>NC_044033.1:101087418-101402715 GCF_901765095.1 Microcaecilia unicolor
CTGACTTTCCACAACGTAACACGTTTCAGATTTTCAAGGCTAAACAGTATCACTATTTTCAAGCATGTATAACTAACAATATTGCACTAACACCTTCTCTGCTCAAATTTCAAAGTCCCGTAAAAAGTAACTGGCACCTATTATGCCACATCTCTTCCTTACAAGAAATGTTCTTCTCTTCAGCCAGAGCTTGGCTCTTGACTATATTGTTCTGATGAAATATCCAATCTTTGAAACAATATCCTTAATTATGACCTTTGTGCCCTTGACCTGGATTGGCCGCTATTCGGGATAGGATGCTGGGCTCGATGGACCTTTGGTCTTTTCCCAGTATGGCATTACTTATGTACTAAAATGTTTTGTACTTTTTTGAGATCTTGCCAGGTATTTGTGACCTGGATTGGCCACTGTTGGAAACAGGATGCTGGGCTTGATGGACCTTTGGTCTTTCCCAGTATGGCAATACTTATGTACTTATGTTAGACTGCCACGGACTGTAAGCTAGGCCTGAGGGGAGCACCCACAGGGGAGGGAGAGGCAACGCTTGTTCAGAGGGGAGGGAGAGGGAAGGAAACAAACAGGACAAAACACAAATTTTTGGCTTCCATCAAAAACATACAGTCACTTTCAGCCAAAGCTGAAACCATAGCAGTAGTTTTTTAACCAGACAGAAAAAGGATTTTGAAGTGACTGCAGGGTACAAATACATAAACCCTCTCCCTAATGCAGGAGAATGCAGGAGAATGTTGTCCAAGGTTAGTTTGACATGTGACCCTGTCCTGGAGCAGAAAAGGAGAATTTCTTTTTTTGGGGGGGGGGGGGGGGGGGGGGGGGGGTTTAAGGAGAGGTGAAGAGATTTTTCATGAGTGTGGGCATTCCACACTCATGAAAAATCATCCGAGTCTCCACTTGTGTGGGTGTAGTACCTGCCTGAGTTTGTATGCTAAGAAAATGTCTTTCCCTGCTAAGTAGGTGGCTATGAGAGTTCCACATTTGACAGTTCCAGATTTTGACAGTTTTCCAACACAGGAGGTAAGACCCTGTTCCTCCCTGCTTGTTGATGCAGTACACAGAACCTGATTAATTATTTTATTGGAAATCGGATCTCTGAAAGCCTGTAAAGCATTCCATACATTCTAGAAAATGTATCTGGTAATGTTTCCTCCTCCAGAGACTACTGGCCCTTAGTGTGAAACCTATCTACAAGGGGTTCTCAACCCAGTTTGGACACATCTCTAGAGAGCAATATTTGAACAGAAGAAATTTGGAAGGGGATTCCTTCTGCCAAATTGAAATGATCAATCTATCAGGACAGAGTCCCATAGAAGTGTGAGGATGCAGACTATGTCCCACAACTCGAGCGGCCTGATTCCAGTGTGTGCTCAAAATCCATTGGGGTTGCTTCATTCTGAGGCATGTCAAAGGAGTTACATGCACTGGCAAAGCTATGCGGCCCAGGAAGAAATGCCTTTGTGTGAGTCAGGTCTAGCAGAGCTCCTATGAACTCCATTTAAAGTGACGGGCTTCACTGAAACTTTGGGTAATTTATCTTTGTACGTTTGGGAAGCTTGCCAGGTGCCCTTGGCCTGGATTGGCTGCTGTCATGGACAGGATGCTGGGCTCGATGGACCCTTGGTCTTTTCCCAGTGTGGCATTACTTATGTACTTATGACAAATTTTACCGACTTCAGCAATCGGATGGTTTCAACCCAAAGATCTCTGGGCTCCTTTCTGAGGTGTGCTCTTTATCAACTAATCCTTCAGGTAAGGAAATATGTATGCTCAGCTTGTGGAAGTGCACAGCCACTATGATTAAACATTTTGTGAATACTCGAAAATCTGACATGAGGCCAAAAAGCAGAGTGCCCTACGACTAGTGCAGTTTTCTCAGCAAAAATCTGAGATATTTCCGGTGATTTGAATGTATCTCTATGTGAGTATATGCATTCTTTAAATCCAGAGAATATAAGCAGTCTTTCTGGAGGTTAGGGCGAGGGTGCCCAA
Organism: Microcaecilia unicolor; assembly: GCF_901765095.1. Classification (NCBI taxonomy): domain Eukaryota; kingdom Metazoa; phylum Chordata; class Amphibia; order Gymnophiona; family Siphonopidae; genus Microcaecilia; species Microcaecilia unicolor. Next base: position 101,089,423 of record NC_044033.1, read on the forward strand.
GAAAACCATCTTGAACTTTGCCTATTAACAGAAACATTTTCAAAGCCCTTAGGTCTAGGATAGGATGGAACCCACTTGTCTTTTTCAAGACCAGAAACTCTGCCTTCATTCTTCCAGTGGAACAGATTTCACCTCATTGGCCTTTCAGAAGTATGAGAACTTTCTGGTAAAAACTTTAAAAGGGGTAGCTGTGTTAGTCTGGTGTAACAACATTGATAGAGGCAGGTTCCACCTTATAGACTAACCAATTTATTGAGGCATGAACTTTGAGGACCAGAGTCTATTTTGTATTCCTAGATCATGCTGCCATTATTTCTTCATTTTTTGTAACTAACAATCCTCTGGGCTTATTCTGTTATCTCTTAAAGTCTGCTATTACTTTAAACAATTTTAAGAAAAAAAAAGACAATTAACTGACCTTTGTAACTTTAGTTCGCTGTTCTTGCTCATACTCTTCCTTTGATCGTCTATAAAAGAAAAAAAATGCAAAACGTAAATATAATCTCAACACAACAGTCAGAGGGGTGATTATTTGTTGAGGCCTATGGGCAACCATCTATCATAGGAGTAGAAATGGTTTTCGGTTGGGAGAGGAGGTAGTAGGAGGTGGGATAAGGGATGGAGGGATGGAAAAATGAAGGGGATGGTTTTATATGATGAGTAAAATGTAACTGTATATTTAAGTGTTATAAATTGTTTAGAGTCTAGTGATAGCAGTAATAAACCATATCAAATAAAGCGAAGATACTTACCTGTAGCAGGTATTATTCGAGGACAGCAGGCTGATTGTTCTCACTGATGGGTCAGCGACAAGGCGGCCCGGAAACGGCAAATTTTCTCAGCAAAAATAGGCAAAGCTTTGCCAGAGCCTTCTGGAACGAAGGGCACGCGCATGTGCGGCTGTCTTCCCGCGCAGCGCGCGCGAGTCCCCGCTCAGGTCAAAAGCAAATACAAGAGAAGAAACACCTCCAAAGGGGAGGTGGGTGGGTTTGTGAAAACAATCAGCCTGCTGTCCTAGGAGAATACCTGCTACAGGTAAAGTATTTTCGCTTTCTCCGAGGACAGGCAGGCTGTTTGTTCTCACTGATGGGGTATCCCTAGCACCCCAGGCTCACTCAAAACAACAAAGAAAGGTCAATTGGGCCTTGCAACGGCAAAAACATAACAAGGATTGACCTGCGAAGTAAAACATCTAACTAAGAGTGCAGCCTGGAACAGAACAAAATTGGGTCTATGGGGGGTGGAGTTGTATTCTAAACCCCGAACAGATTCTGCAGCACCGACTGCCCAAACCGACTGTCGCGTCAGGAATCCTGCTGAAGGCAGTAATGGGATGTGAATGTGTGGACTGATGACCACGTCGCAGCCTTGCAAATCTCTTCTATAGTAGCTGACTTCAAATGGGCCACCGATGCTGCCATGGCTCTAACACTATGAGCCGTGACATGACCCTCAAGAGTCAGCCCAGCTTGGGCATAAGTGAAGGAAATGCAATCTGCTAGCCAATTGGAAATGGTGCGTTTCCCAACAGCGACTCCCCTTCTGTTGGGCGCAAAAGAAACAAACATTTGGGAGGACTGTCCACTCCACATAAAAGGCCAATGCTCTCTTGCAGTCCAAGGTGTGCAACTGACGATCAGCAGGGCGGGTATGAGGACGGGGAAAAAATGTTGGCAAGACAATTGACTGGTTTAGATGGAACTCCGACACCACCTTTGGCAAGAACTTAGGGTGTGTGCAGAGGACTACTCTGTTGTGATGAAACTTGAGATAAGGAGCATGCACTACCAAGGCTTGAAGCTCACTGACTCTACAAGCTGAAGTAACAGCCACCAAGAAAATGACCTTCCAGGTCAAGTACTTCAGATGGCAGGAATTCAGTGGCTCAAAAGGAGCTTTCATCAGCTGGGTGAGAACGACGTTGAGATCCCATGACACTGGTGGAGGTTTGACAGGGGGCTTTGACAAAAGTAAACCTCTCATGAAGTGAACAACCAAAGGCTGTCCAGAGATAGGCTTACCCTCTACACGATAACGAAAGTCACTAATCGCACTAAGATGAACTCTTACAGAGTTGGTCTTGAGACCAGACTGACAAGTGTAGAAGGTATTCAAGCAGGGTCTGTGTAGGACAAGAGCGAGGATCAAGGGCCTTGCTGTCACACCAGATGGCAAACCTCCTCCATTTAAAAGAGTAACACCTCTTCGTGAAGTCTTTCCTGGAAGCAAGCAAGACTTGGGAGACACCCTCAGAAAGACCCAAGGAGGCGAAGTCTACGCTCTCAACATCCAGGCCGTGAAAGCCAGAGACTGGAGGTTGGGATGCAGAAGTGCCCCCTCGTTCTGAGTAATGAGGGTTGGAAAACAGTCCAATCTTCATGGTTCTTTGGAGGACAACTCCAGAAGAAGAGGGAACCAAATCTGACGCGGCCAAAAGGGAGCAATCAGAATCATGGTTCCGCAGTCTTGCTTGAGTTTCAGCAAAGTCTTCCCCACCAGAGATGGGGCATACAGAAGGCCCTTCCCCCAATGCAGGAGAAAGGCATCTGACGCTAGTCTGTTGTTGGGCCTGAAGCCTGGAACAGAACTGAGGGACCTTGTGATTGATCTGAGTGGCAAAAAGATCCACCAAGGGGGTCCCACGCTTGGAAGATCGTGCGAACCATGCCTGAGTTGAGCGACCACTCGTGAGGTTGCATAATCCTGCTCAACCTGTCGGCCAGACTGTTGTTTATGCCTGCCAGATATGTGGCTTGGAGAAGCATGCCATGACAGTGAGCCCAAAGCCACATCTGGAGGGCTTCCCGACACAGGGGACAAGATCCGGTACCCCCCTGCTTGTTGATGTAGTACATGGCAACCTGATTGTCCATCTGAATTTGAATAATTTGATTGGACAGCCGATCTCTGAAAGCCTTTAGATCGTTCCAGACCGCTCGCAACTCCAGGAGATTGATCTGAAGACCTTTTTCCTGAAGGGACCAAACTCCTTGAGTGTGAAGCCAATCTACATGAGCTCCCCACCCCAGGAGGGATGCATCCGTTGTCAGCACTTTTTGAGGCTGAGGAATTTGAAAGGGACGTCCCAAGGTCAAATTGGATTGAATTGTCCACCACTGAAGGGACTTGCGAAATTCGGTGAACAGCTGGATTACATCCTCTAGATTCCCGGCAGCCTGATACCACTGGGAAGCTAGGGTCCATTGAGCAGATCTCATATGAAGAAGGGCCATGGGCGTCACATGAACTGTGGAAGCCATATGGCCTAGAAGTATCAACATCTGCTGAGTTGTGATCCGCTCTGGCCGTGGAAACTAGAGACAGAAGATTGTCTGCTCTGATCTCGGGGAGACAGGTGCAAGCCGTCTGTGAATCCAGCAGAGCTCCAATAAATTCCAATCTTTGAACAGGGAGAGGATGGGACTTGGGGTAATTTATAATAAACACGAGTAGCTCCAACAGTTGAATAGTCATCTGCATGGACTGTAGAGCTCCTGCCTCCAAGGTGTTCTTCACCAGCCAATCGTCGAGATAAGGGAACACATACACTCCCAGTCTACATAGCGACGCTGCAACTACTGCCAGGCATTTTGTAAATACCCTGGGTGCAGACGCCAGACCAAAGGGCAGCACACAATACGGGAAGTGCTGCGCTCCCAGATGGAATCGAAGATACCTCCTGTGAGCTGGAAGTATCGGGATGTGAGTATAAGCATCCTTTAAGTCCAGAGAGCATAGCCAATTGTTTTCTTGAATCATGGGAAGAAGGGTGCCCAGGGAAACCATCCTGAACTTTTCTCGGACTACGAATTTGTTCAGGGCCCTTAGGTCTAGGATGGGACACATCCCCCCTGTTTTCTTTTGCACAAGGAAGTACGTGGAATAGAATCCTAGCCCTTCTTGCCCCGGTGGAACAGGCTTGACTGAATTGGCTCTGAGAAGGGCGGAGAGTTCCGCTGCAAGTACCTGCCTGTGCTGGAAGCTGAAGGACTGAGCTCCCGGTGGGCAATTTGGAGGTCTGGAGATCAAATTGAGGGAGTATCCGAGCCGGACTATTTGGAGACCCCACCGGTCGGAGGTTATGAGAGGCCACCTTTGGTGAAAAAATTTTAACCTTCCCCCAACCGGCAGATCGTCCGGTACGGACATTTTTATAGCGGCTATGCTCATCTGGAGCCAGTCAAAAGCCCGTCCCTTGCTTTTGCTGGGGAGCTGAGGGCCTGTTTGGGCGCAAGCTGTTGACGAGACCGAGCGTGCTGGGGCTGAGCCTGAGAAGGCTGTAGGGAAGGAGGATTGTACCTACGCTTATTGTAGGCATAGGGAGTATTCCTCCTTCCCCAGAAAAATCGTCTACCTGATGAGGTAGAAGCTGAAGGCGCCTGGCGGGAGAGATTGTCCATAGCGGTTTCCCGTTGGTGAAGCTGATCGACCACCTGCTCGACTTTCTCACCAAAAACATTATCCCCCTGGCAAGGGACATTCACAATCCGCTGCTGGACTTGATTATCCAGGTCAGAGGCACGCAGCCATGAGAGTCTGCGCATCACTATACCTTGAGCAGCGGTTCTGGATGTAACATCAAAAGAGTCATAAGCACCCCTGGACAGGAATTTACGACACGCCTTCAGTTGCCTGACCACCTCCTGAAAAGGCTTGGCCTGCCCCAGAGGGAGCTTGTCCACCAAGTCCGCCAGTTGCTTCACATTGTTCCGCTTGTGGATGCTCGTGTAGAGCTGGTATGACTGAATCTTGAACATGAGCATAGAGAACTGATAGGCCTTTCTCCCAAAAGAGTCCAGGGTTCTAGATTCCCGTCCCGGGGGCGCTGAGGCAAAATCTCTAGAACTCCTGGCTCTCTTGAGAGTGGAATCCACAACCATAGAGTTGTGAGTTAACTGCGACTTCATCAACTCAGGTCCTCCGTGAATCCGATATTGGGACTCAGCTCTTTTGGGAATGGTGGGATTACTTAATGGTTTCATCCAGTTCCTTAGAAGTGTCTCTTTCAGGACATTGTGCAAAGAAACAGTGGATGATTCCTTAGGTGGCGAAGGATAGTCAAGGACCTTGAGCATCTCAGTCCTGGGCTCATCCTCAGATACCACAGGGAAGGGAATAGCCACAGACATTTCCCGGACAAATGAAGAGAAAGAAAGACTCTCCGGAGGAGAAAGCTTTCTTTCTGGCGAAGGAGTGGGATCAGAAGGAAGACCACAAGACCCCTCAGAACAGAAATACCTGGGATCTTCTCCTTCATCTCACGAGGCATCCTCCTTGGTATCGGACAAGAGTTCTCTAATTGCAGTCTGAAACCGGGCCCGTCTCGACACCGAGGAACCATGTCCTCGATGGCGTTGCCAAGAAGTCGACTCCCATGCCGGCGGTGATGAAGCTCCCTCCAGCGATGTCGATGGGGAGTCGACCTGGGTGGCAGCCGACGCCGATGCCGCAGGCGGCACCGGAGTCGGGGACCTCACCACAGGCCTTGAGCCAGCTGCTGCTTCCATCAACGGTACCGAGGGCGCAAGCACCACCGGCACTGGAACAGGCTGACGCAGCAACCCCTCCAGCAGACCTGGAAGAATGGCTCGGATGAGCTCGTCCAGAGTCGCTGTCGAGCAAGGCTGCGGGGTCAGTGCAGGAATCGGGTCCAGAATCTGTTGAGGTCAAGGAGGCAGTACTGGGCTGCCCGAAGACCGACACCCCCTGAATGGAGGGTGAGCGATCCTCCCGGCATCGGCGCTTCTTGGGAGCCGAATCCTTCAACGCCCCGGAGCAGAGTGGTAGTACAACAGTTGCTCCAGGCCCTTTTGGCGCAGGACAAGCAGACATCGAAGCTAGGCGAGGTGAGAGAGGAGTGCATGCCTCTAGCATTTGGTCCATGGCACAAAGGGCAGCCCCAGGATATAGTTGTGTGCCTGCAAGACTATCAAATTAAGCAGCAGCTTATAATGGTGGCGTAAGAGGTAAAGGAATTCCAGTGGAAGGATTTAAAAGTGGAACTGTTTCCTGATCTCTCCCCTGTGACGCTACTGAAGTGTAAAGAGTTTCGGGGGGTTACGGCATTCCTGCGAACTGAGTCCCTTCTCTACCACTGGCTTTTCCCAACAGGACTGGTGTTTACTGTCAATGGAGCACAAAAGTATTCTCAGCGAAGGAGGCCTGAAAGAAACTCACGGCACTCCAAGTGCTGCAGGTGGTGTCAAGACAGGGGGGGGGGCCTTCAAAGTAGAAAAGTGTGGATAAAGGCTGGCGGCTGTCTCACCTGTCAGATTCCTTGCAGAGAGAACTGCCTCAGTGCTCACCTAAAAGGGAGATTGATAGTACACTGGCTGGCTTGACTGTTGGACTGCTTGATGACTGTTTGGGGCACATGCTGGGTGGTTTTTTTTTGCCTTGAGTGCTATTTGGACCTTACTGCTGCCTTTGACTTGATTGATCACTTTCTCCTCCGCCATCTTTCTCAAATAGGTATAAATCAAAGACACTGTTCTTGCCTGATTCTCTTCCTTTTCTTTCAGGGCGTGCTTACACAGTTCATACACGTACATCCACTTCTAAGCCTTCTTTAGTCTCTGGAGTACGATAAGGGTCTATCCTTTCTCCTACACTTTTAAATATTTTTCTAGCTCCTTTACTTGCCGTTCTTCATTCCCTAGATTTCACAGCATTTGTATACACTGATGACATTCTGGTTCTCGGTACCATCGACCCTACTGACCCTTAACCAAAAACTAGCTCAGGTGATGGACAAGCTAAAAGCCAACAAAGTACTGCTTAACCTTCACAAATCTCTTAGGACTTCTATTCTACTTTGATCCATCCTCATTTCACCGGTAGAAAGCACCAGGATTCTGGGAGTACTCACTGATAATTCCCTTATTTTTACGCCTCAGATATCTGCTGTGGTTAAGAGTTCCTTTAAGCTCAGAATGATAGTGACCATTTGTTCTCTGCTAAATTGCCTCTACTTTTAACATCCTCGTATATTCACTTGTCATAAGCCGTTTGGATCGTTTGGATTACTGTAATGCCCTCTACAAGAATTGCTCTGAGCTCCAGTTAACTGATCTGTCACCATACTTCCTCCTTATTCCATCGGCCCTGCACACTGTGGTGAACACAGCGTGCTCTCCAGCCCAAAAGGATAGCATTCGTCACCACCACTATCCACGAAGGTGGTGATAGTGGCATACCATGTTCCAGATGACTTGGATATAGCCACCACGTCATGATGCGCTTCATTGGAGTTGTCTAGGGAAGGCATATGGAGTAATCTTGAGACAGCAACTCAAGAGAGACTGCTGCAGAGGACGCATGGAAATTTGAGTATGTCATACCATTCTTGAAGGCTGCTCACTAGCTGCCCATCTCATGTTGTATTACTTATAAGCTCCTCTTGCTTGTACTTAAAATCTTGAAATCTGGTGAACCCTCCTTCCTCACCAACCTACTACTCCCTTTTTGTCCCTCTAGATCACTGCGTTTCTCGCAACAACACCAGTTATTGTCCCATTTCCCCATGATATGGTGTATACCTCCATTAGAAATACCATTTTTTGTCCAAGGGTAGCCACTCTGGAATCAACTGCCAACCCACCTCAGGCTACAATCTTCCCTACATCAATTTAAGGCTGATCTGAAAACACTTCTTTTTATGGAGGCTTATATTTAATTTAGGATCTTTGTGAGCAATGCTGCCTACGCTGTCTCCTCCCACTGCTTTCCTATCAGTTTTGTATTTCTCTCAATTCTCCCTCGCTATATCCATGTCTTGTCTAAACATTTTTCTTCACCCCTTTGTAAGCCCCATTGAGCCTGCAAATAGGTGGGAAAATGTGGGATACAAGCGCAATAAATAAATAAAAAGTACAAGAAACCAGACTAGGCAGAAGTGCAACAAAGCACCGACAAACCAGGGACCTTAGACGATGCAAAGGCAAACACAGACATTTCCAGGTGATTAATAAAGCCCATCAGCTGCTGAACCTCAGCTGCAGGAATCACAAGGCAGCTACGGGTGCTGTTCAGGCACAAAAATTATACTAGTTAACAATTGTTAATTTTGAGCCCAGGCTAATGTTTTTTTCCACTGCGACTGTTCCTGATGCCTTCAAACATGCCGTAGTTACATTACTCCTCAAATAACCTTCATTGGGCCCTACCTGTCTTTCCAACTATCGCCCCATCTCCCTCCTCCTTTTCCTATCCAAGATACTTGAACATGCTGTTCATCACCGTTGTCTTGACTTTCTTTCATCTCAAGCTGTTCTTGATCCACTTCAATCTGGCTTTCGCCATCTTCATTCAACTGAAACAGTGCTTACTAAAGTCTCCAGTGACCTGTTCCTGGCCAGATCCAAAGGCCTCTATTCTATCCTCATCCTTCTTGACATACACACAAATTCGACCCAGACCTTACCCTCCTACTTACAGATACAATATGGACACCCACACCACGGACAGACCACCATAAGGCGATGGTCTCCCTCCACTGGCGAAAAATACACAGAAACGCAATTAACAAACATGAACGAACAACATACACCACGAGAGGAAAAATAGACCCCACAACATTCTGGCAACAGGTCTACTAAAGCGAATGGTCAACAAATACAGACACCATCCAATTCCTCCAAGAATGGGACGACATATGCAGTACAACATTAAACACAATCGCCTCAATCCAAACTAGAACATCACACAGGAAAAAAACAAATTCATGGTTCACCGAAGAACTGAAAAAACTCAAAACACAAGTCAGAAAACTAGAACGCACATGGAATAAAAAGAAAGACAAACACACACTGAACGCCTGGAAATCACTCCGGAGGAAATACAAATACACCATTAAACAGACTAAAAGACTACACTACAAAACAATGATTGGACCAAACTACAGAGACACACACAAACTCTTCTATCTCGTAAACAAATTGCTTGACACCACACCAGTAACAACCAACAGCAAAGATACACCAGGGGTCGATGACCTCGCAAAATACTTCAAGGATAAAATCATACAACTACGGCTCAAAATACCCACTAGCCCCACGGAATACACAACACTCCTAAGTTGTCTAGACCCAGAAGACAGAATATACCCAGCAGACAGGATCTGGACCGAATTCGAACTATTAACTGAAGACCTAATCTCTAAAACGCTCAAGAGATTCGCCAAATCCCAATGCAAACTAGATATCTGCCCAAACAACCTCATGAAATCAGCCCCTCAACAATTCATAATAGACTTAACTAACCACATGAACTACATGCTACAAAACGGACTTTTCCCAAAAGAAAAAGGAATCATTCTACTCACCCCAATACCCAAGGACACAAAGAAAAACACAAGCGAAATAACAAACTACAGACCAATAGCATCCATACCACTAATAACTAAAATAACCGAAGGGATGGTTACCAAACAACTCACAAACTACCTCAACAAGTTCTCCATACTACACGACTCCCAATCAGGATTCCGGTCAAATCATAGCACAGAAACAGTGCTAATTACCCTAATGACCAAATTCAAACAAATGATTGCAACCGGCACCAATATACTCCTACTACAATTTGACATGTCGAGTACCTTTGATATGGTAGACCACAAAATCCTACTAAACATTCTCGAATACTTTGGCATAGGAGTGTTAATATGTGGCCTGGCTTCAGACCTACCACTGGAATAGTGGTGGGCTAAGCTACACAGCCTAAAGCAACTGAAAAAGTACTGACTAGGCCAAATAACAAGCTAATGATGTCATATTTGAGAATCTGCAAAAAGCAGGTCTGAACAATGAGTCTTAACACAACCAGGTACAACCTTCTAATTGAATATAGCACCTATAATGAAAGAATAATGGGTAAAAGGAATAAAATGAGGTTCTTAAAATGGGACTTATTTTCCATAAGATGGCACACAGATCATAAGATGTTATGAAAGGTATTACAAAAGGAAGATGTGAAACTGATATCTTAATATAAAGATATTTTAGTAAACGAGAAAAACAACTTGTTCCAAAAACATGTTGACATTTACGGAAGTGTGGCAACCTCTAGAAATAGATAGAACGGAAAAGAAATGGGTACAGATGAACATCTGGCCGGATACGAAAGTATGATCTCAGAAATTGAGAAATATTAGGAAAAAAAGGTACCTCACAATTGACTTGTATTGGGACCTGGGGCTATAAAAGAGATAAGATTTTGAGAGAGAGTTGGAGTCTTCCCCAACACTTCTCAGACGGCGGAGCTCTATGCGATTGAACCCAGAATCTGTTTGATGTCTGTACTTAATTGAAAACTTGGTAAGAATAAAGCCTTCTTTCTGAAATCTATCTCTGTCTTTATTTTCAAGTATTCTTCACCTGTCATTGATACAACAAACTAAGCCACACACACAACTAACAGTCAGTGTGTATATAAATTACTGTTGCATTGTAATAGAATGCATGTGGGTACATAGATGACCAAGGATTCACTTAGATCCTGATAGACAGAAGGCCATGGTCATGGCCATTATCCTAGAGTTACGCCTTCTGGTGCCTCCACAACAGAAATATCACTGGGGTGGAATATCAAAGGAATTTAGGCAGGCGGCCGAACAGATAGTGGAAGCGCAGACCCTTTGTCCCTGGAGAAGGGTATTCCTGGGGCGCAAAGAGGGCCTTTAAAATTTACATTTGGTGACTCCCGATCGCTGACTGGTACCGCTTACCTTCCCGCCCGCCATTTGAACGCAAGCGGGGATACTTTAATCTGTGCGTTCAATGCTTTATTTCTGTCACTCATATTCCTTTCTCTTTTTCTCTCATATTCCCCCCCCCCCCCCCCTATGATGTCCTTTCTCTGTCTTTCCTTATTTTTCTTTTCCTGCCTCTCACGGACATTGCCCATTTGAGGGGTACTGGGCACTGGTATTCTGTCCGTTCTTTTTCTTACCCCTCCCTCAAATACTCTTCTATCTTTCTGCCTTCTTCCTCTGTTCCCTGCACGCCTTATTCTCCTGCGCTGGACTGGCGCACTTGTTTCTCTGTTCCTGTCCTTTTGTGATTCTGTCCATCTGATAACTGTCCTTATATCTCTTCTTTTAATCATCACCTATATACTGTCCCTTTTGAGTGTTTGGTGTGTGTAAGGGTACGAGTGGCATCTAGGTTCTAGGCTGGGAGACCACGCCTAGCAGATGCTGGCTGTTTTTTTTCTTATTTCACCACGATTGTCATTAGCGGTCTTATGCTGGCTATTCTTAGCCTAACGCCTTGACATTTCGTGTCTTAAGTCTCTGTCTCCCTTTGTCTTTCTAGGCTATCCGGTATATGTTGAAGTTTATGTTCCTTAAATTCTTTGCCATCCCTATCTCTTACTCATGTGTTCTTTCTTTTCCCTGAAATCTTATATCTCTCCTTACAATTCATTCTGGTTTGTGTGTTTTCTGAACTGCACACACTTCAGTTTGTCTATTTTTCTCTGGCCCTTCCCTGCCCTCTAAATATACTTCGGCTCATTTTCTTAGCGCTGCACTGAAACCTCCGATTTGGTTTTCTCCTCATGCCTGTTTGAAACTGTATTGCAGTGCTTCTGTGAAAAATTTATAGTTTCAATCTTATGATTCTTTGCAATCTTTTAAGCTGTTACGCACATTTCCTGGTCTTTAATAAAAAACTGCGTAGTAACTCTTATTTCCCCTTCTAAACTGTTCCACCTCTGCTTTTCTTATTTCTCATCTCAGTACACCATAGCTGTAGGAAGCACCTGTTTCCTCTCAACGGCTATTTAGAAGTTGCCAGTGTTTTATTACTGTCATTTCTCATTTTTCTATATTCTATGCTGGGACAAACTAAAACCCCATGTGCCATGCCGTATCAATGCTTTCTCAATTTATAAGGGCGTAATTTTTTCTCCTCTCCTGTGCCATGCTATTAGGACGTTGTCTCCCACTTCCCCAATTTTCTGCTCGTACTGCTTTGACTTGTGGGCGTTGCCCTCTATTTCATTTCATTTTCCCTAAAACAATAGACCGTCTGATACTTTAATGCTTTCTCACTCTGTTTCTGAGGCAAGATTTAAACCCCGAGACAGGTTTTTCTTTCCTTTTACGCTGCAAGTGACAGCTTGATAGACCTTATCGTGTTCCACAACGTGGTTACAAAGTTTTAAAAGTGTATTTTCCCTTCAAACAGAAATTAGTGTACTTTCCCTTCAAAACCGGCTTTCTGCTTCTTTCCTCTGCCTTGGTTTCCAGCGATCACATCTGTATCTCCCTCTCATATGCCCAATGATGCTTCTTTAATTTATTGTTAGTATAATGGGTAATTGATGGCACATGTACTTTATCATGTGTATTTGCATGGCCCCCCCCCCCCATATCTCATTATTTTAATATTTTGATTTAATACTTCGTGATTTCAGTTTTGAACTGTAATGGTGTGAGTTAATTTTTGGATTTGTTACATTTCTTTTGCCCTGTAGAGATACATGTCTTACTAATCCGCAATACTGTCACATTTTCCTTAGTGATTGATACGCTTTTATTTCCTGTAGAATGATTAACCGCTAGCATTTCAGGATGCCCGTTGCATATGTAACCACATATTTTGTTTTGCCGTTAAGAAGCTGGTGTTTTTCTCCTTTTTAAATGCTATCATATTGTGCTGGTGTTCTATGAAAAAGGGTGTATAGCATTGTTTCCAAGCCATGCATTCAACCTAGTTACCTGCTATATTTCTCTATATGCAGTATGTTCTTTATTTTTAATAGACACAAGCTCTTTGTTGCAAAAACATTTGTGCTCAAATACTCTTAAGTTTTACTTTCATGATGGCAGCGCTGGTTCGCTGCTCACCTATACTCTTGACATTTTCATAGCACTAATCTACAACTCGTTTTACTTTAATAAAATCAGTCTATATATTTATCCTTAAAATTTTTTTTCCCGATACAAAGGATGTCAGCCATACAAGAAAACTATTATGCTACTTGCTTAATGATCTACAATGCCTGTCCATCAATCTCTAAGCCCCGCTTCAGTGAATGTCACGTATCTCTCAGACTTTTTCTGCTTTGCTCGTTTTGCATGATTGATTTCGTACTGCTTGCCCAAGCTCCCTTACTGTCAGCTGTTTCGCTCTATTGCTTTACAGTCTCCCTTTCATTGTTTGTTGTGTGGCAAGTGTATTATCTAGTGTATAGTGAATGTACCTTACCCGAAGAGCGTACATGTGTTTTTTTTTCTTTTTTCCTTTTTACTTGCTATCTCTGGAATAGGTTTCAGGGATTCTTTCTAGGAACATGCCATATATTTTTTTTATTTTATTTCTCTCTTTTTCCTTTTCTTTTTTTTAATTATTATTTCTTTTACCAGTGTCACGCTATAACTATTGGCTTTGATATCGATGCCTGGGGCTTACACCCATTGAAGGGGACCCTTCAATGGATGACGGTATCTCAATTATTAGATTTAAAGCAGAATTCCATTCCATTTTCGGAGTGGCCTGCGGATTCGGTATTATTGCCCACATAGGAGTTACTTGTATACATGACCGCTGAGGGCAATAAAGAGACGTCTAAGACTTTAGTTGTGATTGCGTACCAGGTGACTCGGGCGATTCTAAATTCTTAAGTGTATTTTGGTTTGTTGAATCGAGTAGAATCTTCAGTTGAATTGAGCAGAATCTTCATTCTAAATTTTTAGCTGTATATTAAAATATCCTGTGGAGGTTAGTTGAATTGAGTGGAATCTTCATTTGAATAGAGCAGAATCTTCCTAACCAGCGAAAAACCATAGGGTATCTGTTCTCCGAGTTCAGGGAACTAGTTTCGCAGCTTCCTGGACCCTTTCAGGGGTAGTAGCCTCCCCTCTTTTGAGGGTTCTACCATTGGAGTGAATCATGGCCAATGGAGCTGAATCTTGGCGGCTAGTAGAGCAGAATCCTAGTTGTAGAAGCCTACCCTGGGGAAACAGTTTTTCTTTTATTAGAGTAGGATATATATATTATAGCTGACACCACTCACTCTTGTACAAGTTTCTTTAACTCTCCTTTCACCTCTGTGACTTTCAATTGTCTGTTCATATAACCTGCGGCAAAAGCATTGAGCTTTCCGCCAATTAGTAATCTCTGTTCTAGGTTCCGCCACCGGGACGCTCTTGAAGACGCGTGAGTATAAAAGTGTTTTGTATACGCATGATGCATGTTTTTTTGTTTAGATAATTTTCCCTTGCACGTTATTGTTTGTATACTTTAGTTGCCCCTGTTATAGATCTCTGACATTTGACTTGTACCATCTCACTTGTAGATATTGCATTATATTGAATACACTTTTCTATGAGTTCCTATGTGGATTGTCTTCCCCCTATTTCAGATTCCACTATGTCCCCCTCCTCATCCCCTAGTCCCCTGGAAAGAGTCCTTAATTTCTTTCCCGCTGATAGAAAAGAACTTACCCGTTTATGTCAAACCTGGCATACCGCTTGGTCCGCTAAGGATCAAGGACTGGAATGGCCATCAAAGGGCTCATTTGATCAGGGCAAACTCCAAGCCTTGGTCTGCTACAATGAGTCCAACAAAACAGGAAAATCTAGGGATAAACATTTAGCTGCTATTAATAAGTTCATACTTATTGCACAAAACCAGCACGATAGGAGTTTAGGTAAGTCCGATACCGATCAAGCCCCTTACCAAGATCCAGTGACACCTACTGCCCCACCACCTTATGACGCAGCTGCTGCCGCAAGCACTACTAAGCTGCTACCATGTGCAGTGGGATATACCCCAATACCCCCAGGATATTGTGATAAGCCTATCACAGATCCTCTGCTACAGAATTCCCAGGGATCTCAGACGGAGACCTCCTCATCCCAGGGATCACAAACAATGACACCTTCGCTGACTGCGGGATCTCTAGCTCCTGCGATTTTCGACCCACCTACCACTGTGCACATTGCTGGTGTTGTTGATATATCTCCTCTTTCATCTCAAAAGAACCCTCTCCCTATGTCCCAGGGGTCGGCACCAACTCAGCCGCCCGTAACCCCTTCAACAATACCAGTGGCACAGACTGTTACTCAGTCGCCCGCTGCTATAACTGCCCCAACGATGCAGGCAACTACCCAAACGCTTACTCCACAACCTCATGTCTATCGTACTACATATGGCCACGAGATTGAAATCCCTCCTCCTATTATTGAACAATATCCTTGTGTCCAGAACCCGACGGTTCCGGTCATTACCCATCCTCCAAGTAACAGAGGAATAGATACCGCGGTCCAGACGACCACCTACCCCGGATTGGGAATAGACACCGCGGTCCAGACAACTGCCTACCCCGAACTGGGTAAAGGTCCGGCCTCACACGACTACCCAAACGACTACCTACCCATATATGGGACATACAACTCAGACATCACCTTTGCCACCATGTTGGGACTCCGCCACCCAAACTGGTCCCCTGCCCCCGCCATCATTACCATGCCCTACTCTGTCTCAGTTACGACAGATGGGTTTTGTTCCATGCAGTCCTGCCACACAGGCACGCGCAATTTGTCAGGAATTATACGATCAGGGTTATGTAAAATTACCCCCTGACTCGGATAATCCATCCATGCCCATTCTTGCACCTGAATGTTCTACTCCCCCTAGATGGGACACGTTAGGTGCACGGCCAAAGGTTAGATCTCCCCACTCGGCAGAGGAGTTGGAAGCTCTTCTTAAGCGTCCTCTGGTACTTCCAGCCAAACCGGCTAAAGAGGGGCAACCAAAGGTAAGACCCTCCCCATTAGAAGAAGCATGGGAAGTTTTAAAACAACAACTCCCAACAAAATCTGACATGGAGGATATTCGAAACGAGCCTCCTCCGATGCTCGATTTTTCCTCTCTTCAAGATAGTGAAGCGATCCCTTCCTTTGCAGACGATTCACCTCGTCTCACTTTACCTAAGGCTCTTCCCCTTACAACCCCAGTCCCCTCGGGAGAACGACCTATGCCACAATATGGTCGTGCATTGGCCAGTATGGGAGATGGCCTCGCGTTTGTTTCAGAGGGACTTCGTTCCTTACGCAAGTCCCTGTCAACACAACCGCGCCCTGATATCCCGGACACTGTTGCATCTGTTGCACCAAGATTCGAATTACCCCAACAACATGATGTTATTTCTCATCATACCAGACAGCGCCACCCTCAAAGTTATCTTACTAATGAGGGATCCAGCCGCTGCCTTGCAGTCATTGACAGTCCCCGTCACCCTATCAGTACAGAACCTATCTTATCTAGTCCGCCTAGCACACCTGCCCAATATGTCGCCTTACATGAGAACTCATGGCATTATGTTCAGCCATGGATTGATAACCTTGCAGGATGGTCTGAGGCTCTCCAGCCCCAGTCTGCCCTCTTCCCACGTGAAGGATCCTTGTGGTCTGACAAGCTCTCGCTAGTGCGAGATCTTATTTATGACCACCCTGACCCCCATTGGGATCAGAAAACAACCCTTTACCTAATCCAGGGTCTTCAGGTTTGGAAAAAGTATGAGAATCAATTTCCTCCAACTGTCACTACCGGACCTGTCACTCCGCCTAATGTCAAACTTTTTCCCTTGTTAAATAAAATGTCAGGTGGTGTCCCTCATACGGAGTACACCCCACTTTCGGCTGTTGAATTAAATAGCCTCATACTACAACTCCCAGATATTGCAATGGGAGGCAACCGATGGTTAAAGAAATTACAGGACATTACACTGGGTACCACCCTGTCAGTTGGAGACATGAAAGCGCTTTTGGGCAGAACCCCACACGCCAGTGTCACGGACATATTCACTCAATCAGGCTATGCTAAATTTGTAACCGATACCCAGTATGATGGCAACCCTTTAACAGAGATTCAGACCAAAGTATTTCAGGAAATCCGGACCATGTATCCGGCTCTTAAAGATTTTTCAGTTATCACTTCCCAAAGATGGGAAATGGACTCAGAGCCTATTGAGGCTTACTTGCTCAGACTCCAAGATCTCTTTAAAGAAGAGACGGAGGAAAAATTTGACTCTGATAATGCCCTTCCAGTGTTCTACCATTTACTTAAGGGAACCTTACCTGCAGAGATTAAAAATAAATTGGAGAACACAGTTGGCCTCCAATTGGAAAAATGGCCAAAAATTCGTGAACACATCCTTCATCATTGTAGACGGCTTATTAAAAGCAAGCAAGATGAAGCTCAACATCGTAAGACAGTACGCACTAACTTAGAAGTGCTACAAACTGAAGATCTCAAAGAAAAGAGAGCCTCTAAGAGCTCCGACACAGATCCCAATACTCCCGAGACCTCTCCACCTGTTATAGTTATGTATGCTGACCAACGCTACGACTATAACCCCCGAAATCAGGGCCTACGGTCCTATCGCCCTGACCGGAGAAATGACTACCCCGAAGAACGTGGTCGCCGCTCTCAACCTCAGAGAGGCCCCCCGAGTGGTCCTCCTGATGTCAATAGACGACCTAGAGACTACCGTTCCCAGCCTAGCCCTGATCGCTATGCTAATATTCAGTGTTACCGCTGTCAACAATTTGGTCATTATGCGGCAGAGTGTCCTCAGCCACCGCCCCATAGAGTTATGAGACAGCTCCGCCAAAATCCTCCAGAACGGCAGTCTTTCCCTCTATGGAACCCAGACCAACGCCGTCCACAGTGACTAGGCGTGGTCCACACTACAGCAGGACTGGATGATCCTATGATCACCTTGTTAATCTGTGATGTTCCCGTCCCCTTTTTAATTGACACAGGCGCTTCTCGCTCTGTGCTTGCCCACGTTCCGCATAAACTGCAGAAATTTCTCACAGTTTCTCCAGACAATATTACCACCACAGGATTTGATGGTGTCCCAACAGACACACCACTGCTAGAGCCTCTGCCCATTAAATATGCCGATCTACAACTATCGGCTCCTTTTTTGTATGCTCCACTATGTCCTGTCAATTTACTTGGAAGAGATCTGTTGACATTGTTTCACTTTGAAATTCATTTTGATCCTTCCCCTAATGAAAGCACTTCACTCATGATGGCTGTCACTTCTATGGTTGAGAAACAAATAGAGATTGCACTGAATGACCTACCAGGTTTCCTTTGGGCCACACCTGATAAACCCTATGGTGAGGTTACAGGTCCTCCCCATCGTATCCAGCTTTTACCTGGCTGTAAAGGCCCCAAAATTGCCCAATATCCACTGAAGCCTGAAGTTATTGCTGGAGCTCAGGAACAAATTGAGTCCTTGTTACAGCAGGGTATTATTGAAAAGTGTAATTCACCATACAACACTCCATTATTCCCAGTTCCAAAGAAGGATCCTGGAACCTTCCGTATAGTGCAGGACTTACGAGCACTAAATGACCTCACTTATGCTACATTCCCAAATGTGGAAAACCCGACTACACTCCTCAATAGCATCTCCTTGCAGACATACCATTCCACTATTGATTTATCCAACGCCTTCTTTTCCATCACTCTCGACCCTGTAAGCCGTCCGCTAACGGCCTTCCAATTCAATAACACAACATATCAGTGGACTCGCCTTCCCCAGGGATTCACTGACAGTCCTACCATCTTTTCCCAAACTCTAGCAGAACACATACAGGAATTTAAACGTGACAGGTATGTTCTCCCACCACATACTTCTATTGTTCAGTATGTGGATGACATGCTTATCACATGCCCTGACTTTGACACTTGTGTTCAAGTCACCTGTGACTTTCTAGGCTTTCTTGCTACGAAAGGCTACAAAGTTAACAGAAAGAAATTAAAAGTTGCTCAGACACATGTTACCTTCCTTGGCCATCACATTGGCCCCCGTCGGAAGGGCCTAGGTCCCGATACCCTACAACACGTTTCTTCTTTGCGTATGCCCACAACAGTTTCTGATCTCAGAGGTGTCCTTGGCATGCTAAACTTCTGTCACCTTTGGATACCCAATTATTCCGCCCGGACTCAGCCATTTTACATGAAACTACAAGGTAAACAGAAAGTGAAACATGAACCCTTACACTTTACAGCTCAGGAAACAGCTGATCTTATGGCCCTTGTGAAGGATGTTATGCTTTCCTCACCATTGGCAACCATTGATGTTTCTCAGGATGTGCACCTTTGGGTTGTGCATACTGAGGATACTTGGTCTTGCCTAATCACACAAGAACATGATGATCTTGCATGTGGTTACCTTTCAGGAACTTTTTCACCCGTCGAAAGAGCTTTTGCAACTTGTGAGAAAGGTCTTGTTGCCGCCAGTACTGCTGTTACCAAACTATACAGCTACATTCCTCACCTTCCGGTGATCCTTCACACGTCCCATGATGTTAAATATCTATTAGACAAACAGATTAGTCACATGACTGTCTGCCGTTTGCAAAAGTATCAAGTACTTTTGTTTAGTGTAGTGCACTCCATTCACCCATTAACTTTAACTGACCTTCAACGTTTGGATCCACTGCTCACCGTAACAGAGACAGCACAGAATGCCATCTTTCCCCATGAGTGCACTACCCAATTATCTGTACCCGATTCACTCCACCTGCATTCTGAAATTTTGCAAACAGGAGAAATTTGGTTTACAGATGGTTCTCAACAAAACGGAGTAGCTGGTTTTGCCGCCCTCCGTTATACACCAGAAGAAGACATACTAGACCCTGTACAATTCAGGCTACCAGATGCATTCACAGCCCAAACTGCAGAACTTGCTGCTGTTTTGTACGTTCTGCTATTCAAAGCACTACACTCAGATTTGAGCATTGTCACTGACTCAGACTATGTTTTTGCTTCCTTGCACTCCCATGTTCGCAAATGGAACCAGACGGGTATGATTTCCTCAACTGGACAACCCCTAAGTCACTTACCGTTGTGGACTGCTCTTTTTGACGCGCTGGAGCAGCGTCATCAAAAAGGCCTCCGCACTAGTATCTCCTGGATAAAGGCACATCAGGAGACAGTCTTTTCTTTCGCCATCAACGGCAACCACGTTGCTGATGAACTAGCCCGTGAGGTCACTTCCCTTTCCAGTCTTCCTTCCGGAACCGCTGCCGATGCGGCACTTCCGGTCATTGTGTCCGACGCACCACTTCTTGACACGCCTCCTTCAACTCCTTCCGATTCCACACAATCTGATTCCTCCTCTCCAAGTACCCCTCCCCTTTTTCATGCTCCTCCCATCATTACACCTCCCTTATCTCCAGTACCGCAGTGTCCTCGGAACGAGCCTACTCCTCCTGTAACCTCTGAATCCCTAACTTCTGACTTCTCTTCTACCCTCACGTCCTCACTTACACAAGCAGAAATCACCTTGTGGAAGCAAGCAGGCTGTTTCCTTAACCCTAATGGTATTTGGACCCATCCCAATGGTCAACTATGTGTTTCACAGCATGTTTTGTCTCTCCTCCTGCATGCCCTCCATTACCCTTTGCATTTGAATGCTAATACATTGTATGATCAACTGTCTTCCAAATTATGGGCTCCCCAAATGATGCCCATGTGTCACACTGTTGTTCATAATTGTTACAAATGTTTTCTGTATACACCTAAACGAGGACCTGTCATTCCTTCAGGTCATTTACCTGTTGTCCAGGGACCTGGCCAACATTGGTATATTGATTTCACAGATATGCTGACACCTGTTCGTGGTAAACGGTATCTGCTTGTCTGCGTGGACGCTTTCTCTAAGTGGGTGGAAGCTTTCCCTTGCTCTAGAGAAACCGCACAAACTATGGCACAGTCACTATGCAATGAAATTATTCCTCGATTTGGTATTCCTGGCAAAATAACCACAGATAATGGTACACACTTTGTAAATGAACTGCTGCAGAATCTCCTTCCAGCACTTGGCATTATGCATAGAACAGTCTGTGTCTACAAACCCACCAGTAATGGTTTGGTTGAAAGATACAATGGATTGCTGAAAACCAAAATGCGTCAGCTTATGGCAAATGGGATAAAGAATTGGCTTGATGCCCTCCCACTGGCACTCTTATCACTTCGTGCCACTCCATCCTCTTCCCTTAAACTGACGCCTTTCCAATTATGTACAGGTCGTCCAATGCGACTTCTACCTGGCAATCCAGACACTCAAGTGCCCGATCAATACTCGGTATATTGGGATATCTTGCAGACTATTGTAAGTTCTCTGTCCTCAATTCCACAGGCCATTTCGGACAGAAGAGGGGATTGTGATGCCAATAGATCCCCCCCTTACAAAGTGGGCGATCTAGTGCATCGGCGTTATTACACGCACAAAACCTGGGGAGATCCCATCTACGTTGGCCCCTTCAAGATAGAAGCTCTGTCAGCTACAGCTGCTAAGCTTGAGGACCACACATCCTGGGTCCATCTGAAAGATATACGAGTCTACCCGAATACCGAATCAGGCCTCCTGGATGTTTCCATTGATGTTTCCAGCACAGCAGCCACTGGAGAGACCTGTCCCACCACGAACCCCATCTCCACCGCCACTGAGCCCAAGACCACCGACCCCACATCCAACACTCTTAAACCATCTTGATCAACTCGACCAAAGACTTAACCACTTAATCAACTTAGACCATCCATCTCCTGAATCGCACCTCCTTGATCTGGCTGAGATAGTCATCCAAACCTTCGCAGAATCTCCAGAGTCACCATCTGAACAACCACCTGTATTTGAACCAGCTTTTGAGTTGCCATCCTCACCTCCACCTCCCACTGTTCCAGCATTCCCACTTCCCTACGTTGATCTTCGCATCCGTCTCATCCGAATCCGTAACCTTGCAGAAGATCTCACCCAAGTCCGCAACTTAGCAGGAGAGTTGAATCTGGAAGAACAAGAGTCTGTTGCGTTTTCAACAGTACAGAATTTGCACAGCAACATCAGTGAGCTGCTCGACATTCTACATTTGTACTTCCCGAATCAAGCCAGATAAATGCCACAGCAAGTTCCGCCGCTGTTCACTCCAGAAGAGCTCATTCCCTTACAGACTATTTCTCTACATAAAGTTCCTATTCCAATACCACCTTTCCCAACCACTCCTGTGAAAGTTTTAATACCACCACCCTCCCCCGCTGGTAAAGTTCTCCGCAGGGAACCAACTGCTGAGAACCTTGCTGCCCTTGACGATATCACGGAACCAGATCCACCAGACCCACAGAACACTGGACTTTACCCTGTTGATAAGTGTGACTCTGAGCAGTTATCTGAAACCAATTCCCATTGGTCCAACGACTTTGACGGCACTTATTTGGAAGGCGACACCATTCCTGACGACACGGACGGAACCAGCACCCATCCAAGTGTTGTTTCAGCAGCAGTAACGGTGTTACATCAGTACACCCTCTTCTTCTGCTTCCCATCTGCTCGATTGTTTGCTGTTGGACTCTTGTGCATGATCCTACTTTGTATAGGTTTGGTTTTGTTTCTCACTACCTTGTTTACCTATACTGCTGACAGTAACCTCTTTGATCTTTGGATCACACTCACTGCCTTTCCCACTGGCAACGTTACTTTGCCCGTTGGAAACGCCACGGTACTTGCAACTACTTCGGTACTTGCAACTACCCCAGCAGTACTTGCAACTACTTCTGTACTTGCAACTGCTCCTGCTCCACCACCTACTACAGCAGCCTACACAGAGCCCCAACAGTACACCACATTCACACGCCTGTTTGGACACAGATCCCTCCAAACGATCAAAAAGATCGGTCCCCTTGCCACCAGTTATCCCACCTCTTGGTCAGACACATCTGCCACAACAGACTTTTCAACTGGCAATCCTACAGTGCCTATTGAAAACTCGGCGACTACTCCTGTCCTCACTAATTCTCCTGTTTTGCATTCTACAAGTGTTCCCAATAATATCAGTAGCTCGGTCCATATTGTCCCCAATCTTACAACTGCTTTTGGGGATAATATTACCTTGCTTGAATTACGACCCACCCCTCCTCCTTATCCTCTGGTTCCTACTAGTGACGTTCCTCCTCCCACGAATACTACCTTAGCCACTTCAAGTACCAAAGTCCCCGCTACTCGTCCTCCCAGAAAGTAGCTATCAATATATGTCCCAGAACAGACCAGATAACCAGCCTTCTCCACCTGATTCTCCCCCACCGTCGCCTTTAAATTTAGGTGAACAGTTAATCCCTGAACCCCCAGAGTACCTTTTTGATCCAAGAGAATTGATACATCCCCATTGGGACCCAGCTCCAGAAGACGATCCCAATTGGGACCCCTTCACACGATTTCAAACATTGTGTGAACCCTTATTTGAGAGTTGGACACTAGGTCCTAGTCGAACGGTCACACACACTCTGGTACTGTTTGGAGGAACCTTTGGTTTACAAGTTAAACAAACCGACGACCTCCTAATAAGACCAGAAACTGGTGACGTTGTAGATTTTTGGTTAATCACATACGCCGTACTGGGCACTGACTGGATACCCTTCCTGTTCATTAGAGAGGTTGGATTGGGACCTTTGGAAGTATATAGCCTTTTCGAAATCCCCGACCCTACTGGAAGAGGAGCGATTAGAATTTACCCACCCTACCCAAATTCTTCCTAATGATATATCAAGCATTGGTATACGTAGGAATATTAATTATAGCAATTGCAGTTCTGGTTAAGACCCTAGGATTAATTTTGTTACTCATTTTCATTAACCGCCAATTGCCTTTGGTACAGTCCAGATCTTACATTTAACCATGAAAACTACCAACATGCAGTGCCTAGCCCTTCTGTTGTGTGTGCTCACCATGCCTATGGTACAAGGAACAAAGGATCTAGAAAGTTTTCTGCAACAGTTTATTACCACCCCCGAAATAACATTACCCACAACTAAAGACACGACCACAATCACCCTTGATGTGTGTGCTTACACAATGTGTGGGGAACATCCTGTACAGCAATATTTGTCAGCTTTTGAGGTATACCTGTGTCCCTTCTCCAATTGCGGAAGTTGGGCACAAGTATGGTGGTACACAGGTTCATGGATTCCCTACTCAGGTAGCGAAATTCCAGATCTCAAAAAGAGCATTTCCATTATGAAATTGCGAGTGACTGGCCTCTGTTCAATGACCAAATGTAATCAAGTGGCTATCACTTTCAGAGGAGTAACGGCTGTTACATACAGAACTTATTCATTAGGAATTGACGCCTCAGGTAGAGACCCCGTTGGAAAATTTAAGATTGTTCCACCCCCAGCCCAACCAGAAAAAAATCCTTTGATGCCAACAAAAATCCCAGAAGTAAAGATTCCTTACCAGATTGTGCCGATTAATAATTCTAAAGATTTAGTGGCACTAGAAACAGGATTTGGAGAGACAAACCTGTGGCTCGAATGGGCGCATTATACTACAAAGAGTTTGAATGTCTCTAATTGTTATTTTTGTGCCCATGCAAGAGCAGAACCAACTGTAGTTCCCTTTCCTTTAGATCTGACCAATGATCCAGATGGTTTTTGGTGTATGTTAGAGTTATTACAAATGAAAGATGAAATCAATCAGTCTTGTCAACATCTTGACGAGCACCACCCCTACTTACCCCCTCGGCTGAGGGTTCCACCCGCATTCAGGATTCCAGATCCTGCTACCAGATATCATACATGTCTGGAACGATATGGGGTGAAGAATACACGGTTTCTAGGAAATTTGACCAATTGTAATACAACCCTAGAAAAAGGGACTCTACGAAATCTAAATCTCACAGACTTTTCACAAGCTAGAGCAGACATATGGTGGTACTGTGGAACCCACACTATCTACCATACACTCCACAGGAGTTGGACAGGCAGATGTGCCTTAGTCAAATTGGTAATTCCAATTATAATAGCCTCTTTGCTCCCTCCTCATAGCAGCTCTTCCTCACGAGTGAAGAGAAATGCAATGCCTGGATCTTTTGATGATCGGGTCTATATAGATGCAATTGGAGTTCCAAGAGGGGTTCCTGATGAGTTCAAAGCCAGAAACCAAATAGCTGCAGGATTCGAATCAGCTTTCTTTTGGTGGGCTACTATAAATAAAAATTTAGACTGGATCAACTATATATATTACAACCAGCAGAGATTTGTGAATTATACCAGAGATGCAGTTCAAGGAATTGCAGCGCAATTAGACGCCACCAGCAGGATGACGTTAGAAAACAGATTAGTGCTTGACCAGATTCTGGCAGCAGAGGGCGGAGTGTGCCGGAAAATAGGTACACAGTGTTGCACCTTTATCCCCAACAACACTGCCCCGGATGGATCAATTACCAGAGCTTTGGAAGGCTTAACCTCACTGTCACAAGAATTGGCAGAGAACTCTGGCGTTGACACATCCTGGACTGGTTGGATGGATAGAGCTTTTGGTAAATGGAAAACATTTATCATTTCAGCAGCCACTACTATAATTATAGTGGTAGCAATTTTTGTATTAGTAGGATGTTGCATAATCCCTTGTGCTAGAGGCTTAGTAGAACGCTTAATTGAAACTGCAATAATGAAAAAGACAACAGCAGGACAATATGTCCTGTACGAAAATCTCCTTCCCAACACCACAGGAGATAACACATTGGACTATCTCCCTCTGAGAAGGACCAATCGCTGTGCAAATGCTAGAGACACTAGAGAGATGTCTGCAACTGTATAATCAGGTAATAGCACACAGGGATACAATATAACCATATAAAGCTTTATAAGATGATGTGTTACATGAGCAAAATGTCTACATAACCTATGCAAATCTATGCAAATGTATACTCAAGATATAATCAGTATATAA
The DNA here is from genome assembly GCF_901765095.1 of Microcaecilia unicolor. Classification (NCBI taxonomy): domain Eukaryota; kingdom Metazoa; phylum Chordata; class Amphibia; order Gymnophiona; family Siphonopidae; genus Microcaecilia; species Microcaecilia unicolor. Next base: position 101,115,175 of record NC_044033.1, read on the forward strand.
CCAAAGAATTTATGATTGATAACAATATATACTCACATAGGTAAGAATAAGTTAGAACCTGCATATTAAAGGGTTGAATCAAAAATATTATTATAGTAATTATAAGTTTTTGTATAACCATAGATATAGATAAGAAGGATTGAAATAATTGAAGTGGTGCCAAGATGGTAATCTCAAACCAAAAACAAATCTGACTGTACCAGTTAACCGTAAGACTCAGAAAATTTGATGGCCTTATAGGATACCTTCTGGAATGGATGGTACCATGGTGTATTAACCCTGGTGTCACCCTATGGGATAGGGTGAAGAGGGGAATGTTAATATGTGGCCTGGCTTCAGACCTACCACTGGAATAGTGGTGGGCTAAGCTACACAGCCTAAAGCAACTGAAAAAGTACTGACTAGGCCAAATAACAAGCTAATGATGTCATATTTGAGAATCTGCAAAAAGCAGGTCTGAACAATGAGTCTTAACACAACCAGGTACAACCTTCTAATTGAATATAGCACCTATAATGAAAGAATAATGGGTAAAAGGAATAAAATGAGGTTCTTAAAATGGGACTTATTTTCCATAAGATGGCACACAGATCATAAGATGTTATGAAAGGTATTACAAAAGGAAGATGTGAAACTGATATCTTAATATAAAGATATTTTAGTAAACGAGAAAAACAACTTGTTCCAAAAACATGTTGACATTTACGGAAGTGTGGCAACCTCTAGAAATAGATAGAACGGAAAAGAAATGGGTACAGATGAACATCTGGCCGGATACGAAAGTATGATCTCAGAAATTGAGAAATATTAGGAAAAAAAGGTACCTCACAATTGACTTGTATTGGGACCTGGGGCTATAAAAGAGATAAGATTTTGAGAGAGAGTTGGAGTCTTCCCCAACACTTCTCAGACGGCGGAGCTCTATGCGATTGAACCCAGAATCTGTTTGATGTCTGTACTTAATTGAAAACTTGGTAAGAATAAAGCCTTCTTTCTGAAATCTATCTCTGTCTTTATTTTCAAGTATTCTTCACCTGTCATTGATACAACAAACTGAGCCACACACACAACTAACAGTCAGTGTGTATATAAATTACTGTTGCATTGTAATAGAATGCATGTGGGTACATAGATGACCAAGGATTCACTTAGATCCTGATAGACAGAAGGCCATGGTCATGGCCATTATCCTAGAGTTACGCCTTCTGGTGCCTCCACAACAGAAATATCACTGGGGTGGAATATCAAAGGAATTTAGGCAGGCGGCCCAACAGATAGTGGAAGCGCAGACCCTTTGTCCCTGGAGAAGGGTATTCCTGGGGCGCAAAGAGGGCCTTTAAAATTTACAGGAGGTAATGTTCTAAACTGGTTCAAGGGGTTCTTAACCTCACGTTCATATCAAGTCACATCAAACTCAACTACGTCAGCTGCATGGACACCTGATTGTGGAGTACCGCAAGGATCCCCCCTCTCACCAACTATTTTCATCTAATGATGACCCCCCTGGCAAAACTTTTATCTAACCATAACCTCTATCCACATATATATGCCGATGATGTAACGATATCTATACCATTCAAAAAAGACATCAATGAAATCTCTAATGAAATCAGCCAAAGTCTACACATCATGAATACCTGGGCAGATGCATTCCGACTGAAACTGAATACAGAAAAAACTAAATGCCTCATACTTACCTCCCAATACAACACGAATAAATTTACCGCCATCAACACACCTAAACTAAATCTACCAATCTCAGAAACCTTAAAAATCCTTGGAGTCACTATCGACCGCCACCTAACTCTCGAGACTCATGCAAACAACACAACAAAAAAAATGTTCTACTCCATGTGGAAACTGAAAAGAATTAGACCATTCTTTCCAAGATCTGTCTTCCGTAGTCTAGTGCAATCACTCGTACTCAGTCACCTGGACTATTGCAACTCATTATACGCAGGATGCAAGGAACAAATACTGAAGAAACTTCAAACAGCCCAGAATACAGCAGCCAGACTCATCTTCGGAAAACCAAAATACGAAAGTGCAAAACCCTTACAGGAGAAACTACACTGGCTACCACTCAAGGAACGCATCACTTTTAAAGTATGCACCTTAGTCCACAAAATCATTCACGGTGAAGCCCCTGCATACATGTCCGACCTAATTGACCTGCCACCCAGAAACGCTAAAAGATCGTCCCGAACTTTCCTCAATCTCCATTTCCCTAAGTGCAAAGGCATAAAATACAAAGCACTGCACGGATCAACTTTCACATACATGAGCACACAATACTGGAATACACTACCCCGCAGCCTGAAAATGACCTACGAACTGACCGACTTCCGCAAACTACTAAAGACTTATCTCTTCGAGAAAATCTACGGCAAGGATCAAAACACATAAAGCCCATGCAATCTCATAGACACGCACCAATACACTCTCTGAACCTCTACTCCCGCGCTCTCACCACTCTTAACCCTACCTACTGACCAAATTTGTCAGACCTCCCTATTCCCTCGACTATGTTTTCCCCCCCTCTCAACTCACCCCTGTTATATTCCACTATTCGATCCCCTAAGAATATCTTGAACTTACTCTGTCTTATATAATTCTTCACAATGTAACCCATAATTGTACTGTAACCAACTGCACTTCCATTTTTTACAATGTATTGTAAGCCACACTGAGCCCGCAAATAGGTGGGAAAATGTGGGATACAAATGCAAATAAATAAATAAATAAATTGATCTATCTGCTGCTTTTGACACTGTTGATCACAGTCTACTCCTTTATACGCTGTCCTCTCTTCAATTTCAGGGCTCTATTCTTTCCTGGTTTTCTTATTATCTCTCCCATCATACTTTTAGTGTATACTCTGGCGGATCCCCTTCCACTTCTATCCCACTATCAGTTGGTGTACCTCAGGGATCTATCCTGGGACCTCTTCTTTTCTCCATCTATACTTCTTCCCTTGGTACTCTGATCTCATTCCATGGTTTTCAATCCAGGCCAAAGTATCAGCCTAACGGTCTGACATTGCTGCCTGGATGTCTCACCACCATCTGAAACTAAACATGACCAAGACTGAGCGTCTTATCTTTCCCCCTAAACCAACCTCTACTCTTTCCCCATTCTCTATCTCTGTGTATAACACTCTCATCCTCCCTGTCTCATCAGCTCATAAACTTGGGGTCATCTTCGACTCCTCTCTCTCCTTCTCTGCACATATTCAACAGACTGCTAAAACCTGTTGTTTCTTTCTCTATAATATCACCAAAATTTGTCCTATCCTTTCTGAGCACACTATCAAAACCCTTATCCGCACTCTTATCACCTCTCATTTAGACTATTGCAATTTGCTTCTCACAGGTCTCCCACTAAGCCATCTCTCTCCCCTTCACTCTGTTCAAAATTCTGGTGAACGACTTATTTTCTGATAGTTTTGCTATGCCCTCACCTTAAGTCACTTCATTGGCTCCCTATCTGTTTCCACATGCAGTTCAAACTCCTTTTATTGCATTCACTCTGCAGCTCCTCAGTACCAAGGAAGATTTGGGAGAGATACCTGTGCCAGAAATGGTATTCAAAGCTGACAAGTCAGAGAAACTGAATGAAATCTCTGTAAACCTGGAAGATGTAATGGCGCAATTTGACAAATTGAAGAGTAGCAAATCGCCTGGACCAGATGGTATTCATCCCAGAATACTGATAGAATTGAAAAATGAACTTTCAGAACTACTGTTTGAAATATGTAATTTATCTTTAAAATCAAGCATGGTACCAGAAGATTGGAGGGTTGCCAATGTAACATCGATTTTTTTTAAAAGGTTCCAGAGGTGATCTGGCAAACTGGTAGAGACTATTATAAAGAACAAAATTACAGAGCATAGCCAAAAGCATGAATTAATGAGACAATGTCAACATGGATTTAGTGAAGGGAAATCTTGCCTCACCAATCTACTACATTTCTTTGAAGGGGTAAGCAAACATGTGGATAAAGGTGAGCCGGTTAATACCGTGGATCTGGATTTTCAAAAGGCATTTGACAAAGTACCTCATGAAAGACTCTAGACGAAATTGGGGAGTCATGGGATAGCAGGTAGTGTTTTACTTTGGATTAAAAACTTGTTAAGAGAAAACAGAGACTAGGGTTAAATGGAGTATTGTCAATGGAGAAGGGTAGATAGTGTGGTTCCGCAGGGGTCTGAGGTAGCACCGCTGCTTTTTAACATACTTATAAATGATCTAGAGATGGAAGTAACTAGTGAGGTAATTACATTTGCTGATGACACAAAGTTATTCAAAGTTGTTAAATTGCAAGAGGATTGTGAAAAATTACAAGAGGACCTTACAAGACTGGGAGATTGGGAATCCAAATGCCAGATTATGTTTAATGTAAGCAACTGCAAAGTGATACATGTGGGAAGGAGGAACCCGAACTATAGCTACGAGATGCAATGTTACATATTAGGAGTCAACTACCATGATAGAGATCTAGGTATCATCGTTGATGATACTTTGAAACCCTCTGCTCAGTGTGTGGCGGCGACTAAGAAGGGGTGATCCTGGAAATTACATACCGGTAAGTCTGATATCATTGCTCGGTAAAATAGTTGAAGCTACTACAAAGAATAAAATTATGGAACTCATAGATAAGCTTGTGTTAATGGGACAGTCATCATGGTTTCAACCAAGGGAAGTCTTACCTCACCGATTTGCTTCACTTCTTTGAAGGCGTGAATAAACATGTCGACAAAGGTGAGTGAGTTGATGTAGTAGTGTATCTAGATTTTCAGAAAGCTTTTGACAAAGTTCCTCATGAAAGACTCCTGAGAAAATTAAAGAATCATGAGATAGGAGGCAATGTTCTGTAGGGTTAAATTGCCATTTCTCTCAGAGGAGGAGGGTGAATAGTGGAGTGCCACAGGAGTCTGTACTGGGACAAGTGCTATTTAACATATTTATAAATTATCTGGAAATCGGAACGACAAGTGATGTGATTAAATTTACAGATGACACAAAACTATTCAAGGTTGTAAAAACACATGCGGACTGTGAAAAATTGCAGGAAGACCTTAGGAAATTAGAAGACTGGGCATCCAAATGGCAGAAGAAATTTAATGTGGACAAATACAAAGTGATGTACATTGGGAAGAACCATCTAAATCGTAGTTACCTGATGCTAGGGACCACCTTGGGGGTCAGCAACCAAGAAAAATCTTTTACCCAGTGTGCAGTGGCAGCCAAAAAAAAAGCAAACAGGATGCTAGGAATTATTAGGAAAGGAATGGTAAATAAGGCTGAAAATACTATAATGCCTTTTTTATTGCTCCATAGTGAAACCTCATCTTGAACATTGATTTGGGTTCTGGTCATCATATCTCAAAAAAGATATAGTGGAATTATAAAAGGTTCAAAGACGAGTGACTAAAATGATACAGGGAATGGAATGCCTCTCATATGATGAAAGGCTAAAGAGGTTAGGGCTCTTCAGCTTGGAAAAGAGATGGCTGAAAGGAGATATGATTGAGGTCTACAAAATCCTGAGTGGTGCAGAATAAGTAGAATCGATTTTTTACTCTTTTAAAAAAAAGTACAAAGAACAAGGGACACTCAATGAAGTTACACGGAAATACTTCCAAAACACACAGGAGGAAATATTCTTTTCACTTAACAAATAGTTAAGGTCTGGAACTCTTTGCCGGAGGATGTAGTAATAGTGGTTAGCATATCTGAGTTTAAAAAAAGGTTTGGACAAGTTCCTGGAGGAAAAGTAAATAGTCTGCTATTGGGACAGGCTTAGAGAAGCTACTGCTTGCTCTGGGATTGATAGCATGGAATGTTGCTACTATTTGGGTTTCTGCCAGGACCTGAATTGGTCACTGTTGGAAACAGGATACCGGGCTAGATGGACTATTCTGATGTTATCGACAAACACAGAAGAACAAAAGACCCTCGCACAGGTCAATACAAGCAGGCAAACACAGCAAAGATGATACCAAAGTGATATAAAACAAAACATCCAATGGACTCAAAGATTTCACATCAGAAGTTTTATTCAAAGTATGCAATGGACTCGACAAGAATCGTGTTTCAGCACAGAGGCCTGCCTCAGAAATCCCTAAACAATACAGAAGAAATACATACACAAAAACCTATTATAAAAGAAAAAAGTACAAAACATTAAATACAATTACAGAGGAATGATGAAACACTCCAAAAAAATGTATAAATCACACAATACTATCAGCAAAACACAGTGATATATGTGCTAATCGTGCATAAAATAAAAAATAATACAAAATAAAATGTAAAAAATGCCCAACGTATGACATATTGTACATGATGTACGTAAAAACTAATAAATAGAATAATAATATGAGAGATATAAAAGTACCATATAAGGTCTACAAATTTTGATGTAGTGCTACTATCGGTCTGCAGCTTCAGTTTCTACAATTTTAAGTAGTCCTGTTTTTAGTTTATAGCGTTAGTTTCATTTTAGCTTGCCCAGGGTTCGTCCACCTACGCTTGCCTTTCTTGTGTCGCATTCCAGGCATATGTGTACTTCACTTTCACTTTGCTGTCTCAATTAGTAATTTTTTTAACTTTTCCCTCCTCTTTCTTTTACTTTTTTATGTTTTTATAGTTTGATACATTGGTGTTGGTTCTTTGTCTCCACTTTTGTTTTTCCTTCATTTCTTTTTGTTTGAGTTTACCCTTTTTTGTGCCATCAGTTTCTTTTGAGCTTCCAATTCTTCATTTTCTTTTTATCTTTTAGGTCATTACTTAGAAGTTTAATATTTGCACTCTACAAGTACAGATTCATATAGTTATACATAGTATTCCTTACCCCCATACACATATCCTGTTACTTGTCATATTGTTCATAGTTAAGTACATCCCTTTTATCCATTGACTCAACATTGTGTTAACCCCTTTGAGAAAAGGATTTCCCATTTTCTGTCCACTATTGAAACATGGTTTGTACAGCCAAATCTGTAATCAATTCCATTTTATATATGGATTGCTCTGCACATACATGCTATCTAAAAATGGTCTGTACAGCCAAATTTAATTCCACCTCAGATGTGCATGGCTTTATTCTGACACATTTGAATGTTTTTATGTACATTTTTTATTCACATAAACGTAGTCTCTTTTTTTACAATCTTTGTAATCCCTAAAGGCACTTTTATGCTTATAACGTTTATACAGTGCAATCTGCACTGGGTCTGGGACCAAAGAAATGCATGCAGTTAACTAGAGCATGCACTTAACCGTTGTGACCAAAAGAAGCTTGACATCTGATAAACATATGTACAGTACTGTTTATTATTATACGTACAGTACACAGTCTCCGTTAACTGATGTTAGGCTTACTTGAAGTAATCAGTTATAGTCCTCTGTAAACTATTGGGTGTGTGAGTTCCATAGACTATGTCTGCCAGATGGTAAAAACTGTCATAGCACTGACATCCAGTGGACTCTAGATAGGCCCGCACAGTGTTGAGACTCTCCAGTGCTCTTGCAAAAGTGACTGTTGAGACTCTCCAGCGCGCTTGCAAAAGTGACAGGAGGAGGTTGTTGAATTTCGTCAGCATGTGCCTCGCTGCTCATGTCTTCATCTGTTCCATCATCAGCCATTGCTGCCTGCATGTAGGCGCATATCTCGACATCAGTGCTGTCTTCAGCTGTTTGTAGATCGTAATCAACAGCTACTTAGCGATGGAACTCCTCTTCAGTAACACTGGCTGGGATGTCAATAACCTGTTCATCTGACGCATTTGCAACAGCTGCATCTGTTTTGTCCCTCTCCACATCCTTAACAAAGCTTGCCCGCTTGTAGCAGTTCACAATGGTTGCCTGTGTAACATGATTCCAGGCTTCTTTCTGCATATGTAGGGAATACAACAGTGATAGATTAGAAGCCAGTTCAACAGCACGTTTATCCTTGCCAGTCTAGTTATCCATAACACTTATCAAACGACGTAGCACAAGAGCCTGATAATGTTGTTTGAAATTGGCTATTATGTCCTGATCCATAGGTTGGATCAGAGAGGTAGTGTTTGGTGGCAAGAAGACCACCTTGATGTTAGACAGCCTGACATCATCCCTGTGTGCAGCACAATTATCACAAAGCAACAAAATCTGACGCATTTGTGCCCGAATTCTAGTGTCTAACCTCTTTAGCCACTGCTTCCAAATTTCCCCAGTCATCCATGAATTTGCGTTAGCCTCGTATGACACAGGAAGTCGCTTAACATTCTTGAAGCAACGGGGCTGTTTGCTCTTTCCAGTGATGAGGGGTTCCAACTTCTCACTCCCATCCATATTGCAGCAAAGGAGGATCGTCAGTCGGTCCTTTGACGTTTTACCACCAGTAGTTTTGGCATGTTTGAATGCAAGTGTTCCATCAGGAATCGCTCGCCAGTAGAGACCGTTTTCGTCAGCATTGAAAATGTCACGAGGTGCAAACTCGTTCAAGATGGTAGGAAGAACTGAAACAACCCAATTTTCAGCACCAAAGTCATCAGCGCCTTAGTTTCTCACCATGCTGTTTCTTGAATTTTATGTTGTTCCTCTCCTTCCATCTTTCCAACCATCCAACAGTGGCTCTGAATTCAGTTAGTCCAAGACTTTCAGCTAGCTGGTTAACTTTCTCCATAAGCAGTGGACCACTGACAGGAAACTGTCTGCTCCTGACTCGAGAAAACCACCGAAGAAGAGCATCTTCTACCTCCTCAGCTTTTCCTGCCCGTTTTTGTTTCCATTGTGGATTTGTATTGTTTTGCCAGTCTTCCAGAAGCTGGTCTTTCTGCTTCAAGACACGTGAAATTTGACTGGGATTGACACCATATTCTTTAGCAATAGATGCATGACTGTTTGCTTTCTAATTTTTTAAGAACTTCTATTCATGCAGCCAGTGTTAAAGTCTTACAGTTCCGCCACAACGAGAACGACCCCAGTGTACACTCTAACAACATTCTTTCGCTTATTCTGCCTGTGGCAGCTAAAGGGGCGGTAAATTTGAAATCTCATTGGTCGTCACGTGCCAATTGGCTTCCATATTCCGTGCGCGCGCTTATGCGGAGTCTTCCCTGCAGAGCAGCGGTCTTAAACCATGCATGTAAGCAAATCTTGCACTTGTAAGTGGTGCGCTAAACCGAAGTTTGTCCCCATAGAAACTGATGGCACCAAAAACGGGACCGAAGTAAGGCATACAGTTAAACAGAGCATGCGCTTATCCGATGTGCACTTAAATGGAGTGCACTGTATTTAATTTGTTGACCTAATATGGTACTTTTATGTCTCTCATGCTTTTATAATAGTTTTTTATTTGTATACATTTCTTCTGCATTGTTTAGGGACCCTGAAGCAGGCTTCTGTGGCCGAAACATGATTCATGTTGAGTCCATTGCATACTTTGAATAAAACTTCTGATGTGAAATCTGAGTCCGTTGGACGTTTTGTTTTATATCATCTTTGGTGTCACCTTCACTGTGTTTGCCTGCTTATGTTCATTATAACATCAGAAACACTTTCCCCATTCATAAGCACCAGATCCAATGTTCATAAGCACCTCTCCTACATAGGTTGAATTATCAGCTGATGGAACAATTCTCCCTACAGAGTATCCAAAATCTCCCTACTTCTAAATAACACCGCAACAGGGATGTTCCAATCAACATTTATTTATTATTTATTAGGATTTATTTACCGCCTTTTTGAAGGAATTCACTCAAGGTGGTGCACAGTAAGAATAAATCAAACTTAAGCAATAGACAACTACAACAGTAAAAATATTGAAATAACAATACAAAATATGGCATAGTACTTACAATGTTAACACAATAAGTAAAAGAACATTTTAAATGACCCTGTGGAGCAGTAGCTCCCAACTTGGTCCTGGAGGCACCCCAGCCAGTCCAGATGTTCAGGATATCCACAATGAATAATCATGAGCAGGATTTGCATGCAGTAGAGGCAATGCATGCAAATATCTCTCATGGATATTAATTGTGGATATCTTGAAAACCTGACTGGCTGGGGTGCCTCCAGGACCAGGTTTGGGAATCACTGGTGTAGGGTATAAGCAAAGATGGAACATACAGATACGTAAGAGAGTAAGAGAAGTTAGAAAGTAAGGAGACTAATTTAAAGAAAGGTGCACATAAGGTCAGAGAGATGGTTAAATATTATCCCAGCTAGAGTAGGAGTGGATAAACATGGCATATTAAAACCACCTATCAGTTCCTCTTACATAGTAATAATGTGAAGGTCTTTAGTGAAATCTCTGTCCACTTCTGCCTGTAAAGGAGGTCTGTATATCACACCTGTGTAAAGAGATGTTCCAGTCCCTCTTTCCAGATTAACATACAGGGAGAAATTAGACCTTACCTGCTAATTTGCTTTCCCTTAGTCCCTCCAGACCGGCCCAGAATGTGACTGATGGGTTGTGCACGCCTTGCAGGTGGAGACTGAGAAAAAAAACTGTGACTCTAGAGAGAGCCAATAAGAGCCCTTGGCAACAAAAGAAAGATCCAGTAACAAAGTACCAAAGCAGAAGGAAGTAAAACAATAAGTAAATGGTCTGTGCATACGAAAGCCTGAGCAGCCACTGGCACATTGCCAACACAGGGTGTGTGCCACCAACAATAATGTGACCAATGACATGCCCCTCCATATCATGCACAAAAGGTTACATACTGAACCATAGAATTTGTGTTTTCTTTTTTTTTTTTTTTAACAATGAAACCAGAAACCAGCAACACAGCTCCCAAGAAAACAATCTCAGGCATATTTTCAAAGCACTTAGCCTTACAAAGTTCCATAGAAACCTATGGAACTTTGGAAGGCTAAGTGCTTTGAAAATATGCCTGATTTTAAATATCACTTAACTCTTGAAGACACATAATACCTAAAGGGAGTGATCTGGGCCGGGCCGGAGGGACTAAAGGAAAGCAAATTAGCAGGTAAGGTCTAATTTCTCTTTCCTTAGCGTCCCTCCGGACCTGCCCAGAATGTGACTGATGGGAAGTAACAAAGCAGTAAGATTATAGGAGGGTCCCTAAGAGCCCCGACGTCAAAACGTGTGCCCCGAAAACAACTTGCTGATGACTCAGGAGGTCCAATCAATGGTGCTTAGAAAAGGAATGCAAAGAAGACCAAGTCACCGCCATACAAATGTCCTCCGGAGGCACCAGACGACGCTCTGCCCAAGAAGTAGCCTGACCTCTGGTAGAGTGAGCCTTAACTCCTTCCGGAACAGCTTTCACAGAAAGAAGGTAAGCTGATGCAAAAATTCCCTTAAGACAACGAGAAATAGTGGGCTTAAAAGCCATAAGCCCTTTGCGTGAACCTCTGATCAGACCAACAACTGTCCTCCGTAGACTTGACATAATGCTTCAGAACTCTTTTGACATCCAAAAGCTTCAAGAGACGCTGCTCCTCCGACCCGGAGAAAGAACCTAGTACAGGCAACACCCCAGTTGGGATTAATGAAAACGAGTCAATACCTTGGGCAGAAAAGAAGGAACTGGTCTTAAAACCACTTGATCCGAGCTGAATTCCAAAAACGGAGACGTACACGAAAGAGCCTGCAACTCTGAAACTCTCCTAGCTGAGGCAATAGCCACTAAAAACAATGCCTTCAGGGTTAAGTCCTTCAAAGTACAAGAAGATAAAGGCTCAAAGGGAGGCTTGGTAAGAACCGAGAGTGCCAAATTAAGATCCCAGCGGGGAAAAGAACAGCGAGACGGAGGATGCAGGAGGCTAACCCCTCTTTAAAAAACGGAACATATCCAGGTGGCTAGCCAGCGATGTTCCTTGAACATGACCTCGAAAACACAACAGAGCTGCAATGTGCACTTTAAGAGAAGCCAAAACAAGGTCTTTGTCGAAACCAAGTTGCAGAAAATCCAAAATCTGCAAGACGGACGTGGAAAAGGGAACTATCCCGAGCTTCTCACACCAGGCCTCAAAAATCCTCCAAGTCCGAACATAATTCAAAGAGGTAGAACACCGACGAGAGCGAAGCATACTAGCAATTACGTTAGCGGAGTATCCCTTCTTGTTAGTCTCGCCCGCTCAAGAGCCAGGCCGTAAGACAGAATCGACCCAGATCTGGATGAAACACCAGGCACTGCCTGACTGGGAACTTGAACGGATCCTCTACTAGAAGCCGCTGAAGATCGGCGTACCAAGGTCTGCAAGGCCAATCTGGCACCACCAAGATCAGATGGCCCCTGTGCATCTTGACTCTCTGAAGTAGACGCCCTATCAATGGCCAGGGAGGAAAGGCAAAAAGAAGACCGGTCGGCCAGGGAGCAAACAGATCCATCTTGGGGAACCCTCAATGGTTCACCACCACCCGATACGCCACATCGCTTAGAGCCCACTCCCCGGGATCTAGCATGTTTCAACTGAGAAAGTCTGCAAGAACATTTTGAACTCCTGCCACATGAACCACTGACAGCACCACCAGATGCACCTCCGACCACTGTAACAGCTGTGACACTTCTTGTTCCAACTGCCGACTACTCGTTCCTCCTTGCCGATTGATGTAAGCCACCACGGTGACATTTTCTGACATCACTTGGACTGCATCACCCCTCAACAGATGGACAAAGGTCTGGATTGCTAATCTAACTGCTCTAGTCTCTAATAGATTTATTGAGCAAGATCCCTCCTGAGGAGACCACAGGCCTTGAGCATACTGTCCCTGACAGTGAGCTCTCCATCTCTGGAGACTGGCATCTATTGTAACCACCCTCCAGTTGGGCTGATCCAGAGGCATTCCCTTGGTCATACTGGCATCTCGCAGCCACCAACGTAGGCTGCTCTTTACCTGAACCAGAAGTGACAATTTTTGATGTACAGAGTCCTTCTGTGACGACCACCAAGAAAGAAGCGACCTCTGAAGCAGCCTAATGTGAGCCCTGGCCCAGGGGACTGCCTCGATCGCCGCCACCATGGAACACTGCAATAAGTGACGACTCTGAGACTGCAGTTTGAGGACACGAGCCAGCGGAAGAAAAACACGGCCCTGCAACGTGTCAAAACAGACTCCCAGGGGAGGGGTCACGTGATGGTTTTGACCTGAGAAGACGCCTTTGGCTCGTCTCTCCCTCCTTCCCGGCTAAACAAGCCTGCTTTTACAGCGATTTTACTCTATTGACCGTGCAAACGATCTTACATCGTGTGGGAAAGGAAACTGGTTCTTCCCAATGAGAATTGGAGGTAAAAATGTGGTGATATGACGACTAAGGCAGCTCGAACAGGAAGAGGGCCAGCTACACATAACCCAGGCAAAATGGCGGCGAGCGCATCCCCACCAGAGCAACAGCGGGCAAGACCTGAAGACAGCATACAGGTTTCGATGAAAAATCTATTGCAGCTCCTCGATGAAAAGCTGGCGAAATTACACGCCAGCATGGAAGAGGTAAAGGACTCGGTGGCTGGCCAGGCAGCGAGGTTGCAAAACGTGGAGGAAAGGGTGGCAGCCCAGGAGGACAGGGCAGAAGCAATGGCGGGAAGGATTACCGAGCTGGAGATACAAATGCGCACCATGACTGAGAAAGTAGACGACCAAGAGAACAGAGGCAGAAGGAAAAATCTACGGGTCATAGGGGTGCCGGAAGACTTGCCTGATTCTGCCCTTGCGGAGTTTGCTGAAAAATGGCTGCCGCAGCCGCTGGGTTTTAGCGCTGAAATGGGGCTGGTACAAGTGGAGCGGGCACACCGATTGGGACCTAAGAAAGATGGAGCCCTGCGACCCATACCGGTAATAGTGAGATTCCTAAACTACGCTGTAAAAGGAAAGTTGCTGGAGCTCTTCAGGAAGCAAAGATCAGTGGAGTATAAAGGAGCTCGTTTGCTACTGTTTCAGGATTTTTCAGCCCGAGTGGCGGAGCAAAGAAATTACTGGCACCTTATTGTTCCCAATTCTAATTGAGAGGAGTAAAATTCGCTTTTCAATACCCTGCTAGAGTCCGCATAACCAACGATAATCCAACAGTAACACTGACTAAGGCGGAGGAACTACGGGTGTTTCTGGAAAAGCTGCTTCCAATGGAAGAGCGCTAATGGAGGAACGTATGGAGTATTTTGGATGACATGAGCTGCGGATAAATTGCAGAGCTGGACCATTGGAGTTTGACTAAACAGGTCAAGAACGTCTTATAAGTAGTGTACTTGAGAACGGATATCAGAAGCAGAGTACACATGGACACCCTTCCAAGGCCTGCCCAGACTACTGGCAGAGAGTAGAAGGTGTTGCTGGGCCTAAAGGTGTTATGGAGTTCACAGCTTATTTGGGGACACGTGTTAAGTCTGAGTTAAATTTAGTTTGTGTTTTCTATTTGTATTAGATTGGACTGGTGTCAATAGGGGGTATTACAAGAGGCCGGGGGGAGGGGGGAGGGCTGGGGATACAGGGGAGAAGTGCCGCTTAGGCCTGTGGAGAGTTCACATAGTAGTGGATGGGTGGGAAGGGAGGGAAGGTATGGATGTGTGGATGGGTGGGGAGTTGTAATGGCTGGGTAATATTGGGGTACATGATATGTTTGTGGGTGAGTAGAATTGCATGTGCAGAGGGTACGGGAACAGGAGGGGATGGGGGAGGGAAGGATGAGAGTAAGGGGGGGAGGGAGGTGGGATTCCCTATGTCCGGGATTCATTAGCAGCTGATAGGGCCGCCACAGCAGGAGCAACATATAACACTTGGGGGAGGTCGAACTGGGAGGCCACCCTCAGGAAGGTGTTTCAGGAAATTGTCTGGAGTAAATACACACTTTGCGGAACAGAGGATGGGTAGTGTTAGGATAGCCACTTTAAATGTAGACGGTATACACTCGCCCATTAAACGCATGAAAATACTGAGCTATAGTAGACATCTGAAGGTGGATATTTTACTCCTGCAGGAGATGCACCTTTCTCAATCAGAACATATGAAGCTAAAAAAAGTTTGGGTGGGGGAGTTGGCATTTGCCTCTTACAACACTCGACAACGGGGAGTGGCTATTCTTGTCAATAGATCATTGATGTGAACTAAACATAAAGTTATTCAGGATTCGGAGGGACGATATGTAATATGGGCGGGGACAATACAGGGTGTTAAAATGGCAATATGCTCGATCTATGCCCCAAACGTGTATTCCCACAAATTCTTCTCTGACGTATTGGCAGCACTGGCACCACTGAAGGAATATAAACTGGTAGTGGGAGGAGACTTTAACATCACTGCTGAATCGCTTATAGACTGCAGCCCCCCCAAACCTAGACATAAGGAAGCGAGTGGCAGGGGAATAAATTTTTTGACACATGAGCTGGGTGTCTTGGATGCTTGGCGAGTGCTGAACCCTGATGTCCATGAGTACACTTTTTATTCTAAGGTGCAAGCACGTTTAGACTATGTGTTGCTGCCTTCCTCATCACTGTCTCTAATTTGGGCGGCAGGAATAGAGGCAGGCATAGTATCAGACCATAGTATGGTATGGGTCGACTAGGGAGGGTGCAAGGGGCAGAGTCAGGCAGCTAGTTGGAGAATGAATCCCGCACTATATCAAGACCTGAAGTTTCAGGAATATTTAATTAGAGAGTGGCAGGAGTTCCTGCAGACTAACAACGCATCAGAGGTAGACCCTGTGATGTTTTGGGAAGCAGGAAAGGCAGTAATGAGGGGCAAGATCATAGCATACACTAGCCGCACCCACAAAGAGAGAGATTATGCGCTCATTAAACTACTAGGGCAGATTCAGGAAGCAACAGCAGAGCTAATGCGGGATGGCAAATCTAGTGGCAGAGAAAAATACTGGCAGCTCAAAAAAACAAATTAATGAGGTGCTGAATCAGAGGGCTAGCTTAGACGTGCAGCTTTACAAATATAATCTGCATAGGTGGGGCAATAAAACGGGGAAGTTGCTAGCAGCGATGGTAAAGAGTAGGTCTGCTAAAAAAATAATTGCAAGTATTAAAGATAAATTTGGTAATGTACTGAAAAAGGGGGAAGACATTCAAAAGGCATTTGTGGATTTCTATCAATCCTTGTATGATGCGGGGCAAAGAGATATGTGGGAGCGAGAAATTTTTTTTCAGGATTTAAGCATCCCAAAGTTGTCGTGTCAGCAGCTAGAATCTTTAAATGTCCCATTCCAGGGAACTGAAATACAACAAGCTATCAAAAAATTAAATTTAACAAAAACACCAGGGCTGGATGGATTGGCAGCAGAATTTTATAAAATACTGGGTGCTCAGATAACTGGCCCCTTTGCTGAGCTTTGCCAGGCCTTATGTGGAACGCATCAGCAAACAGGTCAGTTGACACATGCCACCATAGTGGTCCTGCCGAAACCAGGGAGAAATGAGGAACAGCTGGGCTCATATAGACCCATATCGCTGCTTAACCAGGATGTGAAAGTTTTTGTGAGTGTTATGGCGACTAGACTAGGGAAGGTGCTCCCACATCTGGTACAGGCTATGCAGGAAACAAAAGGGAAGGAAGGGGACGCCATAATCACTAGTCTGGACGCTGAAAAAGCGTTCGATAAGGTGTTGTGGGATTACTTATTTTGGGTCATGCTCCAGTTTGGCATCTTTGGGGAATTTTTGATGGGCACCAAGGCTTTGACTAGGTCACCAACAGCACAGATCTTAATTAACGAAAGCCTCACTGAAAAATTTAAATTGGAGCGGGGTACAAGATAGGGGCATCCTCTATCCCCATGCTATTTGTTCTAGCACTAGAACCGCTAGCATGTAAAATATGGCAATCAAGAGGTATCTAAAAAGTGGCATAAAGCAGCATTTGGACGTTTTTCTCACAAAAACGTCCAAATCAGTATTTTCGAAACCTATTTATAATCGCTTTTCTTTGAAGTCCGTCAGAAGTGCGTCCAAATCTCAAGGGGGCGTGTTCAGGGCGGGACTTGGTGTTTCTAAGACTTAGACGTTTTTCAGCCATAATGGAAGAAAACAAAAATGTCCAGGACTAAAACTAAGACATTTTGAGCTAGACCTGTTTTTATAACGAATAAGACACAAAAAGGTGCCCTAAATAACCAGATGACCACTGGAAGAAATCAGTGATGATCACCCCTTTTCCCCCCAGTGGTCACTATCCTCCTCCTACCCCTCAAAAATATGATGAAAAACATTACTTGTCAACCTCAGATGTTATACTCAGGTCCGTTAGAACAGCATGCAGGTCCCTGGATAGTCTAGTGGTGGGTGCAGTGTACTGCAGACAGGTGGACCCAGGCTTCTACCTCCCCCTAAATGTTACACTTGTGGAGGAAACTGTGAGCCCTTCAAAACTCACCAGAAACCCACTGTACCCACATATAGGTGCCCCCTTCACCTGTAAGGGCTATGGTAGTGGTGTACTGTTGGGGGTAGTGGGTTTTGGGTGGGTTTTGGGGGGCTCAGCAGACAAGGTAAGGGAGCAATGGTCGGATGTGTACCTGGGAGCAGTTTATGAAGTCCACTGCAGTGCCCCCTAGGGTGCCCTAATGCTTTCCTGGGATGTCAAGGGGACCAGTCTACTAAAAATGCTGGCTCCTCCTACATCCCACTGGCTTGACTTTGTGCGTTTTGCACTTGGACATTTTTTTTTTTTCAAAAAATGGACCAAAAAATAAAATGTCCAAATTACAAAACCTTCTATTTTCAAAAATAAAAGATAGGTGTTTGGTTTTCATTTTTGAAAATGACCTTCTTTGCTATTTAGATTTTGGACATTGCTTTTGACTCGTAACCACTTGTAACCACTCGCCTCCACCTACCCTCCTCTCCTCCTTCCTGTACTCATTAATTGATTTGATTTGCTTACTTTATTTTTTGTTTATTAGATTGTAAGCTTTTGAGCAGGGACTGTCTTTCTTCTATGTTTGTGCAGCGCTGCGTACGCCTTGTAGCGCTATAGAAATGCTAAATAGTAGTAGTAGTAGTAGGGTCGCAAGAATATAAAATGTTCGCTGATGACATGCTGATTTTTCTGGAGCAAGCAACTAAGGGGACCCCTATATTGGTGCAGCTAATACAAAGTTTTGGCAGCTTTGCGGGACTCAGAATTAACTTTGATAAGTCCGAAGCCATGGCACTATCAATTAACTGTAGGTGCAGTCAGCAGCCTGATTTCCCCTTTGCTTGGGCGCGAGGACCCCTGAAATACTTGGGAATCCATTTGCACCTGGACGTCAACATAACGTATACAAAAAATGTACTTGAGAAATTGGACAACATTAAGGTCTTATGTAATAGATGGAGGGACTTACCCATTTCGTTCTTGGGACGAGTGGCATTGACAAAAATGGTTCTGCTGCCTAAAATCCTATACTCACTGCAGATGATGCCATTGTGGGTTTTGTAGAGGGATGAATCAAGCTATAGAAGTGTTATCTCTACCTTTATATGGGGAGCCCGAAGAGCACGAATAGGATATAACAAGCTGGTCAGAGACCGTAATAAAGGGGGAGTAGGCTTACCAGACCTACGCTTGTATAATGTAGCAGCACTTATGAGATGGGTCCACGAAATTCACACAGGACACTTTAAATCTGCACCTGAGGGGATCTGGGACAATAGAGGAGCGGCGGTATCGGTATTCAATACCTTTCATTGCAGGGGTAAAAAAGTTAAAATTCCTGTTTTAGCCCGCCCGTTGAAAAAGGCTTGGGATTGGTGGAGAAATAGAATTGGAGGAGCACGGGGCACATCCCCTTTCATGGAAATTTTGTGTAACCCTGAGTTCAGTGCAAGCCAATCAGGGTCTCCCTTTGAGGGTTGGTTAAAAGGGGGCTGCAGATATATCGGGCAAGTGGTGGAACTGGGAAAAGGTGGTTGCCCAATTTTTCCGATTGTCAAAAAGCATGGAACATTCCTCAAAAGTATTTGTATTCATTTTTGCAGCTGAGACACTATTTGGAATCCATAAGGGGCAGGGGTGGCGTCTATGCCTCTTTCACAGCCCTAGACCAATGGTTTATGCAAATACCTGGTGCACAAAATTCGTTATCCCTATGGTACAAAGAGGGGAGGGAACGTAGGCCTTCACAGTTTTTTGGTATGCAGCAGGAGGAATGGAGTACACGTTTGGGGAGAGAAGTATCCAATGAAGAATTGTCTAGGTGTTACGAACTGGCCTTTAAGGTCACACCAAATGTGGGACTACATGAGATCCAATATAGAATACTGCATAATGCATACATTACTAGAAGCAAGGGGAAAGCAATGGGTTTGTGGGAAACAGACACATGCAATAGATGCAACATCAGTAGGGGGTCCCTAATTCATCACTTTCTAGAATGCACTATGCTCCAAGAGTACTGGCCTAAAGTTGTGGTGCTGATGGAAAAGGTACTGCAGGGCTCTTATGAGTGGACATATGGGATCATGTTGATGGGATCGGATACAGAATTGCAGGAGCAAGGGTTAAACAGCAGTAACTGTAAGTATGTACTATTGGCGCTGTTGCTGGCCAGGAAGGTAATATTGCAGCATTGGACGAGTCATCTCCCGCCGCCCATTGAACAATGGTATGGGCACTTACACCAGATGGCAGAATGGGAGATTCGGAGAACAGAAAACTTGCTACAAAGGGCAACTAAGGAGTATAATGGCATATGGAAGTGTTGTTTAGAATGCATTCTGAATCGTCATCCAAATAGTACTTCTATTGGTACTCCTGCTAGGGGTCCTAATCCTTCTTCGTGAGTGTGTCTTGGACACGGGGAGGGAGGGGAGGGCGGGAGGGTTCAGGGGTAAGGAGAGTAGTGGGATGGTTGGAAATGGGGGGGGGGGTATGGAGAATAAAATGGAAAATTAATGAGCAAGAGCTTAGAGATCAAAATTGTTTGGCGTATTTTTGGGAGGCAGCTAGCCATATTTCAGATAAGATGAGCAATATATGTACTGTATCCTATAGGTGCCAATGAGCTAGTTTTACAGTCTGAACTTTGATTGTGTCTGTTTCTTGTTTGTTGTTTGTTCTGGAACGCTCTGCTTGTTATTAATAAAAAAATTACTCAAAAAAAAAAAAAAAAGAAAAGAAACAGACTCCCAGGTACTCCAACGACTGAGACGGCTGCAGACGTTTCTTTTGTGTACTGACTACCCAACCTAGGGACTTCAAAAAGTCTACTACTCGAGCTGTCACCTAAGTGCTCTCCTGGTAAGACTTTGCTCTGATCAACCAATCATCTAAATAAGGATGGACTAGAATGCCTTCCATTCTGAGTGCTGCGGCTACTACGACCATGACTTTGGTAAACGTCTGAGGAGCAGTCACAAGCCCAAAGGGAAAAGCCTGAAAATGAAAATGCTGGCCGAGTACCGAAAACCGAAGGAAACGTTGGTGTGCCGGTCAAATAGGGATATGCAAGTAGGTTTCTGTGAGGTCGAGTGATGTCAGAAACTACCCGGTCTGCACCGCCACAATGATCGACCGCAAAGTCTCCATATGAAACGAGGGCACCCTGAGGGCTTGATTAACCGTCTGGAGATCTAAAAATCGGCCTGAAGGAACCCTCTTGCTTGGGAACCAGAAAGTATATGGAGTAACATCCTAGACGCTGCTCTGCCAAAGGAACTGGACAAATAGCCTGAAGGTCGAGAAGTCTGCGTAGAGTGTCCCTGACAGCCTTGGTTTTGAGCAGAGAACGGAGACTCCACGAAAGCATCTGACAAAGGACGAGCAAATTCTAAGGTGAACCCCATCGCGAATAACCTCTAGAACCCATTGGTCTAAAGTAATTTGGGCCCACCTCCCATACAACTGCACCAACCGAGCTCCTACCCACCTCCCATACAACTGCACCAACCGAGCTCCTACCAGAATCGGAGGCTTGGCCCGCAAACCTTCATTGCTGAGGATGGGAGGAAGACGAGAAAGAATTTCCCATTTCCCGACCGCCTCTATGACCACCCCAAAAGGAGTAGGTCTTCTGAAAAAAGCTTGGATCATTGAAACGGAACTACTCTGCCTGGTCTATACCGAAAATCACAGCCCCAGCATGGCCGGAAAAAACACCATGTCCAGGCCCCCTGGGACAATCCTCAGGAAGCCTCGGAACTTTAGCCTCACCCAGGCTACGCAGCAGCTTATCCAACTCATCACCTAAGAGAAAAGAACTCTTAAAAGGAAATTTACTAAGCTTGGACTTAGAGGCCGCATCCGAAGACCAGCCACGAAGCCAAAGAGAGCGACGGGCTGCAACGCAAAGAGCCATAGACTTAGAAGAGGTCCGAAGCAAGTCGTAAAGAGCATCCGCCAAAAAGGCCGATCCCATTTCCAACTTTGCCACTTCGGCATCTATCGCTGAAAAATCATCAGAAGAACGGTCCAAGACCTTTTCAGACCAAAGAAAACAGGCTCTCGCTACTAAAGATGCACAGATAGCAGCAACATCAAAACTATTCATTAACAAGGATTCTATACGGCGATCCTGGACATCCCTCAAAGCCGTCTCGCCATCCACGGGAACCGTGTTTCATTTAGTGACTGTGGACACTGTAGCATCCACCACTGGATGGCGTAAAAAATGCTTGTCTGAATCCGGAACAGGATAAAGCCTGAGCATGGATCTGGCAAGACGAAAGGCAGAATCCAGAACCTCCTACTATGCCTGAATGATGTCCCTAATATCCTGATGCATTAGCCTGGCCTATGAATACCTTTCACCAGTAAATCCACCTTTCTGGACTCCGCCACTGGAGACTCCTGCTCCTCAAATCGCAAGGTAGTGAAAACCTGAGAAATAAGCTCCTGCAGGTCACCTTTATGAAAAATTCTCGCCACTGAAGGATCCTCCTCCGCAGAGAGAGGCTCTGCACCACCTTCCAGCTGACCGAGGTCCTCAGGAAAATGACCTTCCGGAAACACCTATGTCTCCTCCAAGGATGGCATTTCCTGGTCCAAATCAGAAGAAAAATCCTCTTCTAAATCTCAAAACTGCCTGGGCCGCTTAGCAGCCGCTGCTTGGCCCTCTTGAGACCTCTTCATTGAAGCCTCTCCTGGAGCAGCTTTGTGCAATAAAAAAGCTTAGTATATTTGTACCACAAAGTCAGGCGGGAAGCCACCTTCACCCGCTGAAGAAACAGGAGTCTGAGGCAGAGCCGGTAGAGAGGCTGGTAAAGCAGACAGGGATGCAGCATTTAGAGAGGAAGACAAAATGGCGGCATTTCCCGCTGAAATCGGTGCTGCCAGCGAGGCTGACCTGACTGCACTTAAAATTGCCGAATCGGACCCCCTGCTACCGGCGCCGACATTTTTTACAGTCCCTGCTCCGACAAAGCATCTACCGCGGTGGAAAACGTACAAGCACCGCTCGAGCTGACTCCTTGCTGCTGACAGACTGAACAGCGGCGGAGCTTCTCTGCCATCGCGTCTGCCTAAGCCAACTGCGAACCAAAACAGGAGCCAGAAAAAACAACAGCAAACCGTCACAGAGAGAAAACAGAAGTTGTCTTGCTCAGAGAAAGTAAAGGGCAGAGAACCAAAATCAAATCTCGTCTTTTTTTTTTTTCTCGTGGCTGCCTCTCCCTGCCTCAAAAGCTCTTCCCCTGAGGAGCTTGAGGAAACTGCCTTTCTGTGCTGAGATTTCCTTTTTCTTTTTTAACTCAAGCACAGCTTAAAAGAATACTAGGGAGGACATGGGGGGAGGCACCCAGCCACCCGAGTTTGACACCCCTGAGGTGCTAAGAGATCCCCACGGGCCTCTGCCTCTAAATAACAGGCTTTTTTTAATATATCCAGATGCACAGAAGAAATAAATTCACCCAAACCAAGATATTAAAACCAACTAAAAGAATTATAACAAGAAATAGAAAAAATACAAAGAATAAAATATAACAAATATAATATAAAGAATGAAACTGAAGGGCTCACCATCTTCCACCTGCTGGAGACTGAGATTACTGGATCTTTCTCTTGTTGTCAAGGGCTCTTATTGGCTCTCTCTAGAGTCAAATTTGTTTTTCAGTCTCCATCTGCAAGGCATGCACAACCCATCAATTACATTCTGGGCCAGTCCGGAGGGACGCTAAGGAATGCCTCCTTATCTTGCAAGTCCTGCAATTCTGTTGCTTTAATATTATCTTCAATTAATAGCACTACTCCTCCCTTTATTCCTATTCTATCTCTCCTGAATATGTTGTAGCCTGGTGAAACTAAAGACTGACAGTTACAATTGAACTCATACTCTTAGACATACTACAAGTAAAACCCTTCTCTCGTAGTCAGTGACCTCTTCGAGGAAATCCAAGAGATGAACATACACAGATTTTCTAATACCAAATAAGAAACTGAGAAGAAATCAACAATAACTAATTTGATTTTGAAATAAGTGATTATAATTTCCTCAGAATTTCAAAAGAAAATGAAGTGAAATGAAGCAAATTAACTGTTGGCTGCCAAGCAATGTCGTAAACTCCACAGCTCTTAGCTTTGGAAGATGCATTTGATATATCAACATAAATACATGGAAAATACATTTGAAGAAAGAAAAGTATCACTCACACTTTCATTATTAGCACTGCTGTTTCATTTAATACACATTATATGAAATTTAATATTTTTACCTAAGAGCCTCTGTCAGTAATTCCATCTCCTTTTGCTCCAGGTTAGCTACCATATCACTACCATTTGTCAAGCAGTCAGGAAGAACACCTGTCAGAAAGAAATTGTAAAAAAACCAAAACTCTTGGTTTGAGAAACATGCTTGTTAGAACAAAATGAATCCCTCCCTCTCTTCTGAACAACCACTAAATCTCAAGATTTCAGTACATGTTCCATTCTTCAAAGCAGATTAACAACTACTCAGATAGTTTGTTAGTAGATGTTCTACATGAGTCGATGCATTCTATAGCCTCATTAACTCTGAAACTTATTACTATTACGAGTAACATAAAAACTAAAACAAAAGGAATATAAAACAATCAGTTAATATGATGAGGGGGATCATTTTCAAAGCACATAGACTTACAAAGTTACATAGAATAGGTTACTACATAACTTTGTAAGTCTATGTGCTTTAAAAATGAGCACCAAAATGTGTTAAACAAAATGAGACAAAAGAAAATATACTTGAAAAAATGTGATGCGTACATGCGAAATAAAAATGTTTCTAAAGAGGAGGCTGGGCTGTTGTGATAAGTAGAACAGAGACACGGAATATCTGTGCAGGCTTGGATACTTATACCAGGCCCATTTAAACATCTCCATGCTGTGGCCAAAGTGGGGTGCCCTAAGGGGCAAGCCATGCTCCCTGGGAGTCTCCTTTGGAGCACCATTTGAGTGTGTTTGTTGACTTTCCTTTCCTTTATTTTGAAGGTGTCTCCATGGACAAATGCAAGGTAAAATACAAAGGAGTGATGTCAAATTAGGAGGGGGGGGGGGGGGGGGTAGTTTGAAGGGGCTATGGACAGGCATGTTATGTCAGTTAAGGGAACTGTAACTCCTCCTCCCCAAATCAAGAAGCAGCATCTTTGAACTCCATAGAACACATACCTTCTTCCTTAATTGCAGTATCTTCTATTCTTGATACAGCAGTACAATCTTTACATCACACTTATGCTTTGGGTCCTATAGCAGTTTCATTGCCTGCTGTTGGGAATAAGCTAGGAAATGTGGATTTAGCAGCAAATAAGGATATTTCTTTGTTGGACATAAGCGGGCCAATATTTAAAGCAATTAAAGTGGATAGGAGAGGATCCAGCCTGCTTAAATCACTTGGGGCCACCAAATTGCTGATATTCAGTGCTGCTGAATATTGGTTCTGACTGGTCACATTTAAAGTAGGCAGGTCAGGGGTGGTACAGTGGACGGAGTTAGGGAGGAGCCGGCAGTTAAGTAGTTGCTGGCAATATTCAGTGCCGGCACCTGCATAGCTAATGGGGCAAATTTAGGACAGCTTCAAAGCTGTCCTAAATTCACCAAGTTAGCTATGTGGGTCCCGGCTTTCTAAATTAGTCAGCCCTTCTAATCCACCCCCCTCCGAATGTCCCCCCCATCTGATCCCCCACCCACTACAGCCTCCTTCTTTCTGATTCCTCCTCCCCTCCAGAACATCCCACCTCCTCCCCCACACCCAAAACAGCCACCCTCCTTCGAATTCCCTTTCTCCTCATCCCCCTGGCAAGGAAGGCAATCCACCCCCCCCCCCCCGGCCTAACTGGGATCCCTGTTGACTCAGTGGGGGCAGAAGCAATGCCCACTCACTCCAGCCGCCAATGGCTGTCGCCATTCGCCACCAAGGGGTGGGAGGGAGAGGGATTGGAAGGAGGGCAACTGTTTCCGGTGGGTGGGAAGGAATTGGAAGGGCAGGGATGTTCCATGGGGGTATCAGAAGGTCTGACTACTTAAAATGTTATTTGGGTCCTGGCCGATATTCAGCCGGGGCCCGCATAACGGTCTTATCGCCTGGGATCTGCACAAGCTCCAGTGGCCAGCATCTAACATTCAGTGTTGGTGCCCAGACATGGCACAGCACTGAATATTTGGGCTAAATTTGCTTGTGACAGCATTTTAAAAAACGCTGACTGCTCCTGGCTGAATACTGATCCACTGGACTGAAATTATGAAGCTACAATCCATGTTCCAAAGTTCTATGACCCAGTTTTCAAGAAACTGTATAGCGAATGCTACATACCTGTAGAAGGTATTCTCCGAGGACAGCAGGCTGACTGTTCTCACTGATGGGTGACGTCCACGGCAGCCCCTCCAATCGGAATCTTCACTAGCAAAGTCCTTTGCTAGCCCTCGCGCGCCGATGCGCACCGCGCATGCGCGGCCGTCTTCCCGCCCGAAACCGGCTTGTGCCGGCCAGTCTCATATGTAGCAAGATAAAGACCAGGGAAGACACAACTCCAAAGGGGAGGCGGGCGGGTTTTGTGAGAACAATCAGCCTGCTGTCCTCGGAGAATACCTTCTACAGGTATGTAGCATTCGCTTTCTCCGAGGACAAGCAGGCTGCTTGTTCTCACTGATGGGGTATCCCTAGCCCCCAGGCTCACTCAAAACAACAACCATGGTCAATTGGGCCTCGCAACGGCGAGGACATAACTGAGATTGACCTAAAAAATTTACCAACTAACTGAGAGTGCAGCCTGGAACAGAACAAACAGGGCCCTCGGGGGGTGGAGTTGGATCCTAAAGCCCAAACAGGTTCTGAAGTACTGACTGCCCGAACCGACTGTCGCGTCGGGTATCCTGCTGCAGGCAGTAATGGGATGTGAATGTGTGGACAGATGACCACGTCACAGCTTTGCAAATCTCTTCAATAGTGGCTGACTTCAAGTGGGCTACCGACGCTGCCATGGCTCTAACATTATGAGCCGTGACATGACCCTCAAGAGCCAGCCCAGCCTGGGCGTAAGTGAAGGAAATGCAATCTGCTAGCCAATTGGATATGGTGCGTTTTCCTACAGCCACTCCCCTCCTGTTGGGATCAAAAGAAACAAACAATTGGGCGGACTGTCTGTTGGGCTGTGTCCGCTCCAAATAGAAGGCCAATGCTCTTTTGCAGTCCAATGTGTGCAGCTGACGTTCAGCAGGGCAGGAATGAGGACGGGGAAAGAATGTTGGCAAGACAATTGACTGGTTCAGATGGAACTCCGACACAACCTTTGGCAGAAACTTAGGGTGAGTGCGGAGGACTACTCTGTTATGATGAAATTTGGTGTAAGGGGCCTGGGCTACCAGGGCCTGAAGCTCACTGACTCTACGAGCTGAAGTAACTGCCACCAAGAAAATGACCTTCCAGGTCAAGTACTTCAGATGGCAGGAGTTCAGTGGCTCAAAAGGAGGTTTCATCAGCTGGGTGAGAACGACATTGAGATCCCATGACACTGTAGGAGGCTTGACAGGGGGCTTTGACAAAAGCAAACCTCTCATGAAGCGAACCACTAAAGGCTGTCCTGAGATCGGCTTACCTTCCACAAGGTAATGGTATGCACTGATTGCACTAAGGTGAACCCTTACAGAGTTGGTCTTAAGACCAGACTCAGACAAGTGCAGAAGGTATTCAAGCAGGGTCTGTGTAGGACAAGAGCGAGGATCTAGGGCCTTGCTGTCACACCAGACGGCAAACCTCCTCCACAGAAAGAAGTAACTCCTCTTAGTGGAATCTTTCCTGGAAGCAAGCAAGATACGGGAGACACCCTCTGACAGACCCAAAGAGGCAAAATCTACGCTCTCAACATCCAGGCTGTGAGAGCCAGGGACCGGAGGCTGGGATGCAGAAGCGCCCCTTCGTCCTGTGTGATGAGGGTCGGAAAACACTCCAATCTCTACGGTTCTTCGGAGGACAACTCCAGAAGAAGGGGGAACCAGATCTGACGCGGCCAAAAAGGAGCAATCAGAATCATGGTGCCTCGGTCTTGCTTGAGTTTCAACAAAGTCTTCCCCACCAGAGGTATGGGAGGATAAGCATACAGCAGACCCTCCCCCCAGTCCAGGAGGAAGGCATCCGATGCCAGTCTGCCGTGGGCCTGAAGCCTGGAACAGAACTGAGGGACTTTGTGGTTGGCTCAAGATGCGAAGAGATCCACCAAGGGGGTGCCCCACACCTGGAAGATCTGTCGCACTACATGAGAATTGAGCGACCACTCGTGAGGTTGCATAATCCTGCTCAACCTGTCGGCCAGACTGTTGTTTACGCCTGCCAGGTATGTGGCTTGGAGCACCATGCCGTGACGGCGAGCCCAGAGCCACATGCTGACGGCTTCCTGACACAGGGGGCGAGATCCGGTGCCCCCCTGCTTGTTGATGTAATACATGGCAACCTGGTTGTCTGTCTGAATTTGGATAATTTGGTGGGACAGCCGATCTCTGAAAGCCTTCAGAGCGTTCCAGATCGCTCGCAACTCCAGAAGATTGATCTGCAGATCGCGTTCCTGGAGGGACCAGCTCCCTTGGGTGTGAAGCCCATCGACATGAGCTCCCCATCCCAGGAGAGACGCATCCGTTGTCAGCACTTTTTGTGGCTGAGGAATTTGGAAAGGACGTCCCAGAGTCAAATTGGACCAAATCGTCCACCAATACAGGGATTTGAGAAAACTCGTGGACAGTTGGATCACGTCTTCTAGATCCCCAGCAGCCTGAAACCACTGGGAAGCTAGGGTCCATTGAGCAGATCTCATGTGAAGGCGGGCCATGGGAGTCACATGAACTGTGGAGGCCATGTGGCCCAGCAATCTCAACATCTGCCGGGCTGTGATCTGCTGGGACGCTCGCACCCGCGAGACGAGGGACAACAAGTTGTTGGCTCTCGCCTCTGGGAGATAGGCGCGAGCTGTCCGAGAATCCAGCAGAGCTCCTATGAATTCGAGTTTCTGCACTGGGAGAAGATGGGACTTTGGGTAATTTATCACAAACCCCAGTAGCTCCAGGAGGCGAATAGTCATCTGCATGGACTGCAGGGCTCCTGCCTCGGATGTGTTCTTCACCAGCCAATCGTCGAGATATGGGAACACGTGTACCCCCAGTCTGCGAAGTGCCGCTGCTACTACAGCCAAGCACTTTGTGAACACTCTGGGCGCAGAGGCGAGCCCAAAGGGTAGCAAACAGTACTGGAAGTGACGTGTGCCCAGCTGAAATCGCAGATACTGTCTGTGAGCTGGCAGTATCGGGATGTGCGTATAGGCGTCCTTCAAGTCCAGAGAGCATAGCCAATCGTTTTCCTGAATCATGGGAAGAAGGGTGCCCAGGGAAAGCATCCTGAACTTTTCTTTTACGAGATATTTGTTCAGGGCCCTTAGGTCTAGGATGGGACGCATCCCCCCTGTTTTCTTTTCCACAAGGAAGTACCTGGAATAGAATCCCAGCCCTTCCTGCCCGGATGGCACAGGCTCGACCGCATTGGCGCTGAGAAGGGCGGAGAGTTCCTCTGCAAGTACCTGCTTGTGCTGGAAGCTGTAAGACTGAGCTCCCGGTGGACAATTTGGAGGTTTTGAGGCCAAATTGAGGGTGTATCCTTGCCGGACTATTTGGAGAACCCACTGATCGGAGGTTATGAGAGGCCACCTTTGGTGAAAAGCTTTCAACCTCCCCCCGACTGGCAGGTCGCCCGGCACTGACACTTGGATGTCGGCTATGCTCTGCTGGAGCCAGTCAAAAGCCCGTCCCTTGCTTTTGCTGGGGAGCCGAGGGGCCTTGCTGAGTCGCACGCTGCTGACGAGCAGCGAGCGCGCTGGGGCTTAGCCTGGGCCACAGGCTGTCGAGAAGGAGGATTGTACCTACGCTTGCCAGAAGAGTAGGGAACAGTCTTCCTTCCCCCGAAAAATCTTCTACCTGTAGAGGTAGATGCTGAAGGCTGCCGGCGGGAGAACTTGTCGAATGCGGTGTCCCGCTGGTGGAGCTGCTCTACCACCTGTTCGACCTTCTCTCCAAAAATGTTATCCGCACGGCAAGGCGAGTCCGCAATCCGCTGCTGGAGTCTGTTCTCCAGGTCGGAGGCACGCAGCCATGAGAGCCTGCGCATCACCACACCTTGAGCAGCGGCCCTGGACGCAACATCAAAGGTGTCATACACCCCTCTGGCCAGGAATTTTCTGCACGCCTTCAGCTGCCTGACCACCTCCTGAAAAGGCTTGGCTTGCTCAGGGGGGAGCGCATCCACCAAGCCCGCCAACTGCCGCACATTGTTCCGCATATGTATGCTCGTGTAGAGCTGGTAGGACTGAATTTTGGCCACGAGCATAGAAGAATGGTAGGACTTCCTCCCAAAGGAGTCTAAGGTTCTAGAGTCTTTGCCTGGGGGCGCCGAAGCATGCTCCCTAGAACTCTTAGCCTTCTTTAGGGCCAAATCCACAACTCCAGAGTCATGAGGCAACTGGGTGCGCATCAGCTCTGGGTCCCCATGGATCCGGTAGTGGGACTCGATCTTCTTGGGAATGTGGGGATTAGTTAGAGGTTTGGTCCAGTTCGCCAGCAATGTCTTTTTCAGGACATGATGCATGGGTACTGTGGACGCTTCCTTAGGTGGAGAAGGATAGTCCAGGAGCTCAAACATTTCAGCCCTGGGCTCGTCCTCCACAACCACCGGGAAGGGGACGGCCGTAGACATCTCCCGGACAAAGGAAGCGAAAGACAGGCTCTCAGGAGGAGAAAGCTGCCTTTCAGGAGAGGGAGTGGGATCAGAGGGAAGACCCTCAGACTCCTCGTCAGAGAAATATCTGATGTCTTCCTCTTCTTCCCACGAGGCCTCACCCTCGGTGTCAGACACAAGCTCACGAACCTGTGTCTGCAACCGCGCCCGGCTCGACTCTGTGGAGCCACGTCCACGATGGGAGCGTCGAGAGGTAGACTCCCTCGCCCGCATCGGCGAAGCTCCCTCCACCGACGTAGTCGGGGAGCCTTCCTGGGAGGCGACGGCAGTCGGTACCGCAAGCGGCACCGACGCCGGTGACCTCACCCCGGGCGATGGACCAGCCGGCGCCACGCTCGACGGTACCGGTGGCGCAAGCACCGCCGGTACCGGAGGGGTAGGGCGCAACAGCTCTCCCAGGATCTCTGGGAGAACGGCCCGGAGGCTCTCGTTCAGAGCGGCTGCAGAAAAAGGCATGGAAGTCGATGCAGGCGTCGACGTCAGAACCTGTTCCGGGCGTGGAGGCTGTTCCGGGCTGTCCAGAGTGGAGCGCATCGACACCTCTTGAACAGAGGGTGAGCGGTCCTCTCGGTGCCGATGCCTGCTGGGTGCCGACTCCCTCGGCGACCCAGAGCTCTCGGTGCCGACGCGGGAAGGGGACCGGTGTCGATGCTTCTTAGATTTTTTGCGAAGCACGTCACCGGTGCTTCCCGGCACCGACGAGGAGGACGTAGAATCCAGCCGTCTCTTCTTCGGGGCCGAGACCGAAAGGGTCGATCTCGGGGGGGCTGTACCGCAGGAGCCCTCAGGGTAGGGGGAGACCCACCCGAAGGCTCACCGCCACCAGCAGGGGAATGGACAGCCCTCACCTGCACTCCAGACGAAGCACCACCGTCCGACGACATCAGCAGACGGGGTCCCGGTACCACCGACGTCGATACAGTCGTCCGATGTCTCGGCGCCGATGCAGAGGGTCGATGCCTCGATGCACTGGCGGCCGAGGATGAAGGTCTGGACGCTGAAGACGTCGATGCACTCGATACCCCCGGTGTCGATGCCGACGAAGAGCCCGAGAACAAAAAGTTCCACTGGGCTAACCTCGCTACCTGAGTCCGCTTCTGTAAAAGGGAACACAGACTACAGGCCTGAGGGCGGTGCTCGGCCCGCAGACACCGAAGACACGAAGCGTGCCTGTCAGTGAGCGAGATTACCCGGGCGCACTGGGTGCACTTCTTGAAGCCGCTGGAAGGCTTCGATGTCATGGGCGGAAAAAGCACGCCGGCGAGATCAAAAGTCGAAATGGCGAAATTTGGCACCAGAAAAAATAGCGGGAAGGAAATTTCGACCGGGGCCTAAGTAAGGCCTACCCCGACGACGAAAGAAAACTTACCAGGGCGAAAAAAAACTCGAACTAGAGGAAGGGAAAGGCCAAAAAAGGTCTTTCCGAAACAATTTGAACAGTTTCTCACAGAAACAAGTCGAACGACGTGCGAGATCGACTTTTCGGGGCACGAACGGCAAAACACAACCGTACCAAGCGCGGAGAAAAGAAGACTGGCCGGCACAAGCCGGTTTCGGGCGGAAAGACGGCCGCGCATGCGCGGTGCGCATCGGCGAGCGAGGGCTAGGAAAGGACTTTGCTAGTGAAGATTCCGATTGGAGGGGCTGCCGTGGACGTCACCCATCAGTGAGAACAAGCAGCCTGCTTGTCCTCGGAGAACTAAATTTATCAATGTTGACTCTAATTTTGTTATTGTGGATAAGCGTCTGTCTACATTAAATACAAAAGCTTCTAATTCTTTTCTTATCTGCCAGCATTTATTATGTTACTAGTAAAACAGGCCTGTTTCTGACACAAATGAAACGGGCGCTAGCAAGGTTTTCCTCGGAGTGTGTATATTTGAGAGAGTATGTGTGCGATTGACTGTGTGTGAGAGAGAGAGAGTGAATGTGCGAGTGTGTGTGTGTGACAGAGAGAGAGTGAGACTGCTGGGTGTGAGTGTGTTTCCTCTGTCCCCCCTCCAGCCACCCAGCGATTCTCCTCTTTCCCCTGCTCCCCCTCCAGCCACCCAGCGATCCTACTTTTTCCCTTGCCCCCCTCCATCCACCCACCAATGCTCTTCTCTCCCCTGCCCCCCCTCCAGCCACCAAGTGAGTCTCCTCTGTCCCCTGCGCCCCTCCAGCCACCCAGCGAGTCTCCTCTGTCCCCTGCCCCCCTCCAGCCACCCAGCGAGTCTCCTCTGTCCTCTGCTCCCCCTCCAGCCACCCAGCGATTCTCCTCTCTCCCCTGCCCCCTCCAGCCACCCAGCGATTGTCCTCTCTCCCCTGCCCCCCTCCAGCCACCCAGCGATTCTCCTGTGTCCCCTGCCCCCCTCCAGCCACCCAGCGATTCTCCTGTGTCCCCTGCCCCCCCCCTCCAGCCACCCAGCGATTCTCCTCTCTCCCCGTCCCCCCTCCAGCCACCCAGCGATTGTTCTATCTCCCCTGCCCCCCTTCAGCTACTCCTCCACTTTAATCAGCATATATTAAATTCCCCTCATGTGCTACAGAAAATTACCGAGCATATCCTATATAATAAAACGCACCTCCAACGTTCTGAAGCCGTAGTTCTGGAACGTTGCAGGAATGCTTCAAGGCTTGAAGGCTTCACTTTCTCGGCTTCAGAACGTTGGAGGTGCGTTTTATTATATAGGATGTGCAGCCACTCAAACCTCAGTATTGTCGATACCAAAGCTATGTGGATCTTCCCTACTTAAATCGTATTCCTTTGACTTCAGAAATACTCCTACTACCCTGCAACCGCAAACACGGGAGGAACTCATGCAGCTCACAGCAAGTAAAGAGATTCTCTCCAACCTTCGTTAAACTATAACAAATAACCTGCAACTGTAAAAACGAACAAGAAAACCAACACAACGAAACGAGCAGTAAATATCAGGGTGGGCCTCTGGATTGATCTGTCGGGACTAATGGAAAGAAAATTATCAGGTAAGAACTAAGTTTACCTTCCATAGCATCCCACAGATCAATCCAGAGACTGGTGGGACGTATCCAAGCAATGTTTAAATAGGGCGGGACCCAGAGACCCCAGTTTGCAGTACCGAAGTCCCAAATGCGGTGTCAGACCGTGCTGCCATGTCCACTCGATAGTGTTTCGAACAGGTATGCAAAGATGACCAAGTCGCCGACTTGCAAATCTCCTCCAAAGAAACTAACCTCGACTCTGCCGTAGAGGTCACCTGCGCCCTCGTGGAATGTGCCTGTACCTGAGACAGAGGATCTTTCCCTGAAGTGATGTAAGCTGAAGAAATAGCTTCTCGAACCCAGCGAGCCACCATGGCTTTAGAGGCTTGCTGCCCTTTTTTCTGACCTGCAAACAGCACAAAAAGATGATCTGAACAACGAAAGTTGTTCATGACTTCCAAGTACCTGATGAGGACTCGTCTCATGTCCAAACACCTTAGAGCACGAAACTCCGAAGGATATTCCTCCTTCTGAAAAGCGGGAAGATAGAGCTGTTGATTCACATGGAAACAGGAAACAACCTTAGGCAAAAAAGAAGGACCTGTCCGCAGTGTAACTCCTGCCTCCATAAAACGGAGAAATGGATCTCTACAGGATAACGCCTGCAGCTCCGAAACTCTCCTCGCTGAAGAAATACCGACCAAAAACACCGTTTTCAATGTCAAGTCCTTCAGTGACAAAAGAGAGAGAGGCTCAAAAGGTGGCCACTGAAAGGCCCGCAGCACCAAATTATGATTCCAGGTTGGAAAAACCAAGGCACGCGATGGACGCAAATGATTCACTCCTTGCAGAAAACAAATGATATCCGGGTTCGAGGCCAGTGAGGATCCCTGAAGACGAACCCTAAAACACGCTGGGGCCACTACCTGAACCCTCGGGGAACTCAAGAACTGGCAGTTGTCAAGGCCATCCTGTAAAAAGGCCAAAATAGCGGCCACCGAAGCCGACGCTGCATTCAGCGTTCGCCACACTCGAGCGTAAGCCGTAGAAGTGGAACGCTTCCTAGCTCATAACATCGTACCAATGACTTTGTCTGGATAGCCCTTTTTTTCTCAATTGTGCCCTCTCAAGAGCCAGGATGTAAAACCAAATGGGGAGGGATCCTCCATAACGACTGGACCCTGATGTAACAACCCCTGACGAGCCGGCAGTCGCAAGGGACTGTCAACTCGAAGACGAATTAGATCTGCGTACCACGGACATCTGGGCCAATCCGGAGCCACGACAATCACCTGACCAGGGTGACGAGCCACACGACCTATTAGCCTGCCTATCATGGGCGACGGCAGAAACACATACAGGAGGTCGGCCAGGGGCCACGGCTGAAGAAGAGAAACAATCCCCCGAGAGAGGGGATCCCTGCCTCTGCTGAAAAATTGCAGAACCTTCATATTGACTCCTCGAGGCATGAGGTCTATGGCAGGAGCTCCCCATCTGAACGTGATTATCAAGAACACCGGATCAGAGAGCTCCCACTCCCCCACATCCAGTACGTGACGACTTAAAAAGTCCGCATCGACATTCAACGTCCCCATAACAGGGCCGCCGATAACAGGGTCAAGCACTCCTCCACCCAAAGACAGAGAAGGGACGCCTCCTTGGCCAGAGCAGCACTCCTGGTGCCTCCCTAACGGTTGACATAAGCTGCAGCTGTTGCATTGTCAGAAAGAACCCGAACCGGCATCCCTGTCAGAATCGAACAAAAGGCCAGAAGGGCCAGACGAATCGCCCTCAGCTCCAAACGGTTGATGGACCAGGACGCCTCCTCCGTGGTCCACAATCATTGCGCCGCTTGACCCAGACAATGGGCTCCCCAGCCTGAGAGGCTGGCATTCATGGTCACAACTACTCAGTACGGAACTGCCAAGGGCATGCCAATCTCCAGCCTGTCGTGGCGAAGCCTGGCAGACAGTTCCCAGGGAAGGCGAACAGTGTAATTCTCCGATAAGGCGGACCACCGACTGAAAGTGACCTCTGAAGAGGCCGCATGTGACTCCTGGCCCATGGAACCACCTCCAGGGTGGCTGACATGGAGCCCAACACCTGAACGTAATCCCAGGCCCTGGGCGCTTGAAGCCCCAAAAGATTCCGAACCTGAGACTGCAGCTTCAGTCTCCAATTGACCGACAATAACACTGTGCCCGACCGAGTGTCAAACCGCACTCAGAGATATTCCAGGGATTGAGAAGGTAGTAACTGACTTTTGTCCAAGTTGATTATCCAACTCAACGAGCGCAAACTGACGACCCTGTCTGTTGCCTGCACACTCTCCTCGAAGGAAGTTGCCCTTATCAGCCAATCGTCTAGATAAGGGTGCACTTGTACTCCCTCTCGCCGCAAATAAGCCACAACTACCACCATAATCTTGGAGAAGGTGCGGGGCGCAGTCACCAGGCCGAACGGCAGGGCCAGAAACTGAAAATTTTGGCCAAGGACCGCAAACCACAGAAACTGATGGTGAGGCAGCCAAATGGGGATGTGCAAGTAAGCCTCCTTGAGACTGAGTGAGGTAACTCCCCTGGCTGTACGGTGGCCATGACAGACCAAAGAGTTTCCATCCAAAAATGACATACTCATAGGGCCTTATTCACGCCCTTTAAATCGAGTACCGGACAAAATGATCCCCCTATTTGTGGTACCACAAAGTAAATGGAGTAGCGGCCTAAACCTTGCTGCTCCAGAGGCACGGGAACTACTGCTCCGAGCTGGATCAGATTTCTTAAAGTT
Organism: Microcaecilia unicolor; assembly: GCF_901765095.1. Classification (NCBI taxonomy): domain Eukaryota; kingdom Metazoa; phylum Chordata; class Amphibia; order Gymnophiona; family Siphonopidae; genus Microcaecilia; species Microcaecilia unicolor. The sequence continues at coordinate 101,151,012 of NC_044033.1, forward strand.
TCCTTGACTGCTGCTACCTTGTGCGGAGCCTTGCAAGGAGACTCCACAAAAAACTCTGCCAGGGTTCGATAAAAATCCAGTTTGTAACCGTCTCAGATGACCTCCAAGATCCACTCGTCTGAAGTCACTTCAGCCCATCCTTCGAAGAAAAGGGACAGCCGTCCCCCTATCACCACCGGGAGATGAGCCAAGACCCCATCACTGGGAATGAGGTCCAGCGGCTGGTTTTGAAGAAGCACCGCTGGGGCGGTGGTCTCCACAAAACGGCTGCTGCTTCTGAGGAAAACACAATTTTGCGAAAGATACAGATCTACCCAGATGAAACCGGCGGGCATCCCTAAATCGGGACCGTGAGCCGCCCACAAGGGAACCAGAACGAGGCTTATCCTCAGGCAAGCGGCGGCCTTTAGAATCCCCCAGATCCTTGACAATCTGGGGGATTTCTTCCCCAAACAGCAGCTTGCCTCTGAATGGCAAATGCGCCAAACGAGATTTAGACGCCATATCTGCAGACCAGTGACGAAGTCACAAACAGCGGCGAGCCACTACTGAAAGCAAAACCCCCTTAGCTGAGGCTCAAAGGAGATCATAAAGCAAATCCACCAGGTAAGCTAGGCCTGCCTCGAGAAAAGGCAAAACTTCCACGAGCTTCTCTGGTGAGGCCGCTTTCTGCACCCAGGACAGACACTGTCTGGCCGCATAGGAACCGCAGACAGAAGCCTGCATACACAATGTGGCTACTTCAAAAGACATCATCAACGAAGACTCCAACTTCCTATCCTGAGGATCCTTAAGAGCTGTGCTGCCTTCTACCGGCAACGTAGTCTTCTTAGTGACTGCAGTGATTAAGAAATCCACTGTGGGCAGACGGAAAGCCTCCCGCTCCATATCAAGGAGTGGACAGAGGCACACCATGGCCCTGGCCATACGCAAACCTGCCTCTGGCGTGTCCCACTGAGCCGCAATGAGCACCTTCATTGCCTCATGAATATGAAAGGACCTGGGGGGCCGCTTAGTGCCTGACATAGTAGACGGGGTTACTGAAGAAGAGAGCCCGCTGTCCAGAACGGAGATGTTCAAGACTTCCATCACTCGCACTATTAGAGCCGGCAGCACTTCTTGGCGGAATAAAAGCTCTGCCGTGGGATCATCTCCCCCTTCTGATGCCAATTCGCCCTCCTCCAGAGAATCTGACTGGGTTAGCGGGAAACTCCTGATAATTGGCCATCATCTACCTCCGAACACACTGAAATAGCGTCCAAGCCTTGCGATTCGAACCGCGGACGCTTGGCTACTAAAGGAGGTGATGCGGCCACTTCCTCCGGAGGGGGCTCCCCCAGACCTCTTGAGGAACGCATTGTGCATCAGCAGCACAAATTCTGGGGAAAACTGCCTGCCATCTGACTCCAGATCCTTGTCCACCTCCTGAGAGGCAGCAGAATCTGCTGCAGTCAAAGCCCCCATTGCCAACGTCCTCCCCCCCCCCCTGCTCAGAACCACGAGGGGAAGAATTCAAAATGGTGCCGGATGAGCCCAGTCCTGGAGCAGCAGCTCTGGAAATGGAGCGTGACGCTCCCCCAGAAACAGACGCTGGCCTGCCATCCCCAAGTCCGGTGCACCTGGCGGGAACTACTAGCGCCTTAAGAGGCTGCGGGTGACAACGCTGGGGACGCCTGAGAAATGGCGCCAAAATCATCAGCTTCCAGGCAGGACGAAGCAGGTGCAAAGGACAACAATGGCGCTGCTGACTCCCTGCTCTGACACGAGCGGTCCCTCACCCCGGAAACCTGTTCCTCAGACCGGGAGCCGCGAGGGCAGGTTGCATTCGCATGCTCCCGATGCTGCTCTCCGGCTCCCACACCAGAAACAGTGTTTGACTGTTTCCAAGGGAGCTGCCATAAGCCTCTGCTGAAGCACCAGAGAACAGTCCACCCCCCCCCCCCCAGCTAGGAGCACAAAGTTTCCCTGCACACTACCCCTACTACTACTTTTCATTTCTATAGCGCTACTAGACGTACGCAGCGCTGTATACTTGAACATGAAGAGACAGACCCTGCTCGACAGAGCTCACAATCTAATTAGGACAAACAGGACAAACAAGAGATAAGGGAATATTAAAGTGAGGATGATAAAATAAGGGTTCTGAACAAGTGAATAAGGGTTAGGAGTTAAAAGCAGCATCAAAAAGGTGGGCTTTTAGCTTAGATTTGAAGATGGCCAGAGATGGCGCTTGACGGACCGGCTCAGGAAGTCTATTCCAGGCATATGGTGCAGCAAGATAAAAGGAACGAAGTCTGGAGTTAGCAGTGGAGGAGAAGGGTGCAGATAAGAGAGATTTACCCAGTGAACAGAGTTCCCGGGGAGGAATGTAGGGAGAGATGAGAGTGGAGAGGTACTGAGGAGATGCAGAGTGAATGCACTTATAGGTCAGTAAGAGGAGTTTGAACTGTATGCAGAAACGGACAGGAAGCCAGTGAAGTGACTTGAGGAGAGGGCTAATATGAGCATAACAACACTGGTGGAATATTAGTCGTGCACCAGAATTTTGAACAGATTGAAGAGGAGAGAGATGGCTAAGTGGCAGACCTGTGAGAAGCAAGTTGCAATAGTCTAAGCGAGAGGTGATAAGAGTGTGGATGAGGTTTCTGGTAGTGTGCTCAGAATGGAGAGGGCGAATTTTGGTGATATTATAGAGAAAGAAACGACAGGTTTTAGCATTCTGCTGAATTTGTGCAGAGAAGGAGAGGGAGGAATCGAAGATGACCCCAAGGTTATGAGCTGTGTTATCCACAGAAATACAGAATGGGGGAGGAGGAGAGGTTGGTTTAGGGGGAAAGATAAGAAGCTCAGTCTTGGTCATGTTTAGTTTCAGATGGCGCAGAGACATCCAGGCAGCAATGTCAGAGAGGCAGGCTGATACTTTTGGATTTTGGCTGAGATTTCTGGTGTGGAGAGGTAGATCTGGGAGTCATCAGCGTAAAGACGATACTGAAAACCATGGGATGAGATCAGAGTACCAAGGGAAGAAGTATAGATGTAGAAAAGAAGAGGTTCCAGGACAGATCCCTGAGGTACACCAACTGACAGTGGGATAGAAGTAGAGGAGGATCCACTAGAGTATACACTAAAGGTACGTTGGGAGAGATAAGAAAAAAAACCAGGAAAGAACAGAGCCCTGAAATCCAAGTGAGGACAGCGTATCAAGGAGCAGGCTGTGATCAACCGTGTCAAAAGCAGCAGATAGATCGAGAAGGATAAGGATAGAATGGAGACCTTTGGATCTGGCCAGGAACAGATCATTGGAGACTTTAGCAAGTTCTGTTTCAATTGAATGAAGGGGGCGAAAGCCAGATTGAAGTGGATCAAGAATAGCTTGAGATGAAAGAAAGTCAAGGCAACGGCGGTGAACAGCACGTTCAAGTATCTTGGATAGGAAAGGGAGGAGGGAGATGGGGCAATAGTTGAAAGGACAGGTAGGGTCCAATGAAGGTTTTTTAAGGAGTGGTGTGACTACGGCATGTTTGAAATCATCAGGAACAGTCGCAGTGGAAAGTGAAAGATTGATGATATGACAGATAAAAGGGAAGATAGTAGGAGAGATAATGTTAAGTAGATGGGTGGGAATAGGATCAGAGGAACAGGTAGTTAGTTTTGAGGAGGACAGAAGATGTGTAGTTTCCTCTTCAGTGATGTCAGAAAAGGTAGAGAAGGAGGCAGGGGTTGGAGGGTTGAGAGAATGGACTAAGGGAAGGAGAGGTGGAGGTGACCTGGTTGAGAATTCAAGTTTAATCTTGTGAACCGTATCATGAAAGTACTCAGCCAGAGCTTGGGAGGAAGTGAAGGGGGAGTTGGAGGTGAAGGCACTTTGAGGAGAGAGTTCAGTGTGGCAAAGAGACGTCGAGGGTTTGAGCCAAGAGAATTTGTCAACTGGATGTAATAGTCCTGTTTGGCAAGTAAAAGAGCAGACTGGAAGGAGGTCAGCAAGAATTTGAAATGTATGGGCACGGAATTTCAGTCAAAGGTGTTTGGCAGAGCGGGCACAGGAACGTAGGTAGCGGATTCTAGAGGTCAGCCAAGGCTGGGGTTTGGTACGTTTTACAGAACGGGGAATGGGAGGAGTGAGAGTATCCAGAGCAGAGGAGAGAATAGTATTATAGGAAGAGACAGCCTCATTGACAGACTTGGATAACATAGTGGTAGAGAAGAGATTTGAAACACTGGAGGACAGAGTAGAAGGGTCAATAGCCTGAAGATTCCTAAATGTATCGGTTAAGATTGGACAGGACTGGGGAGGAGGGTGTTTAAGTGTGAAAGTTATCAGATGATGGTTAGAGAGAGGAAGAGTTGAGGCACAGAAACTGGAGAGTGAGCAATTTGAGAAGAGGATAAGATCAAGACAGTGGCCATTCTGGTGAGTGGGGGCAGTGGAGCACAGTTGAAGACTGAAAGAGGATGTTAAAGCAAGAAACTGAGAAGCATAAGAGTCAGAGGGATCATTAGCATAAATGTTAAAATCCCCAAGAATAAGGGAATGAGATGAAGGTTCAAGAAAGAGGGAAAGCCAGGCATCAAAGTCAATGAGAAAGGAAGAAAGGGACTTATCAGGGGGTCGATAAATGACTGCTACTCAGAGAGGCAGAAGAGCAAACAGACAGATGGAGTGGACTTCGAAGGAAGAAAAACAGTGAGACTGAGGTGGAAGAAGAGGTTGAAATCTACAAGAGGGTGAAAGTAGTAGCCCGACACCACCTCTGCAGCCAACTGGGCGAGGAGTATGGTTGAAAAGATAACCTCCATGGCATAGGGCCGTGACTGAAGCAGAGTCTTCAGGGTAAAGCCAAGTTTCAGTTAGGGCAAGCAGATGGAGAGTACGAGAGATAAAGAGGTCATGGATGTAGGAAAGTTTGTTACAGACAGAATGGGCATTCCACAGAGCGCAAGAGAAAGGCAGGGAAGAAGGGGGGAGGAGAGGAACTGAAATTAGATTGGAGATATTACGGTGTGACCTGCACAAATAGGATGAGAGCTGATGTGGAGGACCAGGATTGGGATTAATGTTCCCAGCGGAGAGCAGGAGAAGGAGCAAGAGAGTACGGAGAAGAGTAGGAAAGGTATGACAACAGCGACGAAGGCGAGATGTACTCAGATAGAAAGGAGATGGATGAATGGAAGGAAGGAAATGTTGAAGGTTGAGAGCTGAGAAAAAGGAAGAGGAAAAAGGAGATGGTGAGATGATGAACACAGAGGGTGGACAATGTGTTCCTGCAGTGTACAGTGGTTTCAGATGGAGAAACAGATCAGGAAGGGACAGTACCAAGAAGAAAAAGTGTACTGGAGCCATAAGTAGTAACTGGGAGAAAAATAAATGTAAAGAGAAAATGCCCTGGCGCGCGGCACCTAGAGCGGAGGCCCTGAGTGGATCGGAGTGGACCTGGGAGTCACCCCGGAGCAGGCTGTAAGGATATGCAGATAAGCTGCAAGTCCTCCACAGCACCTGAAAGGCAGCCGGGCAGCTCTCAGCCAAGGAAAGGCTTACCAGGGGTTAGGCTGAAGCCAGCATTCCTCCCCCTGAGGGTCGCCTGATCCTACCCTGGCTAAAACGAAGCCCTTTTCACTGTGAGTGCAAACGAGCAACTAAAAAAAAATCCCTTTTTTTGTCAGACTCACGTAGGCTGCCAAGAGGTACTGCGGGAGGGTGGGGGGAGGAAGGTAGGGACCTGGCCCCACCAGGTGTACCGCGACCACCGCAGTGAGCCCTCAACCCTCTAAGGGACGCTGAACTCGGCCCGAGGGAACGGGTGAGGAGCCCCAATCCAGAGCTGCAGAGCTATGTACCTTCCACCTGCTAGATAGAGAGAATACTAAGGTTTGAGTGGCTACACATGACCACATATAGTGAACCTCAGAAATTCACCTGCTGGCAGAGGGACATAACCCACCAGTCTCTTGATTGATCTGTGGGACACTATGGAATTGGCATTTACATATGTAAGTGCTATGTGCTATTCTATAACATATGCACCAAAATCATTTAGCGCTAAGTGCGAGGGAACATAAATATGGGCAGAGTATGGGCAGGTCATGGGCATGAATCTGAGATATGCGCACTTCAGCACTCGACTTGGAATAACTGTTGGTGCCTAACTTTAGGCACGCCAGTGATGACTTATGCTAGTATTCTATAACATAAGTGCATGGCACTGGGACACATAAATCTTGATGCCAATTTATAGAATTGCCACATTGGTTCTCAAATCTTATTTTATTAAAAAGGATGTAGTGGTTTGTGGGACAGCTATATAGATTTTCCTTGATGTAACAGCCACTCAACTGCTAGGAAGGGGTTTCTGTTATTAAAACTCCATGTTGTGTCCTTAAGAGGAACTTTTTTTCTTAAGTTTCCGTGCAAATGGTTAGTTTCTCTCTGGCAAAGACTATAGTATTCAAAGTGATTTAAGTAGGCAGGGAGAGGCTTCTGCCCGTTTAAATGACCCTCAACGGGAAGGCAACAGATTTTCAGCGGCATTTATTTCAAAATTTGTTATACCGCCTTTCAACCCAAAGAGTATCAAAGTGGTTTTACAATAGTATAAGCATGGAAAGCAAACACATCAATTAAAAAAATATATATAAAAACCCCAGAAACAAAAGGAAAGGGAATGTTAATTCCATAACAGTTAATAACCATTTAATAATGCTTAGTAATCAATGCCACGAGGAAACTTAACTGCCCAGGACTGCTCAACCAAACAAAATCAGATTTAAAAAACTGTCCAAACAACCATGGTTTAATGGTCTTTTTAAACAGAGATACTGAGGGTTCCATAGAGTATTACATAATGTTGGTGCTACTATACTAAAAACAGTCCTACTTGAAGAATACAACCAAAATTTGGAGAACAATGGAATTACTAAATAGTTAGCCTGAGATGACAGATGGCGAGCAGGTTGATAGGGAAGAAGTACAGAATGCAAATATTGATGGAACCCAGCATAATATACCTGATGGGTCAAAACAAGAATTTTATATCTAACCCGAGTCAACACTGACAACTAGTGTTGCTCCCTCAACAAAAGAGTAACTGAGTCTTGAGCCTTAACTTCATATAAAAGCCTAACTGCTGTATTTTGAATGAGATGCAAATGGTTCAGTTGATATAACCAGGCACTGCCACTGAATATTAGCACTAGCTGACCATTTTGAAAGTGGGCAGGAGTGGGTCTTTCCAGGGATGGCATTCAGGAGGAGCCTAAAGTTATGCAGGTGTAGGCAATATTCAGTGCCAGTGCCTTGCTAACTGGGGATGCATTGACAGTTCTAATTATTCGATCCCCATCCTGGTACACCCTCACCTACAAATCACAGCAGGACTCCTCTGGGCCTACCATAACAGGCCTGGTGGTCTACTGGTCATCGGGGCAGGAGTGAACTCCATTTGCTTCTGCCCCTCTTGGCTCCTGATTGAAAATGGCCAGTGTCAGGGGAAAGAAGGGGGGCTCAGACTTTGTCAGGGGATGGATGGGAGTAAAGGTGGACTCTTCTTATGCGGGTCCTGGCTGAATATCATCCAGGACCTGCATAAGTTTCCACAGTCAGCACATGTCCAGTAAGACACATAGATTCAATGCCGGTGCCCAGACATAACCTGGCATTAAATATCTTGGCCATGGGCAGTACATAAAAATCCACTGACCTTCGCTGGCTGAATATTGACAGATACATTTTTTTTAAACTAGCATAGCTTTAGAGACTCTTGTTAATTTAGATTCAGAAAGTAATGTTTCTGTTTCTTAAATTTGGGGAGTAATTGTATACACACACTGGATGATGGGGGTTTTGATTATTCATTTCCTCTTTGACTACTTAACATATACTTTTAGGATTTTGTCTGTCTTTCCTTGATGTAGGCTCTTTGGTGAAAAACTATTTCTTTTCTAATCTTGGAATGAATATTGTTGAACATAAATGTTTAAAAAAACATACATGGGATATTTAAAATTGCACATTCTCATACAAATCTGGGTTGCCACAACATCAAATGTACTGACAATTTTTTATATATAATTTTTCAACTTTAAAATTGCCCCAGGATGAAAACTATAATAGTAATGTAACATAGTGAAAGTTTCTAGTTTTAGATGGTGAAATGTGCTCTTACCTGTTAATTTCCTTTCCTTAAATCTTGCTAGACCAGTCCAGACCTACAGGTAATGCCTCATACCTGTAGATGGAGGCAGAGAACTTGAAGATTCAAATGACATCACTATAAAAAGAGGTACATTAGGAACCTACCTGTGCTGGTGAGTAATAAAAGATTTTTTTTTCTCTAATTCCCGTCCAATTTTTCTGTAATATTTTGTAACTAGTAAAAAAGGCCCGTTTCTGATAGAAATGAAACGGGTGCTAGCAAGGTTTTCCTCACAGTTGCAGCTTGGCCTCTTGCCTCACTCCCTGTCATGTGAATTCCAGGCCCCCCTCCCTGTCCTCGGAGTTCCATGCTCCCCTCTCCTCAGAGTTTATTTTATTTATATTTTATTTTGCTGCATTTGTATCCCCCATTTTCCCACCTATTTGCAGGCTCAATGTGGCTTACATTATGCCGTAATGGCGATCACCATTAACAGAATGAGAAATACAGAGTATTATTGCAAATAAAGTACAGAAAATATAAAATAAGTTAGAAATGATTAGCTATTCAATACATTTCAGGTATTTGAGAACAAGGATAATATATAACATTCAATAGTGTCAATGAGATTAAAGTAAACAAATGAGAGAAAAGTTCAATGTTAACTTGTTCTGATAAAGTTGTGATGTCAGTTCATTTAAGAGGGTCTAAATGATAAGTCTCTTTGAACAGGTTAGTCTTTAATAGTTTCCGGAAGGTTGGCAAATGAGTTCCAGCTCTCCGTCCCTTGGTCTCTGTCTTTGGAGTTCCACACCCCTGCATGTCCGTCCCTCTCTCTCCTTGGAGTTCCAGGCCCCTTCCCTTCCGAGTTCCATGGCCCCTACCTCCCTCCCGTTCCAGTTCCCCTTCCCCCCTTCCCCCTCCAGTTCCTCCCTTCCCCCTCCAGTTCCCCCTCCCCCCTCCAGTTCCAGGAGCCCCTCCCTCCCTCTGCTCCCCTCCAAGTTCCATGCACCCCCTGTCATCTGAGTTCCACACCCTCGTGCCTCCCTCCCTCTCTGTGCCCTCCGAGTGGAAGAAGGACGTGTGCAGCTGCCCCTCCCCTTCGGAAGTGCCGGCTGTCTCTCCTCAGAGTTCCACCGCCCCGCGCCTCCCTCCCTCTCTCTCTGTCCTCTGCGTTCCAGGACCCCCCTCCCCTTCGAGTTCCAGGATCCCTCCCCCTCCTATGCCAGTTCCCCCTCCCCCTCCCATTCCAGGACCCCCTCCCTACCTCCTCTGCCCTCCAAGTATGTGAGATGGAGAGTGCCTCTGACAGATCCAGTGTGGGTGTGTCACATAGATAATGTGTGTGTGTGACAGTGAGTGACTGTGTGAGAGTGACAGTGAGAGAGTGATTGAGCGTGACTGAGTGTGGCCATCCATCCCTATCCTGCAATCTCCCTGTTTGCCCTGTCCAAGAATGTTTTTTGTTTTTAAATTCTTCCCTTGTATCCCCTTCAAACTGTTTTGTTTTTTTTTTCTCTGGAAAGTATAACTGTTCAGCTCTGTTCCTAAGAGCGCATCCACTACTTTCCATGCCCCACTTCCCTCCCCGCAGAGAGAAAACCCGGCTTGGATTCCACCACAGCCGGACTCCACCAGCCAGCAACAGTCAGAGCTGTCAGAGAGCTCCAAGAGGCTGCCAGGGAGCCACCCAGAACACGGCCACCTTCACCAGAGGTAGACTGCAGCTCGCCCGGGCCCTTCCCGTGCCAAACCAAACCGGATAATGGAGCAACTCTTCGCCACCCCCCTCCCTAGGCAATGGGAAGCATCTTTCCAGGATCCTCCTCAGCACAAAAACTACTCCCAGGCCCTTCACCTCCACCAGTTTCACCGTGTCCGTCCCACACACCCGTACTTAACTTTACCTGAACAAAAAGAAGGAAGAAACTCCCAAGAGCAGGATGCGAGGAAGTACTGTAGGTCAGAGGCTGTCAGTCCCCGAGGTGGTCAGGGCAGTTTAAGTCCTTCTCTCCTGCACAGAGAGGGATTGGGACAGGACGAAGAGATCTATCAGCCCAGGGAGGCGAGCGAGAGAAGGGTGGTAGTGTGCTACAGACGCAGTCATTTGACCCCCCCCCCCCCCCCAGCGGTGCAGGAGAATCTCTGGAGAGGCAGCGGGGGAGGAATCACCCGAAACCAGCAGCCGAGGCGGACCCCGATGAACTGACAGGATCCAGCGCTGTTCCCAGTGGCCCTGGACAGGCGAGAGTCTGCCACTCCGCGATAAAGGTGCTGAAAGCGGCCCTGCTCTCTATTCAGGGGTCTGCCCATGCTTGAGATGCGTCGCAGTTTCCCAGGCAACACGGTGAAGTCACTGGAAGGCTTCAGACATTACGAACTGGGCTTCAACTTCCTGGCAGTCAGCTTCAGAACGCTGGGGTTGCAAATTATAGTAGATATGTTTAGAGAATACCAACCAAATGTGCAGCCAAGTACAAAATTGGTGACTCCGACATTTAGAGGAGCGCTATAATTTACAAGAATTTATTTTTTTAATGATATATTTTTTCTTGCTCCAAGTTTTAAATTTAGTGTTCATAGTTATTATAACGTAGACCAGAAATTGTCATCAATGAGTGAAGATCAGGAATAGTGCTGAAGAGAAATCCATCTGATCAACGGTACCCAGGCCCTTTGTCCCCCAGTTTCACCACAATTCGTAAGTATATAATTGCTATTCTGTTAGGGAAGATATTCTTATGTTATTTGAGCTCTGTTTCAAATCTTAGTTCACATTCTTTGAATTTTTTCTTTGTTTCTAACAATGCTTCCTTTTTGTGCTCTGAATCCATTGATTACTAAAGGTCCAGTCCTTTATATAAAAAAAAAGGCACAGGATTGCTAGAGAAAATTCCTTCTTTGTGGTCACAGGAGGCTTCTTTAGATCCTTGGTTTTTTTTTAAATGTTTGCATTCATGGCTCTAAAACACTAACCAGGGATATACTTTATTTAGTTGTAGTCAGTTACAACTGTCTGAATTAGTAAACCTTTGTGACTATTTCAGCATTTATCTTTTCCTGCAGTTGAAAAAAAAGCCCCTCTCTTTTAAAACATTTTTCTTTTGCTTCTTGGAGAGAATTTCAAACTGAGAGGCAGATGCACCAAGCAAACGTTAAAAAATCTAAATCGTTAACGTCCCTAACAATTTTCAAAAAACAAAGAATGCACCAAAACAACAAGTCACACATGCTCGGATCGGTATTGAAAAGTACAATGTATCAAAGAATCACAATACACGTCGGTAATCGGCCCCTAAATCATGCGCAGAGCAGCCAAGCGTTATGTTAGCTGCTCTGCGCATGCCACAAACAGTCAAAACACAAGCACATGGCTCCCAAATCAAAACAAAAAAAGGGTCGGGAGGGGGCAAAGGCGCTCGTCCTGTATGTCCGTCCTTGCCCCCCCCCCCCCCGCCCAAGGTCGCCGTTACCCGCTTCCCCCTGCATTATAAATTAAAAAGCAAAACACACCGTAGCAGCCCCGGCCCCCTCCCTTCCTCACTACTCTTTCTCCCCTCAGCTCCGCATTCCGACATCCTCCGCCCTGTGCCCCGCCCCCTCTTGGGGTCATCGCCGCCATTCCCCCCCTCCACCGGGCCCCCCTCCCTCTTACCGGGCCCGTGCAGCACCTCCCTCCTCTGTCTGAAGGTGCTGCACGGGCAAGAAGAAAAGCTGATGCCTGTCTTCGCACAGCTTCGGTCGTGCGTCTCTCTCCTCCTAGGCCTGCCCCCGTCTGACGTCAGTAACCTACCTCGGTAAAATTCCTTTGATGCATGCAACGGATCAAAATTTCCTAGTTGGAGGGTCATTAAAGGCTCATTAAGCTTTAGTGCATCTGCCTCTGAGAGTACAGATAAGTTCTTTTCTTTGTTCTTCCTAATGACCATGGCTTGGCCTAAATAAATTATAGGTGTCTGTTTTCCAGAGGGACAGTGAGCTGTAGTTTGTCATGTTTATTTAGTAACATTCCTTTGTTTTCAATTCAGTGCTAGAAACTTAACTTTGTTTGAGAGCACCAAATGTTTCTTTGAAATGAACTGGATTTTCCAGCAGTACTGATAAGGATTAAATTACCTTTTGTCTTTAGCCCCAAGCTTAACTGAACACGTTAGCTGATTTAGAGATGGGAGTAACTAGCGAGGTAATTAAATTTGCTGATGACACAAAGTTATTCAAAGTTGTTAAATCGTGACAGGATTGTGAAAAATTACAAGAGGATCTTACGAGACTGGGCGGCTAAATGGCAGATGACGTTTAATGTGAGCAAGTGCAAGGTGATGCATGTGGGAAAAAAGAACCCGAATTATAGCTACGTCATGCAAGGTTCCACATTAGGAGTTACGGACCAAGAAAGGGATCTGGGTGTCGTCGTCGATAATACGCTGAAACCTTCTGCTCAGTGTGCTGCTGCGACTAGGAACGCGAATAGAATGTTGGGTATTATTAGGAAAGGTATGGAAAACAGGTGTGAGGATGTTATAATGCTGTTGTATCGCTCCATGGTGCGACCGCACCTTGAGTATTGTGTTCAATTCTGGTCGCCGCATCTCAAGAAAGATATAGTAGAATTGGAAAAGGTGCAGTGAAGGGCGACTAAAACGATAGCGGGGATGGGACGACTTCCCTATGAAGAAAGATTAAGGAGGCTAGGGCTATTCAGCTTGGAGAAGAGACGGCTGAGGGGAGACATAATAGAGGTATATAAAATAATGAGTGGAGTGGAACAGGTGGATGTGAAGCGTCTGTTCACGCTTTCCAAAAATACTAGGACTAGGGGGCATGCGATGAAACTACAGTATAGTAAATTTAAAACAAATCAGAGAAAAATTTTCTTCACGCAACGTATAATTAAACTCAGGAATTCGTTGCCGGAGAAAGTGGTGAAGGCGGTTAGCTTAGCAGAGTTTAAAAAGGGGTTGGACGATTTCCTAAAGGACAAGTCCATAAACCGCTACTAAATGGACTTGGGAAACATCCACAATTCCAGGAATAACATGTATAGAATGTTTGTACGTTTGGGAAGCTTGCCAGGTGCCCTTGGCCTGGATTGGCCGCTGTCGTGGACAGGATGCTGGGCTCAATGGACCCTTGGTCTTTTCCCAGTATGGCATTACTTATGTACTTATGGCATTACTTTTGCATCATAAAAGGAAAAAAAAAAAACAGTTTGCCCCTACTCTTTTCAGTTTTAATCCTACTTGGTCAAATCTACTATTTATTTGATATAATTCTATGTCACTGTTTCCTTTGTGTACATGATTTCTGGATAACAATTTTGTTTTCCTGCTAGGCTTGCTAAGAATTCTACAGTTTTACTTTCAGGACTAATTGGTCCACATTCCAGTATGAAACTTTATGGTGGTTTTCCCCTGTTTGCTTTAAGAAACTATGATGAAACATGTACATGTGCGTCCGAAGACTGACATAGCCAGACCAGTGGAATATAAAGAAATATTTTCTTTCTTTTTTTCATTATTTGCATGCACTCCACCAAGACTTTCTTTATTACCTGCAGAAATAAAGAAACTCCATGGAGTATTTAAACAGTACTGCAAGTACATTTTTTTTCCTTCTTCTGGAGTGGCTATGCCATGTTATTCATTTGTGCACATAAGAATTACTTCTGGCTCTAAGAAACAGTTTTGGTAATTTACTTGGATACCATAAATACTTGTGTATAACACCATGTTTATTTGCAGGTTACGCCCAGTCCTGAATTCCTATAGTCTGATTTGATTTACAACCTCGATTCTTTGCCTTTTATTTGTTTGTCTGTCTTTATGTTACCCCTTACATACAATCCATATAAATTATCACTTCTGACTTTTTTCCAATTTTGTGAGACAATCAGTACATATAAAAAGTTTCTCTCCCGAGTACATATTAGTTGTGTATACAATATAACAAAAGATTTCTTTTTGGCATTCCCTAGTAGTCTTGTTAACTACTTAGAGTCTGTCTGTCTTTTATCAACATTTTTAATACACCAGTTACAGCTAAAGTGTAATTTTTCCCACACTTAGTACAGAATTTAGGTCTCTTTTTCTTCAAGATATATGCAGCTTTTGTCTGCCTCATTAAGATTTTTCTTTTTTAAAGCTGATTTTTCTTAGATTGGATTCAAATGTTGACATCCACTTTTTAGATTCTGATTAGTATGTTTTCATAAAAGGATAACTTTTACATTAACTGTAAGTCTCCTGCCTGTATTTTTCTGTTATGTCTACATGCTAAATACTTTTACACTTTAAACTTTGTGATGCAGTTTTATTGTTCCCATATGGTTAAATTCTACTCCTCCCTAATATCCCTGAGGGATCAGCTGTAGTTTGAAAGTGAGGGTCATCAACACAGGATTTAACACAGTCCTGCTGAACTTTTGTTTTGCTAATGTGATTAGTGCTAGGAAATACTGTGTTACTGTACCTCAGGTAACTGAGATTCCAAACAAATTGCTCCCCAGGAATAGTGAATCTAGATGAATGTTTAGATTAATAAGAATTTAAAATCATTTATGTACCTTGAATGAAAATGTTTTGTACTGCCCCAGAACAAAGACAGTGCCTTTCTAGGAGACTGCCTACTTTGCCCTAATAAATTGCCTCCTCTTTCACCATATTATTTCAGACACAAGAGGGATACTTCTACATAATATATATACAATTTTTGATGGTAATAGTAAACAGATAGCATGTTAAACTATTTTCCCCCATTTTTTTCTGTTCTTTATGACCTTTGTTCAGTATAAATGGAGAAACTGTGCTCCTAATTGATTACTTGATGCCCTAATCTTCTTTGTTATGCAAGCTATGAATTAGTTTTCTTAGGACAAGTACAGAACTTTATTTTCCCTAATTTCCACTGTTAACAATTGGATGCTGATGTAATTTTTATTTTTCCCTAATTTGTTTTTTCCATAAATGAAATGTGCCTATCTAATGTTTTTAAGAAGCTCCTTTGTAATAGCCCTATGATAAAGATTTAAAATCATGTTTTGAACTGTATGGAATACAATTGTGCAGAAGTTGGAAGCATTCTCCCATTCATTTTGGGGACATTTTAAGTAGAAAGTTACAGAAATGTTTAATGAAATGAGAAAGTCTAATTGTAATGAGAGCTGAAAATATGCATGTGTAAACTAAATCTATGTAGAAGTGTCTGTACAGGGACGTGACTTATGATATCCTCTTTTTGGTCAGACCAGCATAGATTATTTAGCTTGCTGGAAACCAAGAGACCCTCTAAGTAGGAGCCTTACAGATGTAACATGATGCCTTCCATGTAAACCCCTGCCTGTGTCAACCTTGCAACTCTGTATAGTTGCTTCACAATACCAGAACCTGCACTGACCTCTGTCTGATGCCAGGATTGTCTATCAAATCAACAAAGTTTTAAGTGACTTTGAATAGCCTGCTTTCTAGCTGTTTACATTTCAAAACCACACATTATGGACTTTTCCACATTCTTCTTACTGAATTATCTCCTTACATCACAAGGTGTTTTATGTACCGTTGATGTTAAAGCGAATGCTACATACCTGTAGAAGGTATTCTCCGAGGACAGCAGGCTGATTGTTCTCACTGATGGGTGACGTCCACGGCAGCCCCTCCAATCGGAAACTTCACTAGCAAAGTCCTTTGCTAGCCCTCGCGCGCCCGCGCGCACCGCGCATGCGCGGCCGTCTTCCCGCCCGAAACCGGCTCGAGCCGGCCAGTCCAGTATGTAGCAAGACAATACACTTCAAGGGAAGACACAACTCCAAAGGGGAGGCGGGCGGGTTTGTGAGAACAATCAGCCTGCTGTCCTCGGAGAATACCTTCTACAGGTATGTAGCATTCGCTTTCTCCGAGGACAAGCAGGCTGCTTGTTCTCACTGATGGGGTATCCCTAGCCCCCAGGCTCACTCAAAACAACAACATTGGTCAATTGGGCCTCGCAACGGCGAGGACATAACTGAGATTGACCTAAAAAATTTACCAACTAACTGAGAGTGTAGCCTGGAACAGAACAAACAGGGCCCTCGGGGGGTGGAGTTGGATCCTAAAGCCCAAACAGGTTCTGAAGAACTGACTGCCCGAACCGACTGTCACGTCGGGTATCCTGCTGCAGGCAGTAATGAGATGTGAATGTGTGGACAGATGACCACGTCGCAGCTTTGCAAATTTCCTCCATGGTGGCTGACTTCAAGTGGGCTACCGACGCTGCCATGGCTCTAACATTATGAGCCGTGACATGACCCTCAAGAGCCAGCCCAGCCTGGGCGTAAGTGAAGGAAATGCAATCTGCTAGCCAATTGGATATGGTGCGTTTCCCTACAGCCACTCCCCTCTTGTTGGGATCAAAAGAAACAAACAATTGGGCGGACTGTCTGTGGGGCTGTGTCCGCTCCAGATAGAAGGCCAATGCTCTCTTGCAGTCCAATGTGTGCAGCTGACGTTCAGCAGGGCAGGAATGAGGACGGGGAAAGAATGTTGGCAAGACAATTGACTGGTTCAGATGGAACTCCGACACAACCTTTGGCAGAAACTTAGGGTGAGTGCGGAGGACTACTCTGTTGTGATGAAATTTGGTGTAAGGGGCCTGGGCTACCAGGGCCTGAAGCTCACTGACTCTACGAGCCGAGGTAACTGCCACCAAGAAAATGACCTTCCAGGTCAAGTACTTCGGATGGCAGGAATTCAGTGGCTCGAAAGGAGGTTTCATCAGCTGGGTGAGAACGACATTGAGATCCCATGACACTGTAGGAGGCTTGACAGGGGGCTTTGACAAAAGCAAACCTCTCATGAAGCGAACAACTAAAGGCTGTCCTGAGATCGGCTTACCTTCCACTTGGTAATGGTATGCACTGATTGCACTAAGGTGAACCCTTACGGAGTTGGTCTTCAGACCAGACTCAGACAAGTGGAGAAGGTATTCAAGCAGGGTCTGTGTAGGACAAGAGCGAGGATCTAGGGCCTTGCTGTCACACCAGACGGCAAACCTCCTCCAATGAAAGAAGTAACTTCTCTTAGTGGAGTCTTTCCTGGAAGCAAGCAAGATGCGGGAGACACCCTCTGGCAGACCCAAAGAGGCAAAGTCTACGCCCTCAACATCCAGGCCGTGAGAGCCAGGGACTGGAGGTTGGGATGCAGCAGAGCCCCTTCGTCCTGCGTGATGAGGGTCGGAAAACACTCCAATCTCCACGGTTCTTCGGAGGATAACTCCAGAAGAAGAGGGAACCAGATCTGACGCGGCCAAAAGGGAGCAATCAGAATCATGGTGCCTCGGTCTTGCTTGAGTTTCAACAAAGTCTTCCCCACCAGAGGAATGGGAGGATAAGCATACAGCAGACCTTCCCCCCAATCCAGGAGGAAGGCATCCGACGCCAGTCTGCCGTGGGCCTGAAGCCTGGAACAGAACTGAGGGACCTTGTGGTTCACCTGAGATGCGAAGAGATCCACCAGGGGGGTGCCCCACGCCTGGAAGATCTGTCGCACCACACGGGAATTGAGCGACCACTCGTGAGGTTGCATAATCCTGCTCAACCTGTCGGCCAGACTGTTGTTTACGCCTGCCAGATATGTGGCTTGGAGCACCATGCCTTGACGGCGAGCCCAGAGCCACATGCTGACGGCTTCCTGACACAGGGG
Source organism: Microcaecilia unicolor (assembly GCF_901765095.1). Taxonomy (NCBI): domain Eukaryota; kingdom Metazoa; phylum Chordata; class Amphibia; order Gymnophiona; family Siphonopidae; genus Microcaecilia; species Microcaecilia unicolor. The sequence continues at coordinate 101,168,812 of NC_044033.1, forward strand.
GCGAGATCCGGTGCCCCCCTGCTTGTTGACATAGTACATGGCAACCTGATTGTCTGTCTGAATTTGGATAATTTGGTGGGACAGCCGATCTCTGAAAGCCTTCAGAGCGTTCCAGATCGCTCGCAACTCCAGAAGATTGATCTGTAGATCGCTTTCTTGGAGGGACCACCTTCCTTGGGTGTGAAGCCCATCGACATGAGCTCCCCATCCCAGGAGAGACGCATCCGTGGTCAGCACTTTTTGAGGCTGAGGAATTTGGAAGGGACGTCCCAGAGTCAAATTGGAGCAAATCGTCCACCAATACAGGGATTCGAGAAAACTCGTGGACAGGTGGATCACGTCCTCTAGACCCCCGGCGGCCTGATACCACTGGGAGGCTAGGGTCCATTGAGCAGATCTCATGTGAAGGCGGGCCATGGGAGTCACATGAACTGTGGAAGCCATGTGGCCCAGCAATCTCAACATCTGCCGAGCTGTGATCTGCTGGGACGCTCGCACCCGCGAGACGAGGGACAACAAGTTGTTGGCCCTCGCCTCTGGGAGATAGGCGCGAGCCGTCCGAGAATCCAGCAGGGCTCCGATGAATTCGAGTTTCTGCACTGGGAGAAGATGGGACTTTGGGTAATTTATCACAAACCCCAGTAGCTCCAGGAGGCGAATAGTCATCTGCATGGACTGCAGGGCTCCTGCCTCGGATGTGTTCTTCACCAGCCAATCGTCGAGATATGGGAACACGTGCACCCCCAGCCTGCGAAGCGCCGCTGCTACCACAGCTAGGCACTTTGTGAACACCCTGGGCGCAGAGGCGAGCCCAAAGGGTAGCACACAGTACTGGAAGTGGCGTGCGCCCAGCTGAAATCGCAGATACTGTCTGTGAGCTGGCAGTATCGGGATGTGTGTGTAGGCATCCTTCAAGTCCAGAGAGCATAGCCAATCGTTTTGCTGAATCATGGGGAGAAGGGTGCCCAGGGAAAGCATCCTGAACTTTTCTTTTACGAGATATTTGTTCAGGGCCCTTAGGTCTAGGATGGGACGCATCCCCCCTGTTTTCTTTTCCACAAGGAAGTACCTGGAATAGAACCCCAGCCCTTCTTGCCCGGATGGCACGGGCTCGACCGCATTGGCGCTGAGAAGGGCGGAGAGTTCCTCTGCAAGTACCTGCTTGTGCTGGAAGCTGTAGGACTGAGCTCCCGGTGGACAATTTGGAGGTTGAGAGGCCAAATTGAGGGTGTATCCTTGCCGGACTATTTGGAGAACCCACTGATCGGAGGTTATAAGAGGCCACCTTTGGTGAAAAGCTTTCAACCTCCCTCCGACAGGCAGGTCGCCCGGCACTGACACTTGGATGTCGGCTATGCTCTGCTGGAACCAGTCAAAAGCTCGCCCCTTGCTTTTGCTGGGGAGCCGCGGGGCCTTGCTGATTCGCACGCTGCTGACGAGAGCGAGCGCGCTGGGGCTTAGCCTGGGCCGCAGGCTGTCGGGAAGGAGGATTGTACCTACGCTTGCCAGAAGTATAGGGAACAGTCTTCCTTCCCCCGAAAAATCGTCTACCTGTAGAGGTAGAAGCTGAAGGCTGCCGGCGGGCGAACTTGTCGAATGCGGTGTCCCGCTGGTGGAGAGACTCTACCACCTGCTCGACCTTTTCGCCAAAAATGTTATCCGCACGGCAAGGCAAGTCCGTAATCCGCTGCTGGATTCTATTCTCCAGGTCGGCGGCACGCAGCCATGAGAGCCTGTGCATCACCACACCTTGAGCAGCGGCCCTGGACGCAACATCAAAAGTGTCATAAACTCCTCTGGCCAGGAATTTTCTGCACGCCTTCAGCTGCCTGACCACCTCCTGAAAAGGCTTGGCTTGCTCAGGGGGAAGAGCATCAACCAAGCCCGCCAACTGCCGCACATTATTCCGCATGTGTATGCTCGTGTAGAGCTGGTAAGACTGGATCTTGGACACGAGCATAGAGGAATGGTAGGCCTTCCTCCCAAAGGAGTCTAAGGTTCTAGCGTCCTTGCCCGGGGGCGCCGAAGCATGTTCCCTAGAACTCTTAGCCTTCTTTAGGGCCAAATCCACAACTCCAGAGTCATGAGGCAACTGAGTGCGCATCAGCTCTGGGTCCCCATGGATCCGGTACTGGGACTCGATCTTCTTGGGAATGTGGGGATTAGTTAATGGCTTGGTCCAGTTCGCAAGCAATGTCTTCTTCAGGACATGGTGCAAGGGAACAGTGGACGCTTCCTTAGGTGGAGAAGGATAGTCCAGGAGCTCAAACATTTCAGCCCTGGGCTCGTCCTCCACAACCACCGGGAAGGGGATGGCCGTAGACATCTCCCGGACAAAGGAGGCAAAAGACAGACTCTCGGGAGGAGAAAGCTGTCTCTCAGGAGAGGGAGTGGGATCAGACGGAAGACCCCCAGACTCCTCGTCAGAGAAATATCTGGGATCTTCCTCTTCCTCCCACGAGGCCTCACCCTCGGTGTCAGACACAAGTTCACGGACCTGTGTCTGCAACCTCGCCCTGCTCGACTCCGTGGAACCCCGTCCACGATGGGGGCGTCGAGAGGTAGACTCCCTCGCCCGCATCGGCGAAGCTCCCTCCGCCGACGTAGTCGGGGAGCCTTCCTGGGAGGTGGCCGCGGTCGGTACCGCACGCGGTACCGACGTCGGGGACCTCAACCTGGGCGATGGGCCAGCCGGCGCCACGCTCGACGGTACCGGTGGCGCAAGCACCGCCGGTACCGGAGGGGTAGGGCGCAACAGCTCTCCCAGAATCTCTGGGAGAACGGCCCGGAGGCTCTCGTTTAGAGCGGCTGCAGAGAAAGGCTGAGAGGTCGATGCAGGCGTCGACGTCAGTACCTGTTCCGGGCGTGGAGGCTGTTCCGGGCTGTCCAGAGCGGAGCGCATCGACACCTCCTGAACAGAGGGTGAGCGGTCCTCTCGGTGCCGATGCCTGCTGGGTGCCGAATCCCTCGGCGACCCAGAGCTCTCGGTGCCGACACGGGGAGGAGACCGGTGTCGATGCTTCTTCGATTTCTTCCGAAGCATGTCACCGGAGCTCCCCGGCACCGACGAGGAGGACGTCGAATCCATCCGTCGCTTCCTCGGGGCCGAGACTGAAGAAGGTCGATCTCGGGGGGGCTGTACCGCAGGAGCCCTCAGGGTAGGCGGAGACCCACCCGAGGGCTCACCGCCACCAGCAGGGGAATGGACAGCCCTCACCTGCACTCCACCCGATGCACCACCGTCCGACGACATCAGCAGACGAGGTCCTGGTACCACCGACGTCGATGCAGCTATCCGATGTCTCGGCGCCGATGCAGAGGCCCGATGCCTCGATGCACTCGATGCAGGGGCGGCCGAGGAAGATGGTCTGGACGCTGACGACGTCGATGCACTCGAAGATCCCGGTGCCGATGCCGACGAAGAGCCCGAGAACAACACGTTCCACTGGGCTAGTCTCGCTACCTGAGTCCGCCTTTGAAGCAGGGAACACAGACTGCAGTTCTGAGGGCGGTGCTCGGCCCCCAGACACTGAAGACACGAAGAGTGTCGATCAGTGAGCGAGATAACCCGGGCGCACTGGGTGCACTTCTTGAAGCCGCTGGAAGGCTTCGATGTCATGGGCGGAAAAATCACGCCGGCGAAATCAAAAGCCGAAATGGCGAAATTTGAAGCACCAAATTTAGAGGGAGAAAAAATCTCGACCGAGGCCGAAAAGAGGCCTACCCCGACGACGAAAGAAAACTTACCGGGGCAAAAAAGCTGGAAGTACGGGGAGGATTTACACGAAACCCGGCGGGGGGTTTCCGGAGCACTTCCCGACTAGGACAAAGCTTTCCCGAAGGAAAAAAACACGTTCAAAACAAATTGGACGCGCGAGGTCGACTTTCCGGGGCTCGACACGGCGAAAACACGACCGTACCGAGTGCGGACAAAAGAAGACTGGCCGGCTCGAGCCGGTTTCGGGCGGGAAGACGGCCGCGCATGCGCGGTGCGCGCGGGCGCGCGAGGGCTAGCAAAGGACTTTGCTAGTGAAGTTTCCGATTGGAGGGGCTGCCGTGGACGTCACCCATCAGTGAGAACAAGCAGCCTGCTTGTCCTCGGAGAATTGCTTATACATTGTTCACCATGCTATGGAAAACATTGTTACTCTTGCTACCCTACATGTTGATAATTTTCTACCTATTCTTTCTATTGCTGCCTCTTCCTAGTGCTCTCTCATCACTTCCTGTTTTTCTAATTTTCTTCCCTTTCTTCGAGGTCTCCTTTTTGGACTCCTTAGTTTTCTAGCTTTTCTCCTTATTCTCTTTTGCTCTCTCTCCCGTTCTCTCTCTATGTGTTAGAAATTGTTCTCTACACCTTTAACTACCAAAATTATGATTAATGACATTTCTGCCCTGAATTATTCTACCTCTCCACTTACTGCTCCCTCTCATCACTCCCACACCCTAACACTACCTCAACTCTGGTTTTGTCTCCCTGTTCCTTTCACCGGGAGCCAAAGAAGGAAGATGCCTATCATTTTTAGCTATAATGTTCTACTTCAGGTATGCTGCACTATTTCCCATCCCCCATCTTTCTTTACTATCAGCCTCATGAAGGAATTTATGGCTGGTCACAAACTCTGATGGGACCTCCCATTGCTAGGGCAACTCAGCTACTTGGTATAACTTGTTGCAAATGTAATTTACTGAGAAGAGGTATGGCAAGGACACCAACTGCAAGCCTCCAGCACATATGAAAGACCTAATTACAAGTCTCCAGCACATATGAAGCACCTATGATTGGTCCAGGGTAGAGGAGAGGTGGATGCTCACCATGGCCTATAAAACCATGCTGCAGACAAAGAAACTCTGAAAAACTAGCCATGCTTGGAAAGAGAGTTTCAGATCCATCCCATGGCCTATTTTTTCCCCAAAGAGGGTGCTCTCCCCCCCTTTGTAAAAACAAATTCTCTATAGCTAAGAATCTTTCTTTCATTCATTCTTTCTTCCCTTCTTTCACTTCTTTGTCTCTGTTCTGTGACCTTTGTATGAGGAATAAATTTTCCTTCCTCCTTTTTCTCTTCTTTATACAATTAGTCTGATTACTTATAATTACCAGAGGTTCTGATGTTAGATTTTGTAAGTTTGTTACAACTTGCAACTGATATCTGATGCTGTGCTGGTGAGTAATAAAAGATTTTTTTTCTCTAATTCCTGTCCATACAATGAGAAAGAGGAAGAATAAGAAATAATAGAACAAAAAACAAAACAAAACCCAAGACGCAAACTTGAGTGTAGACAATGACACTGCTCCATGGAAAAACAAAGACTGACCTGGTCCTATGTGACAATGGCGGTTGAGGAGACGCATGCATGCACAAAGAGGCACTTCTAAATGCTTCTAGAAAAGAATGCTAGGGAGTGTCTCCGTGCCAGGCTCTGTCACCGACATCACCTAATAGTAAGGAAAAATTAATTTTTCCAAATTTATTTGTTTTTATTATTTAATCAAACGAAGGAACATTCAGAAAAACGAAACCCGAAAAAACTAACCAACTGAAACAAAACTACAGACAGTAAATCCAGGGGGGGGGTCCTCTGGATTAATCTGTTGGGACTAATAGAAAAAAAATTATCAGGTAAGAATTAATTTTTCCTTCCATAGCGTCCCACAGATCAATCCAGTGACTTGTGAGATGTACCCAAGCAGTCCTCAAATAGGGCGGGACACCCCCAACCCAGCATAAATCACCGACGAGCCAAACACCACATCCTGTCGAGCTGCCACATCCACCCGATGACGAGTGAACGTATGGACCGAAGCTCATGTAGCGGATCTGCAGATATCTTCCAGAGAAACCAAACAGGACTCTGCATAGGAGGAAGCCCGAGCTCGCATAGAATGAGCATGAATTTGCGCAGGGGCTTGCTTGCCCAATGCCACATAGGCCGAAGTGATGGCCTCCCGCACCCAATGGGCTATGGTGGCCTTGGAAGCCATATGACCCTTCTTACTGCCTCCAAAAAGGACAAAGAGACAGTCAGAAAAAAAAGAAATTCATTCGTCACCTCCAAATACCTGAGAAGAGCCCGTCTCACGTCAAGGCAGCAAAAAGCCCAGAATTGATCAGGGAGAATCTTCCCGGCGAAAAGTCAGCAAATGCAGAGACTGCCCCAAATGGAAACGAGAAACCACCTTGGGCAAAAACAAAGGAACTGTCCTAATCAATACCCCCACCTCCGTAAAAACAGGAAGGGGTTTCTGCAAGAAAGAGCCTGCAACTCTGAAATTCTCCAAGCCGAAGTAATGGCTACTAGGAAAATTACCTTCAAGGTAACATCCTTAACCGTAATCCCTGATAAGGGTTCGAAAGGAGGACGCTGAAGCGCTTTAAGAACTAGACTAAGGTTCCAGGATGGCATAACTGGCACGAGCGGAGGACGCAACTGATTTACGCCCCTCAAAAAACGAACCACATCCGGGTAGGAGGCGATCAATGCCCCCTGAAGCCGGCCTCTAAAGCATGCCAGAGCTGCCACCTGCACCTTAAGAGAACTCAACGAGAGTGATTTCTTTCACCCTCCTGAAGAAATGTGAGGATAACAGATACCAAAGCCGCTGACAATCCCGAACTCGCACACCACGAATCGAAGGTACGCCACACCCTAGCATAAGCTATCAAGGTGGATCTTTTCCGAGCCTGAAACACTGTAGTGATAACCGCGTCCGGATAACCTTTCCTTCTCAACTTCGCCCTTTCAAGGGCCAGGAAGTAAGACCAAAGGGGGAGGGATCCTCCATCATGACTGGTCCATGCAGCAAGAGACTGCCCTACGCCTGGAGCAGGAGAGGACAATCGAACAGGAGCCTGACCATATCCGCATACCAGGGACGTCTGGGCCAATCCGGGGCCACCAGGATCACTCGACTGAGATGACTGGCAATGCAAGTCAGTAACCTGCCCACCATAGGCCACGGGGGAAAGGCATAGAGCAAGCCCCTGGGCCAAGGTTGTAGAAGCGCATCAATGCCTTCTGATCCCAGCTCTCTTCCCCTGCTGAAAAAACAAGGAATCTTCGCACTGAATGTGGTGGCCATTAAGTCCATCACCGGCATCCCCCAACGGGCAGCTATCTGATCGAAGGCCAGAGGGGAGAGTGTCTACTCCCCCGGATCCAACTAGTGGCGACTGAGAAAGTCTGCTTGCACATTCTTTGACCCCACTATATGAGCCGCCGTCAAGAGAGAGAGAGATGAGTCTCTACCCAACGGCAGATCAGGGCCGCCTCGGGCGCTAGTGGTGCACTCCTGGTGCCCCCTGACGGTTCATGTAGGCGACCGCCATTGCATTATCCGAAAGAACTCAAACTGGGCAACTGTGGAGAAGAGACAGAAACTCCCGAAGGGCCAGACAAATCGACCGCAACTCCAAGCGGTTGATGGACCAAGACGCCTCCGTTGAGGTCCAAATGCCCTGGGCCATCTGTTGGAGGCAATGAGCCCCCCAACCAGACAGCGACGCATCTGTGGTCACAATCTTCCATTCCGGGGTTTGCAGAGGAATGCCAGATACCAGATTCTTTTGAATGAATCACCAGGGCATGATTATGTGCAGACGGGTTGAACATGGCACCTGAACCTCGTAATCCTCCGAAAGAGACCAACGGCTCAGAAGGTGCCACTGTAGGGGGCGCATGTGAGCTCTGGCCCACTTTACGACGACCAAGGAAGAGGCCATGGAACCTAGAACTTGTACATAGTTCCAAGCCCGCGGGTTCAGAATTTGGAATAGAGCTCACAACTGACCCTACAACCGCTGTGCTCGAGCTGAAGGAAGAGAAACTATCCCTGTTCGGGTATCGAAGCACACTCTCAAGTATTCCAGCGTCTGGGAGGGTGTAAGGCTGCACTTTGGGAAGTTGATCACCCAACCAAGCGACTGAAGCAACTCGACCACTCTGTCGGTTGCCTGTCGACTCTCCTCGAAAGAAGATGCCCGCACAAGCCAGTCATCTAGATAAGGATGGACTTGAATCCCTTCCTTTCTGAGATAGGCCGCTACTACGACAAGGGCATCACTTTGAATTGAAAATGACGACCGAGCACTGCAAAGCGAAGAAAACGCCTGTGGGGAGGCCAAATTGGAATGTGTAAATAGGCCTCTTTGAGATCGAAAGATGTCAAAAAAACCCTGGCTGTACCGCTGCGATCACCAAGCAGAGGGTTTCCATGCGGAAATGCAGAACCCATAAGGACCTGTTGACGCACTTGAGATCTAGGACGGGTCACCAAGAACCACCCTTTTTTGGCACCACAAAATAAATGGAGTATCGACCGCACCTTCTTTCTGCTGGGGGTACAGGCTGGACAGCTCCCAGTCATTGTAAGTTGAGGAGGGTGTGACGAACTGCCCGCACCTTGGCGGGAGATTTGTAAGGAGATTCCAGAAACGAGTCTACTATCAGACGAGCCAATTCCAACTTGTAGCAGTCTCTGATAACCTCCAAGACCCATCCGTCAGATGTTACCCTGGTCCACTCCACCAGGAATAGGGACAGCCTGCCCCCAATAACCGGCTGGAGATGGACCAGGGCCCCATCATTGGGCGGACCTGGCTGTGGGCTGGTTTCTGTTACCGGAAAGGAAGGCCCGCCTGTCACCTCGAAAGGGCTGAGGTCTCTGAGAACACCTTGCTCTCTGAAAAGAGGCCCCGCAACCTGGAGGGTAATGACGTGTATCCCTAAACTTAGGTCTAGGTTCCGCCGGTCGCACAAATTTGGACCTGTCCTCCGGGAGGCGCTGGCCCTTAAAGTCACCGAGGTCCTTCACAATCTATTCTAGGTCTGTCCCAAACAAAAGCTTTCCCCTAAAAGGAAGCCACATCTGCAGCCCAATGTCGCAACCACAGCCAGTGACACGCGGTGACCACTAGGGAAACCTCCTTCGTCCGAAGCCCTCAAAAGATCATAAAGAAGATCCGCAAGGAAGGCTAAACCGCCGGCAAAACAGCCACGAGGTCCTCTGGAGAAGAGGCTTTCTGTACCCACGATAAGCATGCCCACGCCGCATAGGAGCCACAAACTTAAGCTTGCAGGGAAAGGGCCACTACTTCAAAGGACAGCTTCAAGCAAGTCTCCAACTTACGATCCTGAGGGTCCTTGAGCGCCGTGCCACCCTCCACAGGGAGAGTGGTTTTCTTAGTGAACGATGTGATTAATGAATCCACCGCAGGAACCTTCAGCAAGTCTAAGTCAGCAGCAGGCAGCGCATAAAGACGCGACATAGCTCTAGCAACCTTAAGCCCACTGTGCGGCATTTCCCACTGCGCCAAAATAAGGATTTTCATGGCCTCATGCACAGGAAAGGAATGAGGTGGGCATTTGGTGCCAGACATAATAGAGGGCACCAGACCTGTTCCCCCTGATGATTCAGGGGGAAATGGCCCAAACCTCAAAAGCCCTAACAATCAGGGAGGGAAGCTCTTCCCCGTGAAAAAGGCGGGCAGCCGTTGGGTCATCCCCCTCCTCAGAAGGCAGGGTGACCTCATCGGCCAAATCCAAGATTCTGAGGGAGAGCCCGGAGACAAAACCGAGTTATCTGTGTCAGATAGCTTCTCAGGATCCAAGATCTCAACCCGGGGATGTTTTGGCAGCAAAGACAGAGGCTGCAGCAACCGAAGTTTCCTGAGGAAGAGACGGGGCTGCCTGAAGAGAAGCTTCTGACTTCTTCAGAAGAAAGGCATTGTGCATTAATAAAACAAAATTCGGGAAAAAGGAACTGAAAGGGACTCCCCTGCTCCCTCTAAATTGCTTTCCTCCATTGGAGCCTGTGCCACAGAAGCGCGCTGTGCCTGTCTGTCAACCGCCATGTGCGGAGCTGGTCGCGCCTGAGAGGAAACAATGGCGCCCGCCAACGCGCACTGCACTAACTGCCCCGAGGAAACCGCCGAAACTATCCCTTGCACTTCTGACTCACCGGACACCTGAGGGGAACCCCCGTCACTCTGAACACCTGCTGTGGGCTGACGGCGGCAGGACTCACACTCCTCTGACGCTGCTCTCTGGCCCCCAGACCAGGAGCAGCGCTTAGCCGCCTCAGAAGGCACTGACATGCTCCACAAACGCATGCCCCTCAAACAGACTCGGCAGCCCGTCTAGCTCCTCCGTATGATTAAACAAAAACAAAGTCTCTTAAAGAGACGCTTACTTTTTTTTTTTTTTACTCAGGAAAGAAAGGCAATACTCGATCAGGCCCACAGCCCCGGGCGACGGAGGAAAGGTAGGGGGAGACCGGGAGGGACCTGGCACCACCAGGTGTACACCAGAAGCTACAAACAGCCACTCAACCCCTGACTGTGCTAAATAGGGCCCAAAGGACACCAGCAGCCAGATCAAACCAGAACTGCACAGAGATGTCCCTCCACCTGCTAGATAGAAAGAATACGGAGGTTTACTTGGCTGGACAGGTCCACATATAGCAAACCTCGGAGGTTCTCTCTATCTCCACCTGCTGGTAGAGGGACACAACCCACAAGTCTCTGGATTGATCTGTGGGACGCTATGGAAGAATATTCTCATCCTGCTTGTCCTCAGAAAATAAAGAGAATACCCACTCCCACAGTTCTTAAGAAGACCAGTGGGAATTGAATCCAACAAGCAGAATTTACCTGTGAATATCCTCAACTTACCTTTCACTCTGTCACAACTTTAAAATGTCCCTTGCCCTCATCACAACGTTCATCATCCTCCAGAACCCTACCCTTCTTCCTCCATAACTGCTGTTGAATACTTTGTATTATTCACAAAATAGGAGCTACATTGATGAGCATCCAAATCTAACCTGCCTTAGATCCAACTGCAATATAAAATGTCTTCAAACAAACAACTGTTGAGATCTGTTTCCAACCTTACTCAACTGATTAGCTGCAAATATGATCTAAGCATTTACTGTCTTCTGCCTCTTAACTCATATATGCTTGATGTATATATCTTTATTTTCCTTTGACTGTACTTTCTTCCATTTCTGCTCTGTCTACCCTGCTGTAGTTAAAACATGCAACCCTGGATGAAACCAGACTGCCCTCCTCTCACCAGAACATTTTCAAAACCCATTCATCCAGGGATAACAACTCTGAAAATTGCTCAACCTTAACCTGATTAAATATATGTATAGGATTCTGTAGTGCATTAAGGGGGTCTTTTATTAACCCGCGGTAGCATTTTTAGCTCATGGTAGAAATCAGCTAACAGTAAATGCTGAGACGCCGATTATATTCCTATGGGCATCTCAGCGTTTACTGCAAGCTGATTTCTACTGTAAGCTAAAAACGCTACTGCGGCTTAGTAAAAGACTCCCTAAGGTAGGTGTCTTCATGTGTTTTGAGCAGCAGTAGGAAATAGCACACATACAATGCATTTTCTAATGTGTGCATGCTATCTTTCAGCCAAATGTGACCAAACAAAATGCAGGTCTAAAGCTTATGGGCCAGTTGTATCAGTGAGCAATTTTTGAAGGGAAGAATGCATGGACTTTTCCTTTGAAAATTCTTTCAAGTCTGTAGATGCAAAGTATCTAGCAACTTTGCACCTCGATAAATTGTTTTGAATATTGCCTCCACAATATCCAAAATATATAAATTGTATCTGTTCGAATGCTATTTGCTAAATCAACTTTTGGTTACCAGTTATCCTACATTCTCTACCAAGTTTCAAATGTAAAATACTTGTAATAACCGAGACACCAAATGGCCCTTTTAAAAAGCATGTTGGGCCTACCGCCGGCTTGCCAGGCTCCTGGGGGGAGGAGGGGGGCCAGCGGTAGTTCCCATTCCCACCATTTGCCATTGCTGGTGCTAGAAAATAGTTTCGCATTTTCTAGGGCTGGGGGCATGCTCGGCGGTAATCGGGCAGCGCCACATGCTGCCCAATTATCACCAGAGCCCTTACGAGGCGGTAAAGACTCTCCCGGTAAATGGCTGCGCACCAATGTCTCTGCTTAGATCACAGCCATTTCTTCCCCTTCAAAGAAAAAAGTCTTTTACCCCCGGTGATAAAAGTTGGCCTTGGCGCAGCAAACCCATGCGCCAATGCCTCCGCAGGGCCCCTTTTACCACCGCCTGGTAAAAGGAGCCCAAAATCTGATAGATGGGCAGGCTAAACTTATCTTTAATTTATCACAAATGTTCAACAATTAATGCATTCATAACAAAATACTAAATATTACCATTTCTATCTTGAATTAATTGAATTGCTTGCAACTGTAGTTCAACGTTTTTCTGCACCATCATGGTTTTAAACATATTGAAATCTTCTGCAGCCAACACTGGTTGTAGGATTGTCTGTGAGAAAATATGTTTATATTAATACGAACCTGATAACATTTAAAAATTCTTAATGAAAAAGTATACAAAATTACACTTACATTTTAAAATTACATTTTCATGCCTGAAACATGTACAAATAGATTGAAAATGCTGGCAGGCAATTGCTCAGAATACAAAGATTTGACACCAGGTCAAAACTGAAAACATGATAATAGAAGTGCTATCAAACTACAATGAGTCCAAGATACTTCCTGTGATGATTTCGATTTCCTATGTGAGTGTAACCCTTTTTGGGAACTAGTAAACAGCCTAAGTGAAACATGAAAAAATAAAGAAAACTTGAACGCCTGAAAAAAACTAAAAAAATAATTAGGTAAAACAAGGGAAATACAGAGGAAATCAACTCAAAATAAGTGCTAAACCCACACAGAAAGGCACTCGAAAGTTGAAAGAACGAAGCGGTGAAGAAAGACCATAGAAACACGTGTTCAATTCTGGTTGCCGTATCTCAAAAAAGATATAGTGGAATTAGAAAAGGTGCAGAGAAGGGCAATGAAAATGATAAAGGGGATGGAACAACTTCCCTATGAGGAAAGGATAAAGCGGCTAGGGCTCTTCAGCTTGGAGAAAAGGCGGCTGAGGGGAGATATGATAGAGGTCTATAAATTAATGAGTAGAGTGGAACAGGTAGATATGAAGCGTCTGTTTATGCTTTCCAAAAATACTAAGACTAGGGGGCATGTGATGAAGCTACAATGTAGTAAATTTAAAACGAATCGGAGAAAATGTTTCTTCACTCAAAGTGTAATTAAATTCTGGAACTCATTGCCAGAGAATGAGGTAAAGGCGGTTAGCTTAGCGGAGTTTATAAAAGGTTTGGACGGCTTCCTAAAGAAAAAGTCAATAGACCATTATTAAATGGACTTTTTTATTTATTACATTTGTACCCCGCTCTTTCCCACATACAGCAGGTCCAGTGCGGCTTACATAGACTTAGGGAAAATCCACTATTTCTGGGATAAGCAGTATAGAATGTTTTGTACTTTTTTGGGATCTTGCCAGGTATTTGTGACCTGGATTGGCCACTGTTGGAAACAGGATGCTGGGCTTCATGGACCTTTGGACTTTCCCAGTATAACAATACTTATGTACGTCCTCCCAGCTCCATGGAAAAGAAGAGAATGAGGTACCCACGCTTACACGTTGGAAGGGAAAGCACCTGCCCATGCGTGGTGGGACGCTGCCAGAACTTCCTAAAAGCAATGCAAACTAGGCAGCATCCGCTGTGGGCATTGGATGACGTCACCCACATGTGAGAATATATTGGGCCTGCCTGTCCTCGCAGAAATAAAACATTTGTCATAAAACAAAGGAAAGGAAAAGGATATATGCTAAATTAGGATAACTAAATTGTTTTTTAAACATCCCGAAACTGAAGGCTAGAGAAATACTAGTATCAAGAATATCACGCCACTAAAAAAAAAATGCAAAAAAATCAAGCAATTATAAAAATGGAAAACGCTGTAGATAAGAGCACGATCAGGCCAATTTTCAAAGTGATTTCAGTGAGTAGGAGCCTTTCCTGCCCACTTAAATCATTTCCTCCTGCCTAAGTGGGGATATTCAACGGCCAGAAACTGCTGCTGAATATCCCCACAGACCGCACGACAAAAAAGTGGGCAGGTCAGGGGTGGAGTTGGAAGTTATGCGGGTGATGGCAGTATTCAGTGCCAGTACCCATATAACTAAGCAGCTTAACTAAGGACAGCTCAAGAGCTATCCTAAATTAACCTGCTTAGCTAGGCTGGCCCAGGCACTGAACATCAGCCAGGACCCACATAACAATCTGGTGACTCTAAAGTCCCCCCAAATCCCCTTCCCAGCCATCCAAATAGCCCCCCCCCCCCCATTGCTCCTACCCCCTCCTCATAGCTCATCAGACTGAAAGTGCTCCCTCCCCCGAGGTAAAGGTAAGCCCCCTTGGGCCTACCTTATGTCCCTGGTGGTCCGTGGGTGTTGAGGGGGACTAGTTCCTGCCCCCAATAACCCTCCACAGATCATCAGAGACATAAGGTAGGCCCACCTTAACCTTGTGGGGGGGGGGGGGGGTTAGGGTGGGGATAGGCTCGTTCCAGGGGAGGGCAGGAGCACTTTCAGTCTGGTGGGCTGGGGGAGGGGGGAAGGGGGCTATTTTGGGGATTGAGAAGGGAATCGGGAGACCTTTAGAGGCACCAGATTGTTATGCGGGTCCTGGCTGATATTCAGCTGGGGTCGCATAACTGTCCTATGTAGGCACCAGTTGAATATTGGAACAGCAAAACAGTAGCGAGATAAACACAAGTGGAGGAGTGGCCTAGTGGTTAGAGCACCAGTCTTGCAATCCAGAGGTGGCTGGTTCAAATCCTACTACTGCTCTTTGTGATCTTGGGCAAGTCACTTAACCTTCCATTGCCTCAGGTACAAACTTAGGCCCAGATGCACGACCCTTTATCGAAGAAATTGCCAACCATTTCATGTACTAAAGCTCATTTTTCGAGGACCGTAGCAGCTAACGAAAATGGAATGCAGATGAGCAATTAGTGTAGAAACCCTTTTGAAATGGCATGCACTAACGTTTTCTGATTGGTTTAACGAAGGAAAACGCTGAGAAATATAACGAGAGGTCTGTACCTCTCGTTAGGGCTCTCCGGCTAAAAACTCTAATGTAGAACTAAAAAAAAAAAAGAACAAGGGGGATGAAAACACGCGCCAGGGGCGACTTTATTGACGCCCCAGGTCGCCGCTGCTCCCCGCTCCCTCTGCAAGCAATCCAGAAGTTAAAAAATAAAGGACCGGGAGGGGGCAAAGGCGCTCATCAGGAGCGTCCTGTTTGAACGGCCTTGCCCCCCCACCCCCACCCCGTCCGAGGTCTCCGCTGCTCCCCGCATTATAAATTTAAATGCAAAACGAAGAAATCCTTACTTTAGAAGTCCCGGCCGGCCCCCCCTCCATTTCCTCTGTACTCTTCTGTCAACCCCACAGCTCCACCTCCTGACTGACACCTTCCGCCCTGTGCCCCGCCTCCTCCGCGGGTCCTTGCCGCCATTCCCCCCCTCCATCGGGCCCCCTCCCTCTTACCGGGCCCGTGCAGCATCTCTCACCTCTATGTGAAGGCGCTGCATGGGCAAGAAGATCAGCTGACGCCCCGTCTGAGGTTGCCGCTGCTCCCCGCATTATAAATTTAAAAAGCAAAACGAAGAAATCCTTACTTTAGAAGCCCCGGCCGGCCCCCCTCCATTCCTCTGTACTCTTCTGTCAACCCCACAGCTCTGCCTCCTGACTGACACCCTCCGCCCTGTGCCCTGCCTCCTCCGCGGGTCCTCGCCGCCATTCCCCCCCTCCATCGGGCCCCCTCCCTCTTACCGGCCCGTGCAGCGCCTCTCACCTCTATGTGAAGGCGCTGCATGGGCAAGAAGATCAGCTGACGCCTCTGTCTTCGCCCATTCTTCCTTCGTGTCTCTCTCCTTTTGGGCCCGCCCCCATCTAACGTAAGTAACCTTGTCTGACGTAAGTAACCTACGTTGGTTACTTACGTCAGACGGGGGCGGGCCCAAAAGGAGAGAGACGCGAAGGAAGAATGGGCGAAGACAGAGGCGTCAGCTGATCTTCTTGCCCGTGCAGCGCCTTTACATAGAGGTGAGAGGCGCTGCACGGGCCCGGTAAGAGGGAGGGGGCCCGATGGAGGGGGGGAATGGCGGCGAGGACCCGCGGAGGAGGCGGGGCACAGGGCGGAGGGTGTCAGTCAGGAGGCAGAGCTGTGGGGTTGACAGAAGAGTACAGAGGAATGGAGGGGGGCCGGCCGAGGCTTCTAAAGTAAGGATTTCTTCGTTTTGCTTTTTAAATTTATAATGCGGGGAGCAGCGGCAACCTCAGACGGGGTGGGGGGGCAAGGCCGTTCAAACAGGACGCTCCTGACGAGCGCCTTTGCCCCTCCCGGTCCTTTTTTGAGTTTTGTTTTTATTTTGGGAGCCACGTGTTTGTTTGTTTTGTTTTGACAGTGGCATGCGCAGAGCAGCCAGCATAACGCTTGGCTGCTCTGCGCATGCTTTAGGGGCCTTTTACCGACGGGGATTACGGACATATGATACCTTGTACTTTTCAATACCGCACCGAACATTTCTGAGCTGTTTTTTTACTGCATTCTTTGTTTTTTTAAATTCGCTAAGTACTTTTACGATTTTGATTTTTTTACGTTTGGTTGATGCATCTGGGCCTTAGATTGTGAGCCCTCCTGGGACAGAGAAATATCCAGTGTACTTGAATGCAACTCACCTTGTGCTACTACTGAAAAAGGTGTGAGCAAATCTAAATAAATAAACACGACACTCCCAAGACACTGCAGGGGTGAGTAATCAAAATGTTTTATTGAATAAAAGTAAAAAAAAGCCTTGACTCGGAGCAGTGTTTCGGCAAAAAAAACGCCTGCTTCAAGAGTCTGTTTGTTGTGTAAACCGATGAATGGAACACTGTGAGGCAGCCAAATCTAGCCTTTAAAAAGGCTAATAATAGATGAATGCGCTTGAAAAACAAACAAAACTGGAGCTGGAAACAACTGCAGTGTCGCTAAGTTAGCAGCATTGAGGCAGCAATGAATCTTTTGCTGTTCCTCTATTTTTGTCCACGTAGCAGATCTATTTTCTCCACTTTTTGTTGTTTTTTTTACTAGCTGAATATTGGCCAGGAGGACCCGCACAGGCTCCGGCAGCCAGCCCACCCACATAAAGCCCCCAATATTCTGTGCTGGAGCCCGGACATGGCTTGGAACTGAGTACTGGGGGGGGGGGGGGGGGGAATACTCTACCGGCGACTGTAACTGTTTAAAGAAAATGCTGACTGCTGCCATCTGAATATCAGGGGGAATGTTTCTCTAGTGCCATTACAGTAGACCTGTGTTAGCTTAAGTTTAAATTAAGGTATGGGGATGCTGCCTATAGAGACATCTTTTAACTTAATTGTATGGTGTCCATAACTGTGTATGTGGATTAGCGCAGATTTGCCAAAAGTTCCCATTCTGCTGTGTTCATTCTCAAGAAATCTGCTTGAACATTGCTGACTCCTATTATATGAGCAGTCAACAAAGCTTGAAAGAATTGTTTGGCCCACAGAAAACAGCAAGGCAGCCTCTCTGACTACTTCTTGAATCTCTGTACCCCCACCCCCCAAGCTGACATATACTACTGCCAAGGCACTGATGGA
The DNA here is from genome assembly GCF_901765095.1 of Microcaecilia unicolor. Classification (NCBI taxonomy): domain Eukaryota; kingdom Metazoa; phylum Chordata; class Amphibia; order Gymnophiona; family Siphonopidae; genus Microcaecilia; species Microcaecilia unicolor. The sequence goes on from NC_044033.1 coordinate 101,186,352, forward strand.
GAAGATTCAAACTGCTTTCCTGAGGACTAAGAGATGAAAAGTCTCCAGATCACTCTTAATAGATTGTTCTCTAAATGATTAACGGACCAAGCTGCCTCAATCTTCGACCAAGTGCCTTCCATGACTTGATGCTGACAGTGGACTCTCCAACCAAGAAGACTTGTATCTGTAGAAATCACCACAAAGCTGGTTATTCCATGGACATTCCTTTCAACATATTCTAGGAGTAACCTCCATCTCATGCTGATTTTAACTTTCAACTATAATGGAATCTGGAAATTGTACATCTGAGACAGCGGTAACCAACAAGAAACAGAGACATCTGCAAACACCATATATGTGCATAAGCCTCGGGCACCGAATTTAGGGTAGGTTCTCCTACTGGGCCAAGTAGCTATCCCAGCAGGTCAATTCAGAGCTGTGCAGAGTGCTCATCTCCATATGATGAAGACAGAGAATACTGATGAGCTATGGCTGCATGGTTCCCTTTATAGTGCAAAGGTAGCAGCTCACTGGTCTATAGCTCCTTCTTCTGGCTGATGGGCACAACCCACATGTTCTGGACTAGAAGCTGACACCTCAGCTTCCTGCTTTTCAGAAACCGATGTAAATAGTATTTAATTATACCAGACTGTCCAAAACAGCAATACTTCATTTATATCTTTAAATTCTCTCAATACACCCCTGTCCCAATTCCTTATCATTTCCTATCTGTTCTATCCTTGGCCTGCCATCAGCAGCAGCACAATTCTCCCACAGATGCCTAAACTTAATTTTATATTTCAACGTTTTTATTGATGCCTAAACTTATTTTTTAAATGAAGTTCAAAATCTTTAGGCAATAATCCCTGTACATCCTAGGAATCCTCCTCCTATCTTTCCATTAACTCCTTCACAATCATAAAAAGTTCGCCAAAACTATTATCAGCTAATATTTAATGCTTAACTGAATATTCCTGTTTTCTTTTGCATCTCTCACCACTTTGTTATTGTAAACCACGTTGCTGTTTTTATCAAAAAGTGGTATAAAAAGCACCATAACAAACATAAGCATGTAACAACTATGTTTCCTTCCATAGCTTTTCTATTTCTGCCAGCATGTTAAATGTTGCTTCCTTAGTTCAACAAAGCGATTCATATTTGAAGGACAGTACACACTTTTTAAATATTCTGGAAACAATTACTAATATGGATCGCCAATTTTTTATGGTGACTCTGGATATTACATCTCTTTATACTTCACTCCCCCAACAAGATTGTTTACGGATCCTAGAACAGAGTCTAGAAATGAGACCACGTCCCCACCAAGTGCCCACTTCGTTTTTGATCACATTGGCCACAATTGCATTAACAAAAAAAATTTTTCTCTTCAAAGATCAATTTTACCAACAAATAAAGGAGTGGCCATGAGTGCGACATGTGCCCTTCAACTGCATGTTTATATATGGTCAACTTCGAAGAATGCTGGTTAAAAAATAACCCTTGATCTCAAAATATAATTAAGTGGTGCAGGTACATAGATGACATCTTTATGTTATGGGACGGACATCTCAATGTTCTGCTACAATTTTTTGATTGGTTGAATACCATGGAAGTGAATATCTGGTTCACAATGCAGCAGTCAGCTGTTCAAATTTTTTGGACATACTTATTACGCAACAACACAATAAGTTTAACACCTCTGTCTATATTAAACTGACAGACCGCAACACATTTTTGCATTATGCTAGTAATCATCCCAAAAGTATGAAGAAGAGTTTGCCGTTCTCACAATTGTTGAGGTATCATAGGATTTGCAGCAGCAAAACTGTATTTAAAGATAAAGCAAAAACAGTAGTACAGAAGTTTAATCTTGATACCCAGAGCATGTAGTGAAAACAGCTTACACACGTGCTAAATATAACCATCGAAATCAACTGTAGTGAAACCTCAGTTTTTGTTGACTTCGGATTTCGTCGGTTTCGGTTATCGTCGATTTTTTTCACGAACATTTCGTCTCGGTTTTCGTCGATCGCCTCGGATTTCGTCGGCGTGACCACGCAGCTAATCTTGCGTTCTCATGTGTCGTTCTTCTGGGGCGTTGTTTTCCAGTTGTGGGATCACACTGCTGCTGTTTTCGGACCCAAATTTCATCGTTTTGCCACACTACTGCTGCTGCTGGTTGAGTGCCTGTATCGAAGTCCCTGCTGGTTTTTGGACCCAAATTTCATCGTTTTGCTACACTACTGCTGCTGCTGGTTGAGTGCCTGTATCAAAGTCCCTGCAGGTATTAGGACCCAAATTTCGTCGTTTTGCCACACTACTACTACAGCTGGTTGAGTGCCTGTATCAAAGTCCTGCTCTCATCATGGGACCCAAAAAGTTCCTAAGGGCAGCAGTCCTTCAAGAAGAAGGACAGGAACACAATTGAGTTGAAGAAGAAAATCACTGAAAAATACGAGAGTGGCATTAAGATTGCTGAAATCGCCCACATGTACGGGAAGTCACCATCCACGATAAGTTCAATCGTTGCAAAAAAGGAAGCAATAAAGGAGGCAAAAGTAGCAAAGGTGTGAATGCGATAACAAACAGAGATCACAAACAATTGAAGATGTGGAACAGTTATTATTAATTTGGATCAATCAAAACAGTTAGATGGCGATTCTGTTTCTGAGGCCATCATATGTGAAAAGGCCAGACTGCTATATGCCGATCTCATAAAGAAAATGCCCGGGACGAGTGCTATTTCACTAAGTGATTTTAAGGCCAGCAGAGGCTGGTTCGAAAAATTCAAGAGGTGCACTGGCATACACAGTGTTACTAGGCATGGAGAAGTTGCGAGTTCGGACAAGTCTGGTGCTGAAAAATTTGTGTCTGAATTCAAAGATTACGTAGAGGCTGAAGGATTCATCCCCCAACAAGTCTTCAACTGTGATGAAACTGGCCTGTTTTGGAAGAAAATGCCAAAGAGAACGTTCATTACACAGGAGGAAACGGCACTGCCAGGACATAAGCCTATGAAAGATAGGCTTACTCTTCTGTTGTGTGGTGATTGTAAAGTGAAGCCCTTACTGGTGTACCATTCAGAAACTCCTAGAGTACTTAGCAGAAACAATGTGATCAAAAGTAAACTGTGTGTGATGTGGAGAGCAAACAAGAAAGCATGGGTCACGAGGGCAATTTTCATTGAGTGGATGAATGAGTGTTTGGCCCGAGTGTGAAAAAATACCTCCAGGAAAATCATTTGCCCCTTAAGTGCCTCCTGTTAATGGACAATGCTCCTGCACATCCTCCAGTTTGGAAGATGCACTGTTGGATCAGTTTTATCACTGTGAAGTTCTTGCCCCCTAATACCACACCACTCATCCAACCCATGGACCAGAATGTCATTTCCAATTTCAAGAAACTGTACACAAAAGCATTGTTTCAAAGGTGCTTTGAGGTGACATCAGATACAGAATTGTCCTTAAGAGAGTTCTGGAAAAACCATTTCAACATTCTCAACTGCATCAGCCTCATAGATAAGGCTTGGCAGGGAGTGACATCCAGGACGATAAACTGTGGATGGAAGAAATTATGGCCAGGATGTGTGCATGAGAGAGATTTAGAAGGGTTAGATCCTTCACCTGATGACACTACACATGTTGTGCAGTCAATTGTTCATTTAGGTAATTCCATGGGTTTGGAGGTGAGTGGTGAGGATGTGAAGAGTTGGTGGATGACCACAGAGAAGAACTCACCACTGAAGAGCTGCAAGACCTTCAACTAGAAGTGCAACAGACGGCAGATGAAGAAGTTGCTTCGGATAATGAGGAAGAAACAGTAGAGAATGTGCCTTCTTCAGAGATTAAGGACATCCTCTCCATGTGGAGTAAAGTACAGGTGTTTGTGGAGAAAAATCACCCAGACAAAGCTGTTGCAAGCCGTGTCTGCAACTTGTTCAATGATAATGTGTTGCCCCATTTTAGGCAAATCTTAAAGAGGCGACAGAAACAACCTCTTTGGACACGTTTCTTGTGCGGCATGGGTCCACAGACTCTGAAGCTGGTCCTAGTGGCAAAAGAACACGAAGGAAGTGACCCCCCCAGAAGCTGGTCCTAGTGGCAAAAGAACAAGAAGGGAAGTGACCCCCCCCAGAAGCTGGTCCTAGTGGCAAAAGAACAAGAAGGGAAGTGACCCCCCCAGATAGTGTCCTTATGGAGGGGGATCCCCCTTCCAAACAATAATCTCTGCTCCTCTCTCTCCATCTTTCATACACCAAGAAGAGTCTTCAGAAAGGTAAATGCCATGTTAAATGTTCATTATTCTATACACTAGTCTTTTTTATTCATTTAAAAGAAATATTGCTTGTTGCCTCGGTTTCGTCGGTTTCGGTTTTCGTCGATAGTTTTCAGACGAATTATTAACGAAAACCGAGGTTTCACTGTATATACAAATAACAAAAATGTTGATACAGAATTTACAAACTTGTATATTACGTTATTTGCAGGAGACGAATGCAGCGGTACAAAAAATCAAAAAACATTGGAAAATTATGCAAATACATCCTACTTTTCAGAACCACAAGCTGAGAATAGCATATACACGAAATCAAATTTAAGGGAAATTTTTGCAAGATAAGATGTTAGCTACAAGATCAGTCAGGTCTCAGGGACATACACAATGTACAAAATGCAGCTTTTGCCCAGTTATGATGACGACAAAGTCGTTTACCAATTCGTTACATACCAGAGAATATCATCTTAAATTTGATATATGGTGTACATTTTGATATGTACTTGTTTAAAATTATATGTAGGGAAAACCTCGCGGTCTCTGAAACAAAGGCTTATTTTCAAAAGAGAAGGGCGCCCATCTTTCCACACAAATCGGGAGATGGGCGTCCTTCTCTCAGGGTCGCCCAAATCGGCATAATTGAAAGCCGATTTTGGGCGTCCCCTACTGCTTCCCGTCACAGGGACGACCAAAGTTCCTGAGGGCGTGTCGGAGGTGTAGCAAAGGCGGGACTGGGGCGTGCCTAACAGATGGGCGTCCTCGAGCGATAATGGAAAAAAGAAGGGCATCCCTGAGGAGCACTTGGGCGACTTTACTTGGTCCATTTCTTCTTACAACCAAGCCTCAAAAAGGTGCCTGAACTGACCAGATGACCACCGGAGGGAATCGGGGATGACCTCTCCTGACTCCCCCAGTGGTCACTAACCACCTCCCACCCAAAAAAAAAACAACTTTAAAAACTTTTTTTGCCAGGTTCATCGCAGCAGTATGCAGGTGCCCGGGGGGGGGGGGGGAGGTATGTGTGTGTCAGCGGAGGCATAGCGAAGGCGTGGACGTCCTTCTTTCAAACATTTTGGACGTCCTGAACTGCTCCCCCCCCCCCACAGGGATGGCCAAATTTCAAGGGAGTGGAGGAGTGGCCTAGTGGTTAGAGCACTGGTCTTGCAATCCAGAGGTGGCTGGTTCAAATCCCACTGCTCCTACTTGTGATCCAAAATTCAAATAAATAAAAGGGGTGTCGGAGGCATAGGAAAAGCACAGACATCCTTCTCACAGAAACATCCAGGCATGGATGTCCTTCTCACAGCAACATCCACATTTTGGACGTCCTCAACTGCTGTCGCAGGGACAGAGGCATAGCAAAGTACGTCCTTCACCCATACTCTAAAAAAAAAAAAAAAAAAAGACGTCCCTGACGAGCACTTGGACATCTTCACCTGGACTTGTATTTTTCTAAGGTTGTAGGCGGCTATTATAAATGCAGCTTGTCTGCATGTATGAAGCCGTCTTTGGCATGTGCAGAGCAGCCATGCATAATGCTTGGCTGCTCTGCACTGGCTTCCCCTCCTTAGGAAGGAAATCATGTGCAAATGAGCTAACAGCGAGCAGCTCATTTGCATGCGATTTCCTTCATGCATGCCTGTTCGTTTCCGGATCAGTAAGGGAAGGGCTTTTTCTGTTCAGTTAGGCATCTGGCTGTTGGTAGGGAGCTATGTACGTGGGAGCAATTTGTGAAGTCCACTGCAGTGCCCCCTAGGGTGCCCGGTTGGTGTCCTGGCATGTCAGGGGGACCAGTGCACTGCGAATGCTGGCTCCTCCCATGACCAAATGGCTTGGATTTGGTAGTTTCTGAGATGAGTGTCCTCGCTTTCCATTATCGCTAAAAATCAGAAATGACCAAGTTCTGGGATGACCATCTCTAAGGTCAACCCAAATTTGCTGATTTGGGTGTCCCCGACCATATTATTGAAACAAAAGATGGACGCCCATCTTGTTTCGATAATACGAGTTTCCCCGCCCCTTGCTGGAGTCGTCCTGTGAGAACGCCCCCAGGAAAACTTGGGCGTCCCTTTCGATTATGCCCCTCTTAGTGACCATAAGTATAATTTGAAATATTCACGCCTAGAGGCCCCTTTAGTTGCACACAGTATAGAGAAAACACACAAGTTTGAGGATTTTAAATGCATAGTGATTGACCATATCCCAGATTCGCTATGAGGTGGAGATAGAGACCGGACAATTAGTCCCAGAGGGAACAATGCTGGATTTATAGGTTAGGATCCCTAGCTCCAGCAGGGTTAAACAATCGAGTAGAATGTAAGGAAAGTGAGTAATTTAATGATGTATTTTGGGAGCAATTGATTAAAAGAGAGTCCCCTTTAAATTTCTAGTGAAATTTGATTGGTTGATTAAATCGGCATTGGTTTAAAACTCAACCGCCATTTTAGTTCAGAAAAACTGTTAGCGAGATAGACGCTGACATATATCTCAGGTATGAGTAAGGATTTATTGAGGTGCATATCCACGAGTTCTCTAATCTCTCTGAAAAGTTTCTAAGTTAATGCTGTTCGCTTGATTGCAGGGCATTGTAGAAAACTATGGGTTCAGCATCTTAGGACGCATCAGCAAAACAGAAGCTCGCTGTCGGGCGTACCCACTAGTTCCAGTGCAACAGCAGCTAAGTGCCAGTTTATTTTCATTATAAAATATAAAACTCTATAAAGAAAAATTATAAGAAGAATGTTGAACTATGAGTATAAAAAATGAGGTTTAAACAAGGTTTTTGACTTATGAGGATGCTCGCCAGCTGGTTTACAAAAGAAAAAGTTGAATTTCAAAAGTAAACACTGAGCAGTGCGGCCCACTGTTCCAACAAAAAACAGTGAGCACCGAGTATCTGAAGTCTTTTCCTCATGGCTCTCATGACAACATAGAGAGAAATTTACTTGCAAGCTGTGGAGGTACATACATATTCCTTAGTAATCAGCAATGTGTTGGCTCATAGCCTTTTATGTCCTTGTCCATTGGCCCATAGCTCTCACCTTCTAGTGTGAATAACAAACAAACAAACAAAGAGAGAGAGCATGTTGTAATGTCAATGCTAACACAAACATTCCAGAAGAAGGTTCCATGCGTGGAGCCAAAATAAAAGGAAATACAGCTGTACTAATTTAGTGTCATTATATTTGTTTGGATGTTCTGTTTTCTAAGAACAGTCATATCCAAATTATTGTGATTATTTACTTTTATTGTGTAATGTTAACTACAAAATTCTTATACTTTTTTCTATTGCTTACTCAGTGGTGCTCATTTTCAAAGCAGTTGGACATCTTAAAATGCATTAAAAAAAAGTCCATCTGCTAAAACATGTAAATACTGATTTTGGAAAATCAGAATTTGGATGTTTCACACTACATTTTGTCAATGTGGCTATGTTCTGGGCGGGTCTAGTGAGGGCCCAAAAGTAGGATGCCCAACAGGGATTTTTGAATGGGATGAAACATCCATGCCTAAAAAAGAAGGATGCTGTTATCTAGACCAGTTTCAGTCCTGTCCAAACTGCAAAAAATTGCTCTAATTGAGCAGCTGACCACTGAAGGATTAAGGCATGACCCCTCCCTTAATCCCCCAGTGGTTGCTGTTTCCTTCCTCTCCCCTGAAAGTGAAAATAGAAAGGAAAACCACGCTCTATGTCAGCTGCATGTATTATGGCCATTCTGAAGAAAAGAGCAAGCAGGTTAGAAGAGTAGCCTAGTGGTTAGTGCACTGGAATGTGAACCAAGAGACCCACATTCAAGTCCCACTTCAGCTCTCTTCTTTTTTTAATTACATAATTCTGAGCCTTCTACAAACAGAAAAATACCTACTGTACCCAAATATATTTATTTATTTATTTTAAACGTTTATAACCCACACCATACTATTCTGGGCAGTTCACAAAAAACATTCACAATAATATCAATACAACAGACAACGACACAGTAAAGCATAATAATTAAAATCAGCACAGTCAAAATCAAAGACTATCAAAAGCCTGTTGATTAATAAAAATGCTTTTAGCTGTTTCCTGAAGGAGAGCACTGGCTAAGAATGTCGTAATTGCACTAAAAGCGAGTTTCACAATTTCGGAGACTGAAAGCTATTGCAGTGGTATACATTCAGGTACAGTAGGTAAGGCCCTGGAGGGATCACCTTTATAAAAAAAAGAATTATACTACTACTACTTAACATTTCTAAAGCGCTACTAGGGTTATGCAGCTCTGTACAATTTAACATAGAAGGACAATCCTGCTCAAAGAGCTTACTGGGTTTGAACCTGTGTCCCTTGGTTTACAGTGCACTGCATAAACCACCAGGCTACTCCTCTGTTCTGCAGGGATGTCTGTGTAGCCAGATTAAAAATGATGTCACAAGATGTTCATGTCTCTGGTTTTTTTTGTCATTCAAAAGTGGAAGTTTCAGTTTGGAAAATGGCTATTCATTTTGAGATGTTTTCAGTGCAAAACATCCGATAGCCATAATCGAACAGGAAAGGTAGACATTGTTCCTGTTCGATTATGGCTGTGAGATGGATGGGGGGTTTTCTTGGACGTTATGAGAAGGCCGTTTTTTTTGGACTTAGGTGTTTTTTTGAAAATGCCTCTCTATATAACTAGATAAAAATTAAATATACCTGAAGTGAATGAGACTCTGCAAAAGGCGATTTACATGCATCTTGAAACTGCTCTTCAGTAATTCCAATATCTTGGAGATAACCTTCTAGAAGCTTTTCAACCTACAAGAAGAAAAATATGAAATGTTTGTACTTCTAAACAAATATATTGTTTTCAGATGGATAATTCTGATTTCTGTATGAGTGTTCTCTGCTGATTATTATACTTGTTAAAATTAAAAAAAGAAGCTGTAGAGAAAAAATACTAATTATTCCTTCCAAATGATAAAACGACTTCATGGTGCAGGATACAGAAGGTATTCCCGAAAAGCACCTGAAGTGACAATAGAATTGAAGAAGATATCCAATGCACAAAAAAACCCAAAGACTCTGTCAAAGATGCCATACAGCAAAGTTACTTACCTGTAGCACGTTGTCACAAAATGCCTAGCCACAGGCCTGGGGTTACCCACGGCCACTTAGAGGGTCTATCCCCAGCACAGCTCAGGTCCGCCTGCCCCTGCTGCTCATGCTCTACACACTAGTACCTTCATCCCCACCGACTGGGTCACAACTGCCTTTGGGCGAGTCTCCGCTCTCAGATTATCCCAGTGATTTCTAGTTATTGGAGCCACACTCCCAGCGGTCCCACAGTTCCCAGAAAGCACTCACATACCCAACACACAAACCACCAGGATTCTTTATCAGTCCAGACAAGCAGTATGAACAAACGTGTTTATTCTCATAAAAAAATGAACACTGAACAAAAATGTGCAAATAGCAAACAGTAACAAGTAACTGAAAAATGGATCAATTAGAAAACTAACTAAACATCTATATACTTCTAAACAGTACCTGGGAAGATCAGGACATATAACTGTTCACTGAACCTTAGCAAAAAGATCATCTTCCAGGCTAAGCCTGAAGCAGCTGCCAGCATCTGCTGGGTAATTTTCAAAACTCCAGTGCCAATCAGAGTCCAGAACAGTCAACTTTCAAATAAAAACTAGTTACAACTCTAAAGACACTTCATATTATCTGTGTGCCAAATAAATGCTCCTGTTTACTAAGCCACGCTAGCGGATGTTCCGGCGCTAATGCCGGCAGAGCCCATTCAAAGTGAATGGGCTCTGCCAGGATTAGCAACGGTTCAGCTGCTAGCACGGCTTAGTAAACAGACCCCAAAGAAAGGGAAGTCGGTCCTCTGTAATAGCTTTAAGCATAAACATGCACCATCTGCTGGCCAAATAGGAGAAATACACTTCAGAACATAATGCAGGAAAACATCCGATACATTTTAAAGGCCTAAAACACACTGTTTCTTCACACCTCAAGAGAGAGACCCTGAACTGCGGCCTCCACAGACTGCTGATCGGGTATCGACAGTCCAGAGTTAGGGTGGTTCTGGCTCTTCCTTTCTGGAGAGGCCATAGTGTAACTGTGTTCACTGCCTTTCTGGTGATGTATGGTGAAGTTGAACATTTGCAGGACAAGCTCCACCAGAGTAGCTTCCCATTCTCTCCTGAGACCCTCGTCATACAGACCAACAGATTGTGATCTGTGATGACAGTAAAGTCTCACCCATACAGACATGTTTGCAACTTCTTGAGAGCCCACACTAAGGACATACACTCCTTTTCAATAGTGGCATAGGTTACCTCTCTGTCAAGGAACGTACGACTTGGATAAACAATGGGGTGCTCCTCCCCTCTGCTATTCGCTTGACTGAGTACAGCCCCAATGCCATATGATGAGGCATCAGTCTGTACTAGAGAATGACACGGGGACAAAATTTGTCCCCGTCCCCACCCCGTCTCCGTGGGTTCTATCTCCGTCCCCACCCCCTCCCGGAAGGCCCCATCTCCATCCCCGTCCCCGCAGGTTCTGTCCCCGTCCCATCCCCGTGGGCTCTGTACTCATCTGCAGAAGCCTCAAACATTTATGATTTTATATTTAAATCTTTTTATCAAAGTATAAAAAGGAACAATATGCTGTGCAACTGTTGTGTATAAATTACAAACAGAAAACAATAACAACAACTAGCAGCTATAGAGGGGCATAATCGAACGCAAACGCTCATCTCCATGAGCGTCTATCTCCGAGAATGGGTACGTGAAGGGGCGGGACAAACCGTATTTTTGAAAAAAATGGGCGTCCATCTTTTTTCCGATAATACGGTTTGTGCTAGCCAAATGCATCGGATTTGTGCAGATTTGAGCTGGGCGGTTTCGTTTTTCAGCGATAATGGAAACCAAAGGCGCCCAGCTCAAAAACGAACAAATCCAAGGCATTGGGTTGTGGGAGGGGCCAGGATTCGTAGTGAAACTGGTCCCCCTGACATGCCAGGACACCAACAGGGCACCCTAGGGGGCACTTGTAACAATTAAAAAACAAAGCAACTACCTCTGAAGTCCATAGCTCCCTTCCCTTGGGTGCTGAGCCCCCCAAATCCCCCCAAAACCCACTCCCCACAACTTTACACCATTACCATAGCACTTATGGCTGAAGGGGGCACCTACATGTGGGTACAGTGGGTTTTGGGGGCAGTTTGGAGGGCTCCCATTTACCACCACAAGTGTAACAGGTGGGGGGGGGGGGGGGGAGATGGGCCTGGGTCCACCTGCCTGAAGTCCACTGCACCCACTAACAACTGCTCCAGGGACCTGCATACTGCTGTGATGGAGCTGGGTATGACATTTGAGGCTGGCATACAGGCTGGTAAAAAACATTTTTAAAGTTGTTTTTTTTGGGTGGGAGGGGGTTAGTGACCACTGGGGGAGACAGGGGTGGTCATCCCCAATTCCCTTCGGTGGTCATCTGGTCATTTAGGACACTTTTTTGGGACTTGTTCGTGAAAAAAAAGGGTAAAAAAAAGTGACCCAAATTCGAGCTAAAACGCCTTTCTTTTTTCGATTATCGGCCGAGGACGCTCATCTCTCCTCGGCCGATAAACATGCCCCAGTCCCGCCTTCACCATGTCTCCGACACGCCCCCGTCAACTTTGGCCGTTTCCGCGACAGATTGCAGTTGAAGTCGCCCAAAATCGGCTTTCGATTATACTGATTTGGACGCCCACGGAAGAAAGACGCCCACCTCCCGATTTGGGTCGAAATATGGGCGTCTTTCTCTTTTGAAAATAAGCTGGATAGTAACTCTCCCACCACCACCACCCTCTACCCTTCCAACTCCAACAATAGCTGACTTCTACTAGGCCAAGGAGTCCTAATCCACCCTGTTAAATTGTCCAGGAGTACAAATACAACCTGTTCTGTATGCCCTACAGGGGAGATTTTTAAATCTGTGGACGAATAAGAAGTCACCAACAATCTCAGGATTCAGTCTAGCTCTCCTGTCTTCCACAGTCCCTCCTGCAATAGAAGATGTCTTCTTAGAAGATCTGCTGGTAGCAGAATGTACAGGATCCCCTGTGCAAATTTTGCTAGCTGTGGCCTGCACGTTTGCTTGTTTTTTCCAAAAAATAAAATACTCTCGCCTCCATCAATCAAACATAAATAACAGTCCAGTTCATGAACAGGCTTCAAAGTAGACAGTGACACGAGGACAAAGTTTGTCCCCATCCTCATGGGCACTGTCCTCATCCCCGCCGGTCTCTGTGGGATCTGTTCCTGTCCCCACCCTGTCCCCGTGGGATCTGTCACCGTCCCGTCCCCACGGACTCTGTCCCCGACCCTATCCACACGGTACTGCGGGTCTCTGCCCCATGTCATTCTCTAGTCTGTAAACAATAGTAGGAGGATCACCATAGAGGACTCCAAGATACAAGGTCACCAAACATATAAAGAGGAATCCAAAAAATGTATATGGAAATATGATGTTTGATTTTAACAAAATATTTCTAAAAAGCAAGGAAAGACCTCAAATGCCCGGACCGCTTACTTTCAGTTTTCGGCGGCTTTAACTGGGGGCGAGGGTGTTCATCACTGGTCATAAAAACCTTGCTTGGAAAGAATATTTTAACTTTTAATTATTTCCAAATTTATTTTAAAAAAGATTTTAGCAATTTTGCTCTTTTTTACAAAAAAGTTTTTTTTAAATATATTGACAATATCAATGCTAATTTCAAATTTATTTAGTTCATAAAAACCTTCACTGATTCTCTCATGAAGTGCTCTAAAGCAGCTTTACAAAGATAAAATAAAGTCGAGCTTTTATCTGTTGCCCCATCCGTTTGCTTGTAGGCTTTTTCAAGGGCTGTGCTTCGACAAAGAAAGCATTGAGAAAATTCTCTAGTCTGTACCACAAATCTTTGCTGGTAGTCAGGTGCAGCTAGTACTGGATCGGTAGCTAATGCTGTCTTTAATTTTTGGAAAGCCGCTTCACATTTTGGCGACCAGATAACGATTCGGGGTAGTCTCTTTTTAGTCAAGTCAGTCAGGGGCTTGGCTATAGTGCTGTAGTGAGGCACAATATTCCTGTAATACCCTGCTGTTCTAAGGAAGGCCAACACTCGCATTGTAATTTGGGGAGTGGGCCAGTTTTGTATAGCTTCCACATTAGCTGGTTCAGGCTTCAGCTGTCCACCTCTCACTTTATGCTGGATTTCATAGTCAGGTGGGACTCCCTGATCCGGTCCAGCACTCCACTCAAATGGATCAGGTGGTTATCCCAAGTCTGACTGTATACATCAATACCACCAAGACAAGCTCTAGCATGCTCCTGGAGTCCATCTAACAGACAATTCACTAAGGACTGAAATGTACGGGGGCAATTTTTTCATTCCAAAAGGCATTACAGTAAACTCATACCAGACCAAATGGGGTAATAAATGCTGATCGATCCTAAGCAGCAGCTGTTAGGGAGATCTGCCAGTACCCACGGCTAAGGTCCACTGTAGTCAGGTATTGGGCCCCAGCTAAATGGTCTAGTAACTCGTCCATCCAAGACATCAGATAGGCATCAGATACAGTACAATCATTAAGTCTTCTGTAATTCACACAGAAACGGGTTGTGCCATCTTTCTTGGGAACAAGAACTACAGGAGAGGCCCAGGGACTATGAGACTTTTTTATAACACCTAGGGCTTGCATCTCATCAATTTCCTGTTTCATTTGTCTCCCAATCTCAGCAGCTATTCAATAGGGATCATGCTTCAGCGAGTCATGGCCACCCATGGTTATATCATGATTAGCCAAATGGGTAAGTCCTGGTTTAGTGGAAAACACATCAGCATACTTTTGCAATACTGCTTCTAACTGTTGTCTCTAGGTGGGGGTTAGTTGCTTTCCCACTACAATTTGTTGTATAGATCCCTCTGGCAAGGTCTCTGCTAAGAGGGAAGGTATGCACTCATTATCCTGACGTTCTTCTGGCAGGCTGCATACAGCAAGCACCATAGCTGTGCGATTTGCATAGGCTTTTAACATATTTAAATGAAAAGTGTGCTATTTTATGTCATGCCAAGTGGTCTAAACCTTCCCACCATCATGTCTCCAATTTTGTTCAAATTTTATCTGTTGCGCGAGTCAGGTGTTAAACGAAGTTTCCCAAAATCTGAGGTCTCTAACTGCAATAGTTGCAGATCTAGACCCCCTTTTCTGAAAGGTTGTCAGTCCATGAGCGTGTGACATTTACCAAAATGCCATTTTTGGGGTCTAATAAAATCCAAACACATTTATAAGAATGGCTAAAAAATTCAAATCCTGTACAGTTTTGATGCTAATTCCGATTAAATACATTTTAACATTATGGATGCAAAATCCAGTCAAACAAGTTGACTCAAAGTGTGCATCAAAATTGGTTTGAACAAGCATTATGCTTGTGCTGGACATAATACTGCCAGATTTGCAACTAACCAGCATCTATAACCGCCCTGCAGGATCTCTTCAAAGTTGGCACTGTCAGCGCAAACGGTAAAATGTACCAAAGTTCAAAGCCAATTATTAAAAAAGAGTCTGCCTGAATCAGCTTGTGAACAGTATCATCTGAAAGAGAAAATTGTGCTCTACAACACTGATATGTTTTGCAATGCCACCATTAAGTAACCATTTACTCAGGTCAAAGTATGTTACGTTTAGTACGCTTGATGCGCTAATTTTTCTTCATTTCTAGGAAATTGAGTCTTAATAGTCGCTTAAAAGTATTGATATAATTATTTATTCATTCGTATTTTATTCGTTGATTGTCCAATCGTTTATTGTGCACTATTATCAGTTTGTTCGTGCCATCTCAAGTGAATATTCCAGCTTAATAAAATCTTTTAAAAGGAGAAATTAGATCTTACCTGCTAATTTGCTTTCCTTTAGTCCCTCCGGACCGGACCAGGATTGGACTGATGGGTTGTGCTCGCCTACCAGCAGGTGGAGACTGAGAAAAAACTCTGACTCTAGAGAGCCAATAGGAGCCCTGGCCATGTGACCTTAGCCTCAGTATCTGAATAACAAAGCAGGAAAGAAAGAAAGACCTTCTGTGCCGTATGGAATTCTAGCAGCCACAAATTCGTCGGCGAAGCCGAGTACTAGAGCTCACCAGCAACTCTCACCAGAGAAGTGGTATGGCCCCTTTGTATTAGAGCTCGCCAACAACTCTCACCAGAGAAGTGGCATGGCCCATTCATATTAGAGCTCACCAGCAACCCTCACCAGAGAAGTGGTATGGCCCATTTGTATCAGAATTCGCCCACAACTCTCACCAGAGAAGTGGCATGGCCCATTCATATTAGAGCTCACCAGCAACTCTCACCAGAAAAGTGGTATGACTCACTTAAGGGTCTTCTATATATTCCAGCAGTTGAGCTCACCAGCAACTGTCAGAGAAGTGATATGACTCCCTTAAGGTTATATATATATTCCAGCAACTGAGCTCCCCAGCAACTCTCACCAGAGAAGTGGTATGGCAAATTAAGGTTTTATATATCTTCCAGTAACTGAGCTCACCAGCAACCACCAGAAAAGTGGTATGGACCACGCAAAGATTTTTTTTTTTTTTTTTTTTTATAAAGCATTCCACATGTGGTAAAGGAACTAAGACACGTCCAAACCTAATAAAAGAATCTAAAGAGTTGAGAGAACATGGGATGGGCCTGGTCCGGTCCGGAGGGACTAAAGGAAAGCAAATTAGCAGGTAAGATCTAATTTCTCCTTCCTTAGCGTCCCTCCGGACCGGACCAGGATTGGACTGATGGGAAGTACCAAAGCAGTAATCTGATGGGAGGGACCCTATGAAAACTACATAGAAATATCCATGCTGTATAGGCCGCCTCCTGTCGAGAACTAACATGCGGCGTATGTCAATTTGCGAAAGAATGAAGGTAAGACCAGGTTGCCACCTTACCAATGAGTATCGAGAGCATCAAAAAGCGCTGTAGTAAGAATACAGCCCGCTTCTGAAGTTGTGGAATATGTTGTTATACTCTGTGAAACTGCCCTTTCAGTGAGATTTCTCAGTGAGAAGAGAAATAGACGTTCTCATTTCCTTAATCCGTCGAGATAGAGCGGGTAGAAACAACCAAACCCTTACGCCTACTGGCTAGACAGACAAACCCAAGAACAAAAGACCGATCAGAAAAGGTGAAACCATGAAACTAGACTAGGCCGAAAAGGAGTAACCAACTGTAGAAGTACTCCACCCATATCCCTACTTGCTGCAATAGCTACTAGGAACCCTGCTTGAATAGGAAAACGTTATAGAAAAAGCTATGGGTACTATAAAACAGTGGTTTAAGAGGAAAACTTAAAGGACACCAGAAGAAAACAGCCCAAAAAGAGGACCTACGAAAGCTGAAAGATTAACATTGTGATTTGAAGAGGATTTCGGCTTGTCAGGCGAAGGAGACTAAGATCCTTAAAGTAAACGAGAACTTCCAAAAGGACGAGGCCGTAAAAAGTGCAATCTGCAGGAGAAAAGAAAAAAGAGTAATCGTTTATGAAAACCAACAACAAATGAACCCAGAACAAATAAAAGAGACGGGGCTCAACAACGCCACCGCCGCATAGAAAGAACTACTGAAGCGTAAAATGCGCTCTTAATTAATGAAAAAAAAAACCACCAAAGAGCCAAACCATATGACCAAATAAAGCGTGGTATGGATGAAAGATGGAATTTTTTTTTTTTTTTTATAATGAAAAGACAACGCCTAGTAAGTTGACAGAAGAAACGCCTATAGAAGGTTGAAAGACCCCTGCTAAATGATGGCGTCTATCCCTGTCTCCGTCAAGACTGTTGCTGGACGGAAGAAGTAAGAAATGTTTGAGAGCCTGAAGGCAAAAAGAGATATCCCTGAATTGCCGCAGCGAGGCAGTAACGCTGAAAAGATGAGAGTCCATTCACTTGAATGCAGGGTGAGACAACTAAGAACAAATGACTTGCAATGTTTCGACTGCCGCCACATGGACTGCTGAAAAAAGCAGTTAAGCAAATGTCCACCCCTGACAAGAGCCTCACTGACTGCCAACTCAGAGTATACTCTTAGTTCCCTCCATTGGCGGATGACAGAACCCCTTGCCATGGCCAAAAACCAACATAGCACTCCCCGCCTTGCTGAGCAGTAGGGGAACAAATATACCCGAAGGTAAACGAATTGTTGTGGTCCCCCAGAAACAAAACATATTACAACAAGTTTCTGCTAAAAAGTGTAGTGGCCCGAAGCATCCCTATGACGGAACTAAGGTTCTTGTGATAACTAGATGATACTTAAAGAGCGCAATTGATGACCCTGAGATTCCAAAAAGGATGAAGGAAAATTCCTTCTGGGAAACTAGAAAGTAAAATTGTACTCTGCAGAATAGAGTGAGGCAATGGCCGAAGGCCCAAGGTCACCAAGAAAAAAGAAAAAATATATATATAACCTGGGATGCTTGCAGAGGAGATGAAGAGGAGATGAAAGACTCTGCGCCAACCTGACTAAACAAAGAGAAAATTTGAGATATCTGATGAGAGATCAGAGAGGCCTGGCTACATTCCCACCCCACCTAGAGACTGTAAAAGATGCACCACCCGGTGCGTGACCTGAGAACTCTGCCGATAAGACTTTCCCCAATTAGTGAGTCGTCTAGGTAAGGCTGAACAAAGGATCCCTAGTGGTCAACCTAGACTCGTAAAGCGCCAGAATCTGCGATGAACCGCCAAATAGCAATATGTAAATAAGCCTCTGACATATCCAAGGCCGTTAAATACTCTCCTTGCCGAACTGTCACTATGATCGACCGAGGAGTCTCCATACAAAAAGTTGTGATCCTGAGAGCGCAATGAACAACCTTTTAGAGCTAAAATAGAACGGAAGGAAGAGTAATGCTGAAAATGACCTGCTAATGCTTAAGCAAAAACTAGCCATTTTCTGGGTTCTGAGGAGGAGAGAAAAGGTGACCAAGGACACTACTTAAATAGGGCTCCATACCCCAGCCCTATCCCTGTGGCGTGTCACAGCTGGGTAAACTTTAAATATATATAGGTGTCCAACAACCATGGAAGCACGCTTTTTTTTTTTTTTTTTTTTCAGCAAGTTCAACCATTTGCTCAGAATGGACACCTGATTCACCGGCCCGTAATTTCATGGATCTCCCCAATCCTCGTACTATGGTCATGCCTCCTCCCTCACTGAGATGTACCAAACCCACACCCATTAGATACGAATGCTGGGTTTGATGGACTTTTGGTCCTTCCCAAGATGACAATACCTATGTACCTATGCCCAATAGACATGAATGCTGGGCTTGATGGCCTTTTGGTCTTTCACAGCAGAACAATACTTATTTACCTAAGACATAGTGGCACAGGAAGTGAGATCCCTTCTAAGTGAAAGGAGGCTCTGGAGGAGGGCGCATAGAATAAAAATGAAAAGGACAGACTTGTAAAATACTTTTACCGGAGAAGAAGAATTTGTGCCGCCGCTACTTAGAAAAGGCGGAGGAGACAAGACTATATGAATTCAAGAAAGCAGGAACATAAGAAAACAGGAACATAGATCTGGGGATAGTAGATGGTATGTATAGGCATACTGGACCAACCCAGAAAGTTTACCATCTGCCAATTGCTGAACTGATAGCATAGATTTAAAAACAAAATGGTTTCAGGACCTTCCACTATCTTTAAGGGGGAAATATGCAAAATGAAAAGGTGACCTCATTCTCTAAGTGGTCATCTGTCCTGTAACTACCAGCAGAAAGCCAAAATGAAGTATGAGAGGCTTCAAGACAGTTGGAAAAGAAGAGAAGACATGAACCAAGCCTGCCTGCAGTTGAGTGATTGGGAGCTTGATAGACAGGGCTGTCCCTCAGAGAATATGAGAGAGCATATATATTCTTATGGCATCTAAAAACAATGTACTTTATGCCTATAGAGAAAATTTCTTAAATTCTTAAAAAACACTGTAAGAATACCACAGCCATTGAGAAATTCTTAAAAGGAACAAACTCTGTGTCTCCACAAATTAAAATCATAATTTGTGATTTTAAAACTGAAATTACAACCTTGCAGAATTTACATAGTCTCAAGGCAGAAAAAGAATAAGATAGAACCGCAACACTGGGAAACCACAGAGAAAAAATAATCCTGGATTATAGAGCAAACAGCCTCAAACCATTTGTGCAAATGGTGTGCATAAATGTGCAAGTACACAAGCTTTCCACGTACCACCTAGATTGCATAGTATAGTGGTTTTCTTTTTTTTTTTTTTTTTTTTTACTGTCTCTCTTCTGGATAACTGATGTGATTGGAAAATCATGCTTCAACCCCCTAGTTCCCCTGCAAGATGAAAGACATGATATTCGTGATATTCGTCTGTTCTCATTCTATAATTCGTTGTAGATTCAAATTATGGAGCGCTACACATACCACAGAGCACTGCGTTCTGAAGGAGCAGGCTGCAATATAGAAAACTTGGAGCCGAAAACGAATGGACTCCGTCGCTGCCAAAAACATGCTGCAGTCTCTCCTGCATAATGGAGCTCTCTCCGCCCCCCCAGAAAAACACACGTCGCGCGGAAAAACAAAATGAGCGCCGCACGCACCAAATTCGCGGGAGAGGCATCCGTCCACAACTGCTGAAGCAGACCGCGACGGCGAGGAACCCTGGGCTGACGACTGAAGCCCCGAAGACAGCGAAAGAGAAGGTCCCGACGCACCTCCCAGCGGCGCACAGTATTTACAGGAGCCGGAAGAGGAGATCCCTTGACGCTGGCATACAGCGCAGCGTCTCAGACATGACGGTAATGCGCGTGCATGCGCGTACCCGATTCGCGCCAAAATTTCCTTTTTTTTTTTTTTTTTTTTTAAGCCCTGCTCTGCCGAACAAACCGCTAAAAATAAAACAACTGACCAAAAACGGAGGGAAGAGCAAAAAAGCCAGTCAAGAAACCTCCTCCAAATTATTGCTGCTTTTTTTTTTTTTTTTTTTAACAGCTAGATATCATAGACACCCAAAACAGCACCCAGAGCTGCCTGCCCGTTAAAGTAATGGGGAAAACTCTGCTGAAGAGTAATAGAATAACACAGAGCTGCCTGCTCGTTAGAAGCCTGGGGATTTTTTTTTTTTTTTAATAGCCGAGCGCTGCCTGCTAGCTTGCTCTTTAAAATGCTGGAAAGGAAAAATACCTATACGTTTTAACTTTCTATAGTGGCTGCCTCTCCCAAAGACATACCCCTTTCTAAACAAAGGGTAGCCCTTCCCAACTACATATGGGAGATGGGGAGGAAGGGGGGAGGGACCCGGGGGCACCCGAGTTTAACACCCCCAGAGGCTGTAAAGAAAGAAAGGAAAAGAAATCTCTATCTGACCAGCGTCTAACCGAGAATTCCTAGGCACAGAAGAGGTAGCATTGTAGTTCTTATTATTAACCTCTAAAAGAGACAGATAAAAAGATAAAAGAGAGGACTAATGGGCTCGCTTCCTACCTGCTGGGAGACTGAGAAAATACTGAGGCTAAGGTCACATGGCCAGGGCTCCTATTGGCTCTCTAGAGTCAGAGTTTTTTCTCAGTCTCCACCTGCTGGTAGGCGAGCACAACCCATCAGTCCAATCCTGGTCCGGTCCGGAGGGACGCTAAGGAAGTGTGTTTATCATCTGTTGTACCATTTAATTATAGATGTCAGAAGACAAGAAAAATGAAGAATCCTTGGCTCCCTGTTCAATTGGGAAAAATGCTGGTACTTCAAAGTACCATGTAATCTTCTATGCTAAGAAGGCAGGATTCAAACCTTTTGGGGATTTCACAGAATGTGACCACAAACTACTGCTTATGCGTTCAGAAGCAAATCTTGATGAGGATTCCGTAATTTGCTTTCACCATGAATCCCTTTTCCTAAGTGAATATCAATCAATGCAAAAGAAATGTTGCAATCCATTCAAGAAGAAGAATCATAATGTAAGAGCTGGACTTAGAGTGATTGATATTGAAACAGCTGCCAAACTTCGTGAGCTAAATAAAAAAAGAAGTGATAAATACAAAACCAGGTCAGAAGCTTTGCCCTGCCTGCAAATCGACACTAAATAAAAAGCTAGAACCATCAGCATCATCATAATCCCAATCTGAACAAGATTTCACAATGGATGAAACTAAACCATCCATCAACAAAAGTTTATCATTTATTGGTGCTTCACCTCTGAAAAGGAGACAACTAAGTGACAGAGATAAGCCAAGCTACGCAAAAAGAAAGATTTCTGAAGCACAAAGTTTAATTGGAAACCAAATTGCTGCTGTTGTGGGGATCAATTACCACGAACAACCATGTGGGCCAGGATGTAATAATTGTGCAGACCTTGATAATCTTATAGAAGATTTGAAAGAAAATGTTAAAGTATCAAATCATAAGGAAAAGGTTCAAATATTGACCTTAGTTCCAAGAAGCTAGACAATTAAAGATACAGTAACAGCATTTGATGTATCAGAAAGAATGGTAAAGCAAGCCAGAAAACAGGCTGAGCAAGGTATTTTAGCTGTTCCAGCAAATCGCTAAGGAAGGAAGCTCTCATCTGAAGTTGTTCAGAAAGTACAAGATTTTTTTGAAGATGATGAATTCAGTAGACTTTGTCCAGGGAAGAAAGACTGTGTGCCTGTTAGAATTTCAGGAACAAAGACGTACAAGCAAAAACGGTTGCTGCTTTGCAATTTAAAGGAAATGTATGTGTCTTATCGGAATCAAAATGGACCAGAAACTGGCTTCTCAAAGTTTTGCGAACTTAGACCAAAGTGGTGTGTTACAGTTGGCTCTGCTGGAATGCACTCAGTTTGTATCTGCACAATACATCAAAATGTAAAGCTTATGCTCACTGGAGCATCAATCAAGGACGACTACAAGGAACTTCTTAGCAAAGCCGTTTGCAGCCTGGAAACCAAGGATTGTATGCTTCATCATTGTGAAAATTGCCCTGATCCAGAAGGAGTAGAAGCAGCAATTGCTATATATTTCAAAGATTATGACCCTGAAGAACTAATTGAGTATATACAATGGGTTCATACTGACAGGGATACTTTAGAAACAAAGAAGCTTGAAATGGAAGAATACATTGAAGAAAATGCGGACAAAATTTGGAACCTGTCTTGTCATCACTACATTTCCAAGCATCAAAGTCAGCACTTGAAAGCTCTGAAAAGTGATTTGAAAAAAGATGAATTTATAATACTAATGGATTTTGCTGAAAACTATTCATTGTAGTTCAAGATGCAGTGCAAGGCTTTCACTGGGAAAACAGTCAAGCAACAGTCCATCCATTGTAGTCTACTACCGCAAAACTGAAGAGGTGCAATGTGTGAATCTTTGTGTTATTAGTGACTGCCTGTGACATGATACAATTACTGTCCATGTTTACATTAAAAAAGTAATCAATTATCTCAAAACGAAGTTTGATAAAATAAGCTACATCCACTTCTTAGGGACGGTTCAGCAGCACAGTATAAGAACTCCAAGAATTCCTTAACTTATGCCATCATGAGGAAGATTTTGATATAAAAGCTGATTGGAATTTTTTTGGAACAAGCCATGGAAAGTCACCTTGTGATGGCATTGGAGGCACAACAAACGATTGGCAGCAACAGCAAGTCTGCAGCGTCCATCAGCAAACCAGATTCTAACACCTGAAGATCTTTTCAACTTCTTAATGAAAATATAAATGGAATTAATTTCTTTTCCACCAGCAAAGAGGAAGTTGCAGAAGAAAAAGCTTCACAAGAAGAAAGATTCCAGCAAGGACACACTCTAGCTGGCACAACAGAAAACCATCATTTTTTTGCCCATTGATAAAACAACAATTCAAGTCAGCAGAGTTTCAAAGGATGCAACATCATTTTTGGCAAAAATTAGTGATGCTGAACAAATAGATAAAGTCACAAATCTTCAGCCTGGGCAGTATGTTGCTTGCATTTATGAAAATAAATGGTGGATTGGAAACGTTTGTGAAACGTCAATTGAACAGAAAGATGCTTTCATAAGCTTTATGCATCCTCATGGTCCCGCTACTTCATTTTATTGGCCGGTAAGATGCGATACTTGCTGATCCCAGAACAACTTATCATTGCTGTTATTCCAGCTCCATCAGTGACATCATCTGGTCGGCAATATAGTTTCCCTGAAACCGTTCTCTTGAAGATCAATGATGCTTTCAGAATGATGAAGTAACTGAAGAAGGCAGGCTTGGGAACCTGCAGTAAAGAAACACACAATCAGGCTTGGGATCCTACAGTTAATAAACCCTCAATCAGGCTTGGGATCTGCAGTAAAGATACCGACCCGTGGCTGTTACTGCATGGCGATCGGGCGTGGCCCCCATGGCGAAGGGGATGCTGGTTTCAATGTGATAACCAGTAATGGCTCAGCCATCATGGACCAACGCAATACATCACGCACACAAAATATAACATACTTTGACCTGAGTAAATGGCTACTTAATGGTGGCATTGCAAAACAAAAACATCAGTGTTGTAGAGCACAATTTTCTCTATCAGATGATACTGTTCACAAGCTGATTCAGGCAGACTCTTTTTTAATAATTGGCTTTGAACTTTGGTACATTTTACCATTTGTGCTGACAGTGCCAACTTTGAAGAGATCCTGCAGGGCGGTTATAGATGCTGGTTAGTTGCAAATCTGGCAGTATTATGGCCAGCACAAGCATAATGCTTGTTCAAAATTTCAAGTCCGTATCTTTGTTTGCATGGAAGTTGTTGCGGTCTGAATATTGGTCCAAATATGTTCCGATGAGTCGCGACCAATTTTGATGCACACTTTGAGTCAACTTGTTTGACTGGATTTTGCATCCATAATGTTAAAATATATTTCATCGGAATTAGCATCAAAACTGTACAGGATTTGAATATTTTAGCCATTCTTATAAATATGTTTGGATTTTATTAGACCACAAAAATGGCATTTTGGTAAATGTCGCGTGCTCATGGACTGACAACCTTTCAGAAAAGTGGGTTTGGATCTGCAACTATTGCAGTTACAGACCTTAAATTTTGGGAAACTTCGTTTAACACCTGACTCGCGCAACAGATAAAATTTGAACAAAAATTGGAGAACATGATAGTGGGAACCTTTTTTAATTTTAGATCACTTGGCATGGAATGACCCATGACGAAGTTATCGAAACTTTGGCAATTGTTGGCCGTGGAATAGTTGGGGAAGGAGTCTGTATATCTTTCAAGATAAGTAGAAAAGTTTTTCTGGACTATGTTCAATTAAGGTTTTTGGGAGGTTTTTTGCACATGATAGAGGGAACTCCTGTAATATAAAGGCTCTTTTGCTTAGATGAAGTCTATTGAGGCTTTTCCTCCCTGTTTAAAAAAAAAATTAATAAAAAGATAAAATTATAATACTGAGCAGTACAGTGCACTCCATTTAAGTGCATGTCGGATAAGCGCATGCTCTATTTAACTGCATGCTGTACTTCGGTCCCGTTTTTGGCGCCATCAATTTCTATGGGGACAAACTTCGGTTTAGTGCACCACTGATAAGTGCAAGATTCGCTTATATGCATGATTTAAGACCGCTCCTCTGCAGGAAAGACTCTGCATAAGCGCACGCACGGAATATGGAAGCCGATTGGTGCGTGACAACCAATGAGATTTCAAATTTACCACCCCTTTAACTGCCACAGGCAGAATAAACAAAAGAATGTTGTTAGAGTGTACACTGGAGTTGTCGTCGCGCAACTGTAAGACTTTATCACTGGCTGAACGAATAGAAGTTCTTAAAAAATTAGAAAACAAACAAAGTCAAGCATCTATTGCTAAAGAATATGGTGCCAATCCAAGTCAAAATTCACGTATCTTGAAGCAGAAAGACCAGCTTCTGGAAGACTGGCAAAACAATACAAATCCACAATGGAAACGAAAAACGGGCGGGAAAGCTGAGGAGGTAAAAGATGCTCTTCTTCGGTGGTTTTCTCGAGTCAGGAGCAGACAGTTTCCTGTCAGTGGTCCACTGCATATGCAGAAAGCTAACCAGCTAGCTGAAAGTCTTGGACTAACTGAATTCAAAGTCACTGTTGGATGACTGGAAAAATGGAAGGAGAGGAACAACATAAAATTCAAGAAACAGCATGGTGAAAATCAATGGTGCTGAAAATTGGGTTGTTTCAGTTCTTCCCACCACCTTGAACGAGTTTGCACCTTGTGACATTTTCAATGCTGATGAAAACGGTCTCTACTGGCGAGCGATTCCTGATGGAACACTTGCATTCAAACCAGCCGAAACCACAGGAAGTAAAATGTCGAAGGACCGACTGACAATCCTCCTTTGCTGCAATATGGATGGGAGAAGTTGGAACCACTCGTCATTGGAAAGAGCAAACAGCCCCGTTGCTTCAAGAATGTTAAGCAACTTCCTGTGTCATACGAGGCTAACGCAAATTCATGGATGACTGGGGAAATTTGGAAGCAGTGGCTAAAGAGGTTAGACACTAGAATGCGGGCACAATAGCATCAGATTTTGTTGCTTTGTGATAATTGTGCTGCACACAGTAATGATGTCAGGCTGTCTAACGTCAAGGTGGTCTTCTTGCCACCAAACACTACCTCTCTGATCCAACCTATGGAACAGGGCATAATAGCCAATTTCAAACAACATTATCGGGCTCTTGTGCTACGTTGTCTGATGAGCGTTATGGATGACCAGACTGGCAAGGATAAACGAGCTGTTGAACTGGCTCGTAATCTATCACTGTTGGATTCCCTACATATGCAGAAAGAAGCCTGGAATCATGTTACACAGGCAACCATTGTGAACTGCTACAAGCGGGCAAGCTTTGTTAGGGATGTGGAGAGGGACGAAACAGATGCAGCTGTTGCAAACGTGTCAGATGAACAGGCTACTGACATCCCAGCTGGTGTAACTGAAGAGGAGTTTCATCACTACGTAGCTGTTGATTATGATCTACAAACAGCTGACCACAGCACTGATGTCCAGATATGCGCCTACACGCAGGCAACAGCTGATGATGAAATGAGCAGTGAGGCACATGCTGACGAAATTCAACAACCTCCTGTCACTTTTGCAAGAGTGCTGGAGAGTCTCAACACCATGCAAGCCTATTTGAGGCCACTGGATGTCAGTGCTATGTCAGTTTTTACTGTCTGGAAGACGTAGTCTATGGAACTCACAGACACAAGAGTGTACAGAGGACTATGACTGATTACTTCAAGTAAACTTAATGTCAGTTAACGGAGACTGTATACTGTACATTTATTAGACAGTACTGTACATATGTTTATCAGAAGTCAAGCTTCTTTGAGTCACAACGGTTAAGTGCACGTTCCAATTAACTGCATGTATTTCTTTGGTCCCAGACCCTTGCACTTAAGTAGATTGCACTCACTTTAAAGAGGATTATTACTAAGTTGTCTGTGATATATAACTTATCCTTGTGTCTTCCCTATATATTTTTTGTAGTGGATTCATAATGACTGATTGCCAGAAAGTACAGTTTAAGATCTCATATGGGTCACTCCACTCCAGCCCCCATATCCAGCATTTCCTCTTGCCTTCCCTCCTTGTGTCCAAAATCACCCCTTCCCTTCTGTACCCCCCCCCCCCCAGCTTGACTTCATATGGGAGGAAGAAAGATGTACTTACCATGAGCATACGAGCCAACTTTTCAAATTAATTAGGAGTGCTAAATCCAAATAAATTACCTCTCCCTCAACATAGTCAAGGAGTTTGTTCAATATTGGGGGTGCTCAAGCACCCACAGAGCTGGCTTCATAAGCACTTCTGTTACTTGCTGGCTTCATCAAAGGGGGCAAAGATAGGTGACAACATGAACACTACTGAAAGAAAGTAAAGTGTCTGCCATGCTGAACACCCAGTAGAGAGGGGGTAGATAAGTTCCATAGGTAGTGTAGGGAAAGAAAAAGGAGATGCTGGACATCTGGAGGGGTAGGAAGGGAAGAGATAGAGAAATGCTATAAAACTGGGGGGGGGGGGGGGGGGGCATAAAGAAGGGAACAGGAGTTGATGGACTCCTGGAAAGGAGGGAAGAGATGCCGCATACTTGGGAGAGTAGGAAAGGGAACGGAAGGGGAGATGCTGGACACCTAGGAGTGAGGGAAGGGAAGGGAAGAGGAGATATTGGAAACCTAATGAAATCCTCAATTTATAACCTTGATTTATACATGGGTCAAAGCACTTTTAATCTTTTTTTAGCTCAAAACTGCATATCAGCTTACTGATAAAAACAATTTATACACGATATGGTACTTAATCTTAGTATAACTTTTTTTTTTTAATATTAACTATGCTCACCAGTTCTTTGTATTCGTGATGAATTTCTGTATAGGACAGCTTGTTTTCTTCTTCATCATCAAAAACTAAAAAAAAGTTGACAACAGAAGCAGAAAACAAATGTTAGTCACGCATTTCTGATGAAACACTGTACATACAACAGTTACTTACCTATAGATTATAGGCTATAACAGGTGTTTTCCAAAGACAGCAGGATACATAGTCTTACATGTGGGTGACATTATCAGATGGAGCCCACATGAGACCACTCTCTAGCTTGTTTACAACAACCTTTTAGAACACTGCTCTCTGCGCGTCCTCCACCTCTCACTGTCACACGGGACCTAGCTAGTCCAATTTTTAGTTTATAGAATGCAACACCAAAAGGGAGGAGGGATGGTTATCTAAGACCATGTGTCCCGCTGTCACTGGAGAATACCTGCTATAGATAAGTAGTTGTTTTCTCCAAGGACAAGCAGGATACTGTAGCCTTACATATGAGACTCCCTAGTTACAGACTACCTCCAACAAAAACGGGGAAATATGCAGAAGACACTGCAACATGCAAGGGTTAATAAAGCAAAGATACTTACCTTTAGCTGGTGTTCTCTGAGGACAGTAGGCCACTTATTCTCATATGTGGGTGACATCATCCGATGGAGCCCCGGTGCGGATGCTGAATCGCTAACACTAGAGAAAGTTCTAGCAGCGCCCCACCGCACATGCGCTGATGCCTTCCCGCCCGACACGCAAGCGGGGTCCTTCAGTCAGGTGACAAGCATAAATTTTATAACCAAAAACAACGCCATGGGGAGATGGGGAGGGTATGTGAGAATAAGCTGCTTTCTTCGAAGACAAGCAGGCCACTTTATTCCCACATGTGGGAATCCCTAGCTACCAGGCTCACCAAAAACAAGAAAGCTAGGATAACAGAGTTTTGAAACATCGAGACTAAAGCTTCAGTCAACTTGAAACTATATACATACTAGATGTGGAGGTGCAGCCTGGAACAGAATAAAACAGAGCCCTGGAGGGTGCAGTTGGATTCTAGACACCAAACAAATTCTGCAGAACTGCCTGTCCAAACTGACTGTTGCGTCAGGTATTCTGATCCAAACAGTAGTATGATGTGATTGTAACACACTTTCACCAGGATGGGCATGAGGTCTGGGGGAAAATGTTGGCAGAACAATTGACAGGTTAAGATGGAACTCTGTCATGACCTTAGGAAGGAACCTGAGGTGCGTGCGGAAGACTACTTTATTGTGATGAAAGTTAATACATGGTAGGTGAGCTACTAGGGCTTGAAGCTCACTGACTCTGCAAGCTGAAAGATGGCAGGTATCCAGAAGCCCAAAAGGAGCTTTCATTAGCTGGGTGAGGACTATGATGAGACCCCTTGACACAAAATGGAGGTTTGGTAGGGGGCTTTGTCAACAATCAACCTCTCGAGGTACTCAAGCAGTTTTTGTGTAGGGCAAGAGAAGAGATCTAAGGACTTGCCCTCACACCAGACAGCAAACCTTCTCCATTTAAAAGAATAACACCTCTTAGTGGAGTCTTTCTTGGAAGCCCGCAAGATACAGAAGACACCCTCAAGCAATCCAAGGGAATCAAGTTCTACCTGCTCAACATCCAAGCCGTGAGGGCTAGAGATTGGAGGCTGGAATGCAGAAACCCCTCGTTCTGCATGATGAGAGTCAGGAAACAGTCCAATCTCCATGGATCTTCTGAAAACAACTCGAGAAGAAGAGGAACCATATCTGTCGCAGCCAATGAGGAGCAATCTGTATCATGGTGCCTCGGTCTTGCCTGAATTTCAGCAAGGTCTTCGCTACCAGAAGTATAGTAGGATATGCATACATAAGTTCTCTTCCCCAATGTAGGAGAAAGGCATCTGACTTTAGTCTGCTGTGCAATCCAAGCCTGAAGCACACCTGAGGGACCTTGTAGTTGACATGAGTGGCAAAAAGATCTACTGAGGGGATGCCCCATCCTCAGAAAATCTTCAGGCTACTCCCATGTTTAGAGACCACTTGTGCGGTTCAAGTATCCTGCTCAATCTGTCTGCCAGGCAGTTGTTCTTGCCAGGTAGGTAAGTGTCACGGAGGTCCACCCTGTGAAGTAGGGTCCACTACCACATGACCACCGCTTCCTGACACAATGGGTATGATCTTGTACCCCCACTGTTTGTTGACACAGAACATTGCAACCAGATGGTCTGTTTGAATGCTAAGAATTCTGTTCTGGAGTCAATCTCTGAAAGCCTTTAGTGTGTTCCAAACAGCCCTGAGCTCGAGGAGATTGACTTAGAACCTCCTTAGTGGACCACTGACCTTGAGTGTGAAGCCCATGAGCTCCCCAACCTAGGTTGGATGAATCCGTTGTCAACACCTTTTGATGCAGTGGAATTTGGAATGGATTTCCCAGAGTCAAATTGGACAGGATCATCCACCAGAGAAGGGCATGAGCAAACTCCAGCAAGATGCAAATGGCATGTTAGGTTCCCTGTGGCTTGAGACCACTGGAAAGCTAAGGTTCACTGGCCCGCTCTCAAATGGAGCCATGCCATGGAAGTGACATGCACTGTGGAGGTCATGTGGCCCATCAGTCTTTACATTTGCCAAGCTAAAACCTGCTGGCTGCTGCGGACCTGTGAGGCAAGTGCTACCAAGGTATCCACTCTCGAAAGAGGAAAGAAGGCCCGAGCCTGCGCTGAGTCTAGCACGGCTGCTATGTACTTCAATTGTCGTACTGAATGGAGACGGGACTTGGGATAAATTATGACAATCTCCAGTACATCTAGCACTTGAATACTCAACCACATTGACTCGATTGCCACCTCTTGAGGTGTGTTCTTGCCCAGCTAATTGTCCAGGTAAGGAAACACATACAGTCCCAGTCTGCGAAGATATACTGCGACTTCCATCAGGTACTTGGTGAAAACTCTGGGGACAGACACTTAGGGGTCAACACTGAAGAAAAAGATCTAGGTGTCATAGATAATATGCTGAAGTTTTCTGCTCAGTGTGCGGCGGCAGACAAAAAAGCAAACAGGATGCTAGGAATTATTAGGAAAGGGATGGTGAATAAGACCAAAAATACTATAATTTTTTTTTATATCACTCCACGGTGCAACCACACCTTGAGTATTGTGTTCAGTTCTGGTCACTGTTTCTCAAAAAAGATAGAAAAGGTTCAAAGAAGAGCGACTAAAATGATAAAGGAACTCCTCTCATAAAGGCTAAAGAGGTTAGGACTCTTCAGCTTGGAAAAGAGACGGATGAGGGGAGATATGATGGAGGTCTACAAAATCCTGAGTGGTGTAGAACGAGTAGAAGTAAATCATTTTTTACTTGTTCCAAAAGTACAAATACAAGGGGACACTCGAGGAAGTTACAAGGAAATACTTTTAAAACAAATAGGAGGAAATATTTTTTCATTCAATGAATAGTTAAGCTCTGGAACTCAATGCCGGAGGATGTAGTAACAGTGGTTAGCGTATCTAGATTTTAAAAAGGTTTGGACAAATTCCTGGAGGAAAAGTCCATAGTCTGCAATTGAGACAGACATGGGGAAGCAACTGCTTGCCCTGGGATTGGTAGCATGGAATGTTGCTGCTAATTGGGTTTCTGCCAGGTACTTATGACCTGGCTTGGCCACTGTTTGGACAACAGGATACTGGGCTAGATGAACCATTGGTCTGACCCAGTATGGCTACTCTTATGTTCAGACACTAGGCCAAATGGCAGAATGCAATACTGGAAATGGTGTTTCCCCATTCGAAATCTGAGATACCTCCTGTGACTGGGAAATATCAAAATGTGGGTATAGGCATCCTTTAATTTCAGGGAGCATTGCCAATCATTTTCCTGAATGAGAGGAAGTAGGGTGCCAAGGGAAATCATCCTAAACTTTTCTTTCACCAGAAATTTGTTCAGGGCCCTTAGGTCTAGAATGAGCCAGAATCCCCCCATTTTCTTGATCACAAGAAAGTACCTGAAATAGAATCCCTTCCCTTCTCCCCCTTGTGGTATGGGTTCGACTGCTTGGGCCTGCAGAAGGTCAGGGATTTCCTATACAAGTATCTGCTTGTGCTGAAAGCTGATGTAAGCTGCTCTCAAGTGGGCAATTTGGAGGTCGGTGATGCCAAATTAGAGCACACCTGCGGCAGACTATTTGAAGTACCCACTGGTCGGAGGTTATAAGGGGCCATCTGTAGTTATAAGGGGCCATCTGTGTTTCCTCCCAAAATCTCCTCATCGCAGGTGACATCAACCTCCACCTCGAAGATACCAACCTAACAAACGTGTGCGAATGCAAAGACTTCCTTCAACTATGGGAACTCCAATGGCCAAACACAAACCCCACCCACATTAAAAGACACACACTAGACCTAATCACATACAAATTCTCACATGAACTAAATATCACATTAATAGACACAAAATGGACAAGCATACCATGGTCTGACCACCACAAAGCGAACCTCTCTCTTCACTGGCGAACAAAATATTCACAACATAAACAAGAACAAACAACCTACACCACGAGAGGCAGAATAAACTCATTGCTATTTTGGTAACAAGTCTATGATAACGAGTGGACAACACCGACAGACTCAACCCAATTTCTCCATGATTGGGACAACAGATGCAGAATTATACTAGACAACATAGCACCACTCCAAACCAGAACCTCACATAGAAAAAAATCAATATATTGGTTTACAGGAGAACTAAAAGAACTAAAGACATAAGTCAGAAGAATCGAATGTGCATGGAACAAGAAAAAAAAATGACTCTACACTCAATGCCTGGAAGCAACTACAAAGAAAATACAAATACACTATCAGAGAGACCAAAAGATCATATTATAAAACTAAAATCGGTCCAGGCTACAAGGACACACATAAATTCTTCCGAATTGTAAACAATCTACTAAATACCACGCCGGTTACCTCCAACAACATAGATACCCCATCAGCAAACAACCTGACCAACTACTTCAAAGAGAAAATCATAAAACTACGAACCACTATACCCAGCAACACAATTGATTATGCAAACCTCCTTGAGTGTCTAGACCCAATACATGGGGAATATCCAGCAGACCGATCATGGACCAACTTTGATGCGCTATCGATCGAAAACATCTCCCTACTACTCAAAAGATACGCCAAATCGAACTGCAAACTAGACATCTGTCCTAGTAACCTGATAATAAACGCCCCCCCTCAACAATTTATAACAGACTTCACGAGCCACTCGAATTACATGCTACAAAACGGTCTTTTCCCAAAGCAGAAAGAATATTTTACTTACCCCACTACCTAAAGACACAAAGAAAAGTGCAAATGACTTAACCAACTATCACCCAGTAGCATCTATCCCACTAATAACCAAACTTATGGAAGGTGCAGTGACGAAACAACTCACTAACCACCTAAATAAATACTCAATTTTGCAAGAATCTCAATCAGGATTTCGATCGAACTATAGCACAGAAACAGTACTAGTTACCCTAATGAATAAATTTAAACAAAAAATTGCAACTGGCAATAACATACTTCTCCTACAATTTGATATGTCCAGTGCCTTCGACATGGTCAACCACGGAATATTACTAAATATCCTGGAATACTTTGGAGTTGGAGGGAATGTTCTCAACTGGTTTAGAGGATTCTTGACAACCAGATCATACCAAGTAACAACCACTATGGCGATATCAGACCCATGGATACCTGAATGGTACCCCTCTCACCAACCCTCTTTAACCTAATGATGATACCACTAGCCAAGCTATTAGACAATCAAAACCTTAACCCATACATATATGCAGATGATGTCACGATTTACATCCCATTCAAACAAGACCTAAAGGAAATTACCAACGAAATTAACCAAAGTTTCCAAATCATGCACTCCTGGTGGATGCATTCCAATTAAAAATTAATGCAGAAAAAACACAATGTCTTATTCTCACATCACAACACAATACAAATCAATTCACCACCATAGCCACCCCTAACTTTTCCCTCCCTATCTCTAACAATCAGAAAATTCTGGGAGTCACCATTGACCGAAATCTCACACTCGAAAACCACGTGAAGAATACAACGAAGAAGATGTTTCACTCCATGTCGAAACTCAAAAGAGTTTAAGCCTTTCTTCCCTAGGGCTATTTTTCAAAACCTAGTGCAATCTCTAGTACTAAGTCACCTGGACTACTGCAACTCACTATACGCTGGCTGTAAAGAACAGACCATCAAGAAACTCCAGACAGCCCAGAATACTGCAGCCAGACTCATATTTGGAAAAACAAAAGACAGCCTTAAATAACCCTGTTTCACAGACCCGGAAAACGCCTCAGCTTCTCTGCCACAGCAGAGACCAGTGAACTCGGCATTTTTTTTTTTTTTAAATCTGAAACTTTCCCAAGTCAGGAAGACAGCCAAGAAGCAAAGAACCCAAGAAAAGGGTATTGCTGCAGATGAAAGACAAAATAGAGCTGCTTTGCTTGTCTGTTTTATTTTTTTTATTTTTTGGAAGCAGTGTGGCTGTCTCTCCTGGCTCTCAGGATACCCTTCCATCGAAGGGGCTAAGGCAGTGCCAGACCAAAACTTCAGCAAACTGAAGATAGGAGCACTCAAATAACATATGGGAGAATTTTGGGGGGAGGGACCCGGCCACCTGAGTTTAGCACCCCCAAGGCTTACAGAGAACCCCCACGGGCCTCAGCCTCCAACATTCAGAGAAATACTGGAGCACAGAATGGACAGAAATAAATAGAATTATTAGTTGTAAACCAAAAGGGAGAAACTGAGAAAGAGACTGAAGGGCTCACCTCCTTCCACCTGCTGGAGACTGAGAATACTGAATCTCATTCTAACCGGTCAGGGCTCTTATTGGCTCTCAAGAGAGTCAGAGTTCTCAGTCTCCACCTGCTGGAAGGCGTGCACAACCCATCACTTTCTGGGCAGGTCCGAAGGGACGCTAAGGAAATGCCATTATTCTAATTATTTATGTAACTGGTACACAAACTTTAGTGCTCTCTTTATAGGCTTATCCACATATGCATTCATATAGACACAGATACAGACGCACATACACACAGAGAGATAAACACAAAAACAGATACACACATTACTCTGGGGGAATTCTGTGCAACTGCGCAGTGCAGAATTTCTACCCCCACAGTATGAGCTCTCTCTCCCTCTCTCTGTGTGGCAGGAAGAGGAGGAAGTGAACCACTGCACAACGGGTCAGTTCCTCCTCCTCTTAGGATTACCATATGTTTTTGAGTGCCTTAAAAGGACACTGCCCGGATGCCCCGCACTATCTTTTTGAGGACACTGCGGGGCATCTGGGCAGGTTTTTGCTAGCCTGCCTGTTTGTCTGGGTTTGCAGACGGATGGGCAGGCTGGTGAGCAGGCGAGCCTCAGGGTGTCCTGTCCTCCTCTACCCTCCTGTACCTTATTGTCGTGCCCTGATGGTCTAGTAGCCTTTTTGGGGCAAGAAAGATGCCCTCTTTCCTGACCGGCATGACTGCAGACCTCTCGCTCCTGGCGCCACTTCAAAATGGCTGCTGAGAGTTCAAGTGGCGGTCTTGCGAGACTTCCGCAGAAGTCTTGCAAGGTCACTGCTTCAACTCAGCAGCCATTTTGAAGCGGCACCAGGAGCAAGAGGTCAGTGGAAGCACCGGGCAGAAAAGAGGGGGCTGTTTCCTGCCCCAAAGATGCCACTAGACCACCAGAGCACGATGATAAGGTACAGGAGAAGAGAGGAGGGGAAGGGAATGAAATTATGTAGGTGGAGAGAGGGAGCTTTAAAACAAAGTGGGTGGAGGGAGACTGAAAAAAAGATTGGGGAGGGGAAATACATGGGGGGAGACAGAGAGAGAGAGAATCTGTCTTTCTTGGGGGGGGGGGGGAGGTCAAAGTGACACTGCGGTGCAGGGGTGTGGTGTGTTTGGGTAGGGGTGTGACAGGAAGGATGAGGGTGTGACAGGAGGCATGGCTGAATTATATTGTGTCCTCTTTTTTGTCATGGCAAATATGGTAACCCTAACTCCTCTGCCAAATTAGACCCAAATGTGTATGTGAACTACACAGATCACATACACAGTCAGATCTAAGCCGGCAGAGGAGGAAGAACTGACCTTTGTACAGTGGTTCACTTCCTCCTCCTCCTGCCACACAATCTCTACAGGGGAGGGTGACAGAGAGCAATTGATGCCAACTGAATGTGCCATGAGAAGGGGGGGCAGGCTAAGTGTGCCATGGGGAGTATAGGGGGGACAGAGCAAGGTGAGTGTTTTATGAGGGTGAGGCGGGCAGAGCAAGGTGAGTGTGCCTTCAGGGTGGGTGGGTGGGTGAGGGGGACAGAGCAAGGTGAATGTGCCTTGAGAGAGGGTGGGTGGATGGGAGGTAGAGTAAGGTGAGTCTGCCTTGAGGGTGTGTGAATGGATGGGCAGGCAGAGCAAGGTAAGGGAAAATTAGGTTCTTACCTTGGTAATTTTCTTTCCTTTAGTCAAAGCAGATGAAGCCATTACGTATGGGTTGTGTCCATCAACCAGCAGGGGGAGATAGAGAGCACTCAAATTTCACAGTGCCACATGGTCAGCTAGCTCCACTGCCTCTTCAGTATTTGAAGCTTTCAAAGCAGTATAACAAACCGCAATGGGAATAACATGAACTTTCCTCACAGCGAACGATGGCCCCATAACAAGGGCATGAACTCAAAAGGAGGGAATGAACACATCCTCTTGGAGGGAATAAACTCGTCCTCCTCTTTGTATTTATGGAGGAAATACACACATCCTCCTTGAGGGAATGAACTCAACCTCCTACACATGAACTGGAGGGAATGAACTCATCCTCCTATAAGTGAACAAGAATCCTGAAGACTGTTTTCTAACTTTCTCCCAAGGAAGGATTAGAACTT
Source organism: Microcaecilia unicolor (assembly GCF_901765095.1). NCBI lineage: Eukaryota > Metazoa > Chordata > Amphibia > Gymnophiona > Siphonopidae > Microcaecilia > Microcaecilia unicolor. The sequence goes on from NC_044033.1 coordinate 101,222,874, forward strand.
CAGGAAACAAGAACAGAACCTGAAACAGATTCACATCATACAAGGAGGGCTCATGGCTTCATTTGCTATGACTAAAGGAAAGAAAATTACCAAGGTAAGAACCTAATTTTTCCTTCCTTGTCATCAAGCAGATGAAGCCATTACGTATGGGATGTATCAAAGCAATCCCTATATAGGGTGGGAACAAGTCACACCACGCGCTAGCACTTGTGCTCCAAAACGCGCATCCCTCCTAGCAGCCACATCCAGCCTGTAATGTTGGGCAAATGAGAGCTTCGAAGCCCATGTTGCTGCACTGCAAATCTCATGAAGAGAGAGTGCTCCAGTTTCAGCCCAAGAGGAAGAAATCGCTCTTGTAGAATGTGCCTTAAAGGCTACAGGCGGAGGCCGGCCAGCAAGCAGATAAGCTGAAAAGATAGCTTCTTTGAGCCAGCGGGCAATAGTGGCTTTAGACGCTGGAGACCCTCTGCGAGAACCTGATAGTAAAACAAATGATCAGAGGTCCTGAAAGAATTAGTAACTCGCAGATACTGCAACAGAGTCCTGCGCACATCCAACAGGTGCAACTGCCCAAAGGATTCTGGAAACTTCTCCTTAACAAAAGAGGGTAGAAAAATAGGCTGGTTTAGGTGAAACTCTGAAACCACCTTAGGCATGAAGGAAGGCACGGTATGAACCGTGACCCTGGACTCTGAAAATTGCAGAAATGGGTCTCGACAGGACAGCGCCTGGAGTTCTGACACCCGTCTCGCCGAAGTAATGGCCACCAGAAAAACGGCCTTTAGTGTCAAATCTTTCTCTGAAGCTCGCCGTAGCGGCTCAAAAGGAGAACCCTGCAGAGCCTTCAAAACTAGCCCCAGGTTCCAAGCTGGACAAGGTGCCCACATGGGAGGACGGAGCCGAAACACCCCTCTAAGAAACCGTGCCACATCTGGATGAGCAGCTAAAGACAAGCCTGCAACCTTACCATGAAGGAAGGCCTATGCTGCCACTTGCACCCGCAGAGAATTATAGGCCAAGCCTTTTTGTACACCATCCTGCAAAAAGTCCAAAATCGGCGAGACAGGAGCCCGTATGGCTGTGATCGCTTTTGAAACACACCAAGCCTCAAACTGGCGCCAGATCCTGGCATAAGCCACAGAGGTGGACCGCTTGCGGGCCTGTAGGAGAGTGGAAATAACATTATTGGAATAGCCTTTGCCTCTCAATTGCGCCCTCTCAATAGCCATGCCGTAAGACCAAAATGGCAGGCATCCTCCATGGCCAGCGGTCCCTGCGACAACAGGTTTGGTACCAGAGGTAAAGGAAGGGGAGCCTCCACTAGCATCTGTCGGAGGTCCGCATACCAAGGCCCCCTGGGCCAATCCGGGGCGATGAGAGCCACTTCTCCTGGGTGAAGCCGAATCCGCAGAAGCACATGCCCTATCAAGGGCCATGGAAGGAACACATACCAAAGGCCCAGAGGCCAGGGTTGAGCCAAGGCATCCAACCCGGCTGAGCGAGGATCTATCCATCTGCTGAAAAGCATGGGACTTTGGCAGTTGAGCTTGTCGCCATAAGATCCATTACGGGCTTGCCCCATTTGGCACATATCTGCAGGAATACTTCGTCTGCCAGTTCCCATTCCGCTGGATCGATTTGATGCCTGCTTAGATAATCAGCTTGCACGTTGCTCTGACCTGCAATGTGAGCTGCCGACAGAAACTGTAGATGCAGCTCGGCCCAGTGGCAAATCTGTTCGGCCTGCGCGGCCAGCGCTCTGCACTGAGTGCCGCCTTGTTGGTTTATGTAGGCCACTGTTGTCGTGTTGTCCGACATCACTCTGACAGCCAATCCTTCCAGGGTCACTTGAAAGGCCAGAAGCGCCTGAAACACCGCTTTCAACTCTAGGCGATTGATGGACCACTCCGACTCGTCGGGTGTCCAAAGACCCTGGGCATGCTTCCCCTTGCAATGTGTGCCCCAGCCCTTCAGGCTGGCATCTGTCACCACTAGGCACCAATCGGGGAGCACCAGCGGCATTCCTCGCCGCAGCATGCTGTCTGAGAGCCACCACTCCATGTTGAGTCAGGCCGCAGGGAGCCAAGAGAGTCTGCATTGATAATCCTGAGATACTGGAGACCATCGTTGAAGCAGGGAATACTGCAGAGGTCTCAGGTGCGCTCTCGCCCAGGGCACCAAATCCAAGGTGGCCGTCATCGATCCCAACAGATGGACAATGTCCCAAGCTCGCGGGCGGGGCATCCTCAGGAGCAGATGGACCTGATTCTGAAGCTTGCACCGCCTTTGCTCGGGTAGGAATACATATCCCGAGTCTGTGTCGAACTGTGCCCCCAAATATTCTAGAGATTGCAAGGGGGTCAGGTGACTTTTGGCTACATTGACGACCCAGCCCAGAGATTGCAGTACTGAGACCACTCTGGCTGTAGCTTGATGGCTCTCTGTTGCGGAGTCCGCTCTGATGAGCCAGTCGTCTAGGTATGGGTGAACCCGGATACCTTCTCGCCTGAGAAAAGCAGCTACTACCACCATTACCTTGGAAAAGGTTCGGGGAGCTGTGGCGAGGCCAAAAGGCAAGGCCTGAAACGGGAAATGTTTTCCCATCACCGCAAACCGCAGAAACTTCTGGTGCGGAGGCCAAATTGGAATGTGCAAGTAAGCTTCTTTCAGGTCCAGAGACGTGAAAAACTCTCCTGGCTGTACCGCCGCACTGACGGAGCGCAGGGTTTCCATGTGAAAATGCCGCACTCTTAGGGACTTGTTTAATTCTTTTAAGTCCAGAATAGGGCGAAAAGACCCACCTTTTCGCGGCACCACAAAGTAAATGGAGTAGCGGCCGCAGCCGAAATCGGCGGGAGGCACCGGGGGAAACTGCCCCAATGTGAATCAAGCCTTGTAAGGTCTCCTCTACCGCCGCCCGTTTGGCGGCAGAACCGCATCGGGACTCCACAAACACGTCTCTTATCGGGGCATCGAATTCTATTCGGTATCCTTCTCTGATTAGGTCCAAGACCCACTGATCTGAGGTAATCTTGGCCCACTCCTCGAGAAAGAGGGAAAGACGTCCTCCTATAACAGGAATCGAGGAGGGGGCAGGCGCACCCTCATTGAGAGGGTCGCCCTTGAACTCCAGGTCTTGAGCCTGCTGCTGCGGAGCGTTTGTCCGAGCGAAAGGAGTTCCTCTGCTGAAAACCGGCCATGAGAAGTGGACCCAGCAGAATCCCCCGGGCGGTACCTTCTAGCTTCACGGAAGCGAGGTCTATAAGAGGAGTGAACCGCCTGACCCTTGGAGGGAGGCCGCGGCCTATCCTCGGGTAAGCGCTGGGGTTTAGCATCGCCCAGGCCTTTCACAATTTTCTCCAACTTCTCACCCAACAGGAGAAGGCCTTGAAAGGGCAACTTCACCAACCTTTGCTTAGAGGCCATGTCCGCCGCCCAATGCCGTAGCCACAGAAGACGGCGAGCTGCCACTGCTACAGCCATCTGTTTAGCTGAAGCTCTGACAATATCATAAAGGGCGTCAGCCAAAAAGGACAAGGCCGACTCCATTCGCGGAGCCATTTCAGACAAGGGCTCCACTCCATCACCGGGCTGTTCCACTGCCTGTTGCAACCAGGCCAGGCAGGCTCCAGCAGCATAACAACTGCATGCAGACGCCCGAATAGTAAGATCAGCAATTTCAAAGGACCGTTTAAGTGCTGATTCCAGTCTACGGTCTTGCATGTCCTTCAGGGCAACACCTCCTTCAACCGGGAGGGTAGTTCTCTTTGTCACAGCTGTGACTAGGGCATCCACCTTAGGCATTGCAAAGCAAGCCAAATGCTCCTCACTCAGAGGGAATAATTGCCCTGGAAACTTTCAAAAGTCCTTTGGGGTCAGCCCATTGAACTGAAATAAGCTCTTGGATGGAGTCATGCAAAGGAAAGGCTCGAGCAGGCTTTTTTGGTAATTGCCATCCTCGGATTTCCAGATGAGGCCACGCCACTCCCAGGATCTTCAATAGAGAGGACCTGTTAGACAATCTGAAATAAGCGCTGGCAGCTCCTCGCGGTGGAAAATCCTCACCGCGGACGGATCATCTGGATCCAGTGGTCCTTCTGCACCTTCCTCTGGCCACGAGGGCCTGCCAGACCCCTCAGAGTCACCACATACCGACCACGGGGGGGAAAAGGGGGGTGCGCCACTCTCTGAAGGGGAATTTACCCTTCTGCGCTTCTCTTGCGGCCAGCTATCAGGGAAAAACGCCTCAGAGGGCAATCCCAGGCCTGCATCCACCGGAGGGGCAGTAAGGGCGGCCGTAGAAAACCCCTGTGACTGAGCTCTTTTAAGCATATATGCATTATGAAACAATAATACAAAGTCAGGGGAGAAAAACTTGCCCTGGGCACCCGGTTCCAGTCCGGGGCTAGTAGCTCTTTGGCCAGCCTCAATTCGAGGGCCCCCTCCAGTCTCCAGACCCTCCGCCTCAACGGGGGTCGCGCCATGTGGTGCTTTCAAAATGGCGCCCGCTGCCAGCTCCACCGAGCAGGAGGAATCATCGCTCGCCATGCTCGGGCCGCTCTTACGCCTGAACAGAACGTTTTACAGAGCCCCGCTGCTGATCTGCGCTTGCCACACTTGGAACAGCGCGTAACATTCTCTGCAGCCATCGCCGAAAAACGATAGAAAATTCAAAATGGCGGCTTCGCACCAAAAACGTCCCGATCGCGGGCCCTCCCCAGAGCAGTCAGAAAACACTCTTACCTCAGTGGACCGAGTATACAAGCTCCGGTCACGCTGTAGAAACTGAAGAAAACCTCTTGCTTTTTTTTTTTTTTAACGCTGTGAGGAAAGTAGAGAAAACAGCAAAAGAGGCAATCAAATCAACTCCGGAGGTACAGAACAGTGGGAAAGGCAGGGAAAGGCGAACCAATGTGCCTGCATCCACCAAGTATAGAGTGGGAAAGAGCAGGGAAAAGTGAAACTAATGTGTTCACATCCACTGGGGGGATGGGTAAGGCAGGGAAAGGGCTAACCTATGTGTCTTTAAAGTGAAGCTGCTATAGCCTCTAACACCCCGGCTAACAACTGGCAAGCCAGGAGGTACCCCCAGGCAGATTTTTTTTAAGGAGCTTGATCAAGCTGCAACCACCCTGCTTGGGGAGATAGAGAATACTGAAGAGGCAGTGGAGCTAGCTGACCATGTGGCACTGTGAAATTTGAGTGCTCTCTATCTCCCCCTGCTGGTTGATGGACACAACCCATATGTAATGGCTTCATCTGCTTGATGACAAGGAAGTGTGCCTTGACAGTGGGTGAGGGAGCAGAGCAAATGAGTGTGCCTTGTAGGTGGGTGGGGGGCAGAGCAAGGTTAGTGTGCTATGGGGAGGGTGGAGCAGAGCAAAGTGAAAGTGTGCCCTGCGGTTTTGAAGGTGGGGCAACGAAAGCTGAGTGTGCCATGGAGATTCTGGGGGAGGGGAGAGAAAGGTTACAGTGTGCCCTAGGGTTTTGGGGAGGGGCTGAGAAAGCTGATAGTCTACCATGGGGGTGGGAGGAGGAACTGAAAAAGCTGAGATTTTGCCAAGGGGGTGAGGTTGAAAGCAGAAGAAGCTAAGACTGTGGCACTGGTGTGGGGGGAAATCAAGCTGCAGGTGTACCATGGGGAGGGTAGGAGTATTGTATAGTACTTAAGTAAATGTAAGTAATTACTGTACTTAAGTAAACGTTTTGTCACTTTTACTTGTAAAGAAGTACAGGAAACACTTTTGTTACTTTTACTTTTACAGAAGTAATCATTTCACCAGTTTTTACTACTTTTTACTCAGTTACATCTAAGTGAGACATAAATGATGATTTCTCAGTACACCAAATGAAGCAGAAAAAACCTGGAAAAGGATTTTGCTATTGCAAACCTCGTTACACAAACAGTGGATCATCTCATCTTAAATTTTGCTATTCAGTGAATATAACCTTTGAGAACAGTGGAGTTTTCTGTCTGTTAAATTAGGCTACTGGTCTCCAGGCAAACAGAACAGTGATGAGTTGGATCACTTTGAAGAAGAGAACGCTGAAGCTGGTTGCAATTCTTCATGAACAGAGATATGTCTCTACCACAACAGACTGCTGGCAATCCCATCGAAATTTTTACATTGGGCTGACTGTCTGCAGGATTGACAGAATCTTTAGAGAGGAAATTTCCTTGTCTGGCTTTAAGACAGAAGGATTCTCACACATTTGACATTATTGCATCAGTTCTTGAAGATATTCAAACAGTGTCTGCCATTAGACAAAAAATTGTTAGAACAACAACAGACAATGATTTCAACTTTGTGAAATCCTTCTCTGCAATTGGACAGCATGACAATGATAACGAACATAAAGATGCAAGTGATGAATTAGACAGCACTACTTCTAATGCAGATGAAAATGATGATACTGATGAAGGATTCTTTGCTATAAGGAAGTCAAGCATTTCAGACAGAGATTCCCTTGATCAATACCTGAGACCAAGTCAGAATACATCAGTAATATTGCAGCCTGGCCTGATCTGAAGGAACTTTTTATCAGACTGAATAACCCACTTCCTGCTAATGCAGTTGTTGAATACCTTTTTAGCTGTGCTTGATTAATGATTCACAAGCACACTCACATAAGTGACAGTCATTTTCAAAATGTAGTTTTACTAAAAGCAAATTGGATTGACTTGTGGAACAATCAAGTTATTGGGCTAAAAATGTTGATAGTCGCATTCATTGTAGCTACAGTACTTTTACTTTTTACCAAAACAGTATTATATTAGGGAATAACCGTTTTACTTTCACTTAAGTACATTTTTAATGCATTCTTCACTGTACTTTTACTTAAGACAAGTATTAAATATTAAAATATACGTTTTTATTTTTACTTTTACTTAAGTACTTTGATCAACACTGGTAATGATAGAATAATAGCTAGGGAGCGGGAAATAAATAAGAAGTGGCGCAGACAAATGGTGACAGAACCCACGAGGGAAGGGTTGACACTGGATCTAGTGCTCACAAATGCAGGAAGCATTTCCAACGTCCAGGTGGATACCCACCTAGGCAATAGTGATCATTACACAATATGGTTTTATATAAGAGCAAAAGGAGAGTGCAGACGCACAAAGTACTGGATTTCAGACATTTTGGTAAAATTAGGGAATGCCTGAAGAAGAAGCCGACTGAATGGGTAGGCATAGGAGAAGTGGAAGCGTAGTGGCTCAAGCTGAAAGCTGCTATAAACATGGCAATACATTTTTATACAAGGAAAGTAGACAAAAACAAGAGAAACAGGAAGCCTATATGGTTCTCCAAACAAGTGGCCAAACAAAAATAAGGGCAAAATAGGCTTCATTCAAGAAATACAGAAGAACATAACAAAAGAATCACTGAACAGATTACTAGATTAAACTGAAAGGAGCAAAGAGGGAAATACGGCTAGCGAAAACACAGGTGGAAGAAAAAAAATGGCTAGAGATGTAAACAGAGGTGACAAGACCCTTTTCAGATATATTGGGGATAGGAGAAATGGAATGGAACTGTAAGACTGAAAGATGCTGAGAATGTTTATGTGGAGAGTGATGTGGATAATGTAAACATGCTATACAACTACTTCGGTATTCATGGAAGAAAATCCTAGAGAAGGACCGTGGTCAGCTGCTGAGGCTGTATCTAGGAATGGAGTGGATATTGCACCATTCATGGATGACAGCGTTTATAAACAACTTTAAAATCTGAAAGTGGGGTCATTCCATGCCAAGTGGTCTAAAATTAAAAAAAAGGTTCCCACCATCATGTCTCCAATTTTGTTCAAATTTTATCTGTTGCACGAGTCAGGTGTTAATCAAAGTTTGAGGTCTCTAACTGCAATAGTTACAGATCTACACCCACTTTTCTGAAAGGTTGTCAGTCCATGAGCGCACGACATTTACCAAAATGCCATTTTGGGGGTCTAATAAAATCCAAACACATTTATAAGAATGGCTAAAAAATTCAAATCCTGTACAGTTTTGGATGCTAATTCCGATTAAATACATTTTAACATTATGGATGCAAAATCCAGTCAAACAAGTTGACTCAAAGTGTGCATCAAAATTGGTCGCGACTCATTGGAACGTATTTGGACCACTATTCAGACCGCAACAACTTCCGTGCAAACAAAGATACGGGCTTGAAATTTTGAACAAGCATTATGCTTGTGCTGGTCATAATACTGCCAGATTTGCAACTAACCACCCTGCAGGATCTCTTCAAAGTTGGCACTGTCAGCGCAAATGGTAAAATGTACCAAAGTTCAAAGCCAATTATTAAAAAAGAGTCTGCCTGAATCAGCTTGTGAACAGTATCATCTGAAAGAGAAAAGTGTGCTCTACAACACTGATATGTTTTTGTTTTGCAATGCCACCATTAAGTAGCCACTTACTCAGGTCAAAGTATATTTTGTGTACGCGATGTATTGCGTTGGTCCGTCAAGGTTTAGACCACTTGGCATGGAATGACCCAGTGAACAAAGCTATGGGGACAGATGGGATACATCCCAGGATACTGAGGGAGCTCAGAGAAGTCCCAGTGGGACCTCTTCAGGCTTTATTTAATTGATCTTTAGAGACAGGGGAAGTTCCGTGGGACTGGGGAGAAGCAGATGTGGTCCCTCTTCACAAAAGTGAGGACAAGAAAGAACTTGGAAACTACAGGCTGGTAAGCCTCATGTCGATGGTAGGAAAAATAATGGAGTCGCTGCTGAAAGAAAAAATAGTTAACTTTCTAGAAGCCAATGGGTTGTAGAATCAGAGGCAACATGGTTTTAACAAAGGAAATCCTGCCAAATTAATCTAATTGATTTCTTTGACTGTGTAACTAAACAATTGGATTAAGGACATGCACTAGATGTAATTTACTTGGATTTTAGCAAAGCCTTTGATACGGTTCCTCATAGAAGACTCATGAATAAGCTGAAAGGGCTGAGCTTAGGACTCAAAATGGTGAACTGGATTGGAAACTGGCTGACTGATAAGTGACAGCGGGTGGTGGTAAATGGAATTCGCTTGGAGGAAAGGAAGGTGAGTAGTGCAGTGCCTCAGGGATGATATTGGGGCCAATTCTGTTTAATATATTTCTGAGAGACATTGCTGAAGGATTAGAAGGAAAAGTTTGCCTTTTTGTGGATGACATGAAGATAGCCAATAGAGTGGATATCTGGAGGGAGTAGAAACCATGAGACCTCCAAAAACTAGAAGAATAGTCAAAGGGCTGGCAGATAAAATTTAATTTCTACAAAAAAAAAAGCAAAAATTCCTATAATGCAGTGCAATATTTTTTTCTTTTTTCAAATATGCTAATGGTGCTCAGTGACTGGGTATGTCCCGCTGGACTAACTCGCAGTACAAGGCTGCTTCATACCCGATTTAACATCATAGCACCCCTGCCTCCTACCTTCCCATGCTGTTATAACAGGTTGTTTCAAATGTGTGTTCCTGTATCAATAATGTGTTCAAATATTAGCAACAACTAAGGTGGTGGTCATGGCCAGAATGATGCTAGGCCTCATAAAGAGGGGTATAACTAGCAAAAAAAAAAAAAAAAAAAGAGGTGTTGATGCCCCTGTATCAGTCATTGGTGAGGCCCCACGTGGAGTATTGTGTTCAATTTTTGAGGCCGTACCTTGCCAAGGACGTAAAAAAGCCATTGCTTGCCCCAGGATTGGTAGCATGGAATGTTGCTTCTAATTTGGGTTTCTGCCAGGTACTTGGGACCTGCATTGGCCACTGCTGGAAGCAGGATACTGGGCTAGATGGACCATTGGTCTGACCCACTATGGCTATTCTTATGTTAAGACTTGAAGCGGTTCAGAGAAAGGCGAAGAAAACGGTATGGGGTTTGCGTCACAAGACATATGAGGAGAGACTTGAGGACCTAAACAAGTATACCCTAGAGGAAAGAAGAGACAGGGGTGACATGACACATTCAAATATTTGAAAGGTATTAATCTACAAACAAACCTTTTCCAGACATGAGAGGGTGGTAGAACTAGAGGACACAAATTAAGGTTGCAAGGGGGGGTGACACAGGAATAATGTCAGGAAGTACTTTTTCACTGAGAGGGTGGTAGATACCTGGAATGCCCTCCCGTGGGAGGGGGTGGAGATGAAAACAGTAACAGAATTAAAAAATGGATGGGATAAACACAAAGGACTCCTGGATAGAAGGCATGGATCCAAAGAAGCTTAGCAGTGATTAGATGGCAACACCATTAATTGGGAAGCAAATTCAGTGCTGGGCAGACTTCTAAGATCTGTGCCCTGTTCAGCTGGACAGATTCAGCTTCAGTAGCTAGAGAAAAAGGCCAATGCCAGGCAGACTTCTGTGATCTGTGCCCTGATTGTGGCTGGACAGATTTGGATGAGCTGGAGTGGTGCTTCAATGACAACTTCAGAAGTTAGAGAACAAGGACAGTGCCAGGCAAACGTCTACAGTCTGTGCTCTGAAAATGGCAAGGAGAAATCAAGTATACATATGCAGTATCAAATTATGCTATGAGTTTTTCTTGTTGGGCAGACTGGATGGACCATACAGGTTGTTGTCTGCCATCATCTTTTATCTTACTTTGTTTCTATGAATGTTGGGTGGGGGGAATGAGATGTGGGAACACTGCATGTGGGAGAAGACTTTGGGGGCAGAATTAGTGGTCTTGCTGGAAATCAGAGGGAAAGCTGGTTAGGGAGGCTGGAGCCAGAGAAGAGAAAAGGCAGGAGGGCATTTCAGGCTTTATGGTTGAGAAATTCTATACAAACACTACAAATAATGCAGAATTTTTAAATACTGTGTGTAGAATTTTAAAAAGCTTTGTGCAGAATTCTCCCAGAAGCAAGACAGGCATACAGACACACAGAAACAAATGGAAAAGATAGATCAGGAACAAGGGTGGAGTGGACTTCAACAGCAATTGTGGAACCTATGTAGAGTGCCAGATACAACTCTAGCCACCTTGTTCGGCAGATTGGCTGTAACGTGCAGATCTTTTCATGACTATAAACAAACATATGCGGAGGGGTTGGAACAAGACATGCTCTGCATGCTTTCCTAATCAAGAACCCTTTCTCCAAATGCTGCCACATCCCCATCCTTGCTGGGTTGGCTTTAGTGATTCAGATGTTTATTTCATTTTCTTAGTCATAAATTCAGCTGTAAAACCCAGTGACTGAGCAACACAAATACATACACACACACCCTACACACATATATACACAGGCATACAAAGATACACATACACAAACACACACATGTACACAAGCATACACGCACACACACACACACACATACATACGCTTGGAGAGGAGTGGGAAATTATTCCATGACATGCTCCTCATGCTTCTCCTATTCCTGGTGGGTTGGCTCTTAGTGATTCAGATGTGTATTTCATTTTCTTAGATCTAAATTCTACTGTGAAACCTACTGACTAAATCATATGGCTTTCTTGATGACTGCCATGTATGATGATATCTAGTGAATGAACTGATTAGTTGCTATGTGCATACCTGTTGCCTGCTACAGTGGCACACTAAGATTTTAATGTCAAATGCATCCTTTAAAACTTTTTCATGACAGCAACATGTAATGTTTTAAAATATCATATGTGATTTTATTTTATTATTCTTTCCAAACCAATGGCATGTTTAGAAAATGCTTCATTCAAACCAACTTCCCTCTCCATTTCACTTACACGCACAAACAGGGGCAGGAAATTATTTCACTAGAAATGCTCCACATGCTACTGAACTATCTCTTAGTGATTCTGATGTGTATTTCATTTTATTTGTAGCAAATTCTCCCATGAAACCTAGTGACTGAACCTTTAGCTTTCTTAATGGTTTCTATGTACAGTGTTAGTGTGAACCATGTACAGTAGTTCATCACTGGCTGCTATGTGTACAGCCTCCTAGTAGTGGAAAAGCACAATACCTATCACCTTGGGACAGTAGTTAACTACAAAATCCATCATTTGAAATCCCATTCCATTCAATCTGTCCAGTCCCTCTTCCCTCTAGGTCAGAGAAACACACACAAACACACGTGTGAAAGACATATTCTGCAAACTTTTCCAAACTGATTCATTCCTTAGCCTAAATGCCAAAAGGGCTGAAGCACAGACCTTGTGTCAGAGCACTAACGCCAAGTGCATGGCTTACAAGAGTAATGCCAAAGTTTTGCTTCTCAGTGCAATAATTAGATAATATGCATATCAACCCAGCTCAAAAAACATGTATTAATATGGGAGAGCGCCATGGATTTGTGCATATATGGGTCTGTGCTAGTGCCAGCTAACTGTGCAGAAATCAGAACCCAGGGTTGAATCTGCATACATCTGTGCATGTGCTGGAATGCTATTCTGTGCATTTCGTGATACCAACATTTAGGCATAGAATACCATTTCAGCACATGAAAAGATATACGTATGCACATCAGCAGACCTGGAGGGGGCGTGTCAAGATGGCGACCAGACACATTGCAGTGTTGGAGTGTCCCTTGTGAGCTGAAGTTGGATCTTGGTTTTTCTTCTTCTAAGCATTATGCCCCACATTAAGAGGAAGGGGATGGTTAAAACTGTTCCGTCACCTGCAGTGGATTTGTCACCGCTCCAACCTACACCAGCAGGCATTGGAACGCTACGTTGCCAGACCCCAGATAGAAAGCCTGGTGAGGGGCCCTGCTTTGAGGTCGGAAGAAGCAGCTTCTGACCCTTTGGGGAAAGACATATCATTGCCCTGCCCCCCCCCCCCCTGCGGCAAATCCACCTTTGGGGCAGCTGAAGGAATTGTTGCTCTCAAGGTGTGATGCTGGAAGCTCTCTAGATAGCTATCCAGAAATTGGATGCTGTATTGGGAAAGACTGCTTCAGACACAGCTTCAGTCATGAGTAAAGTTGGCAACTTGTCTCAAATAAGTTGCAGCAGGAAAACTTTGACCAAATTCAACAAACGCAATCTGAGGTTAATAATCTTAAAGCTGTAGTATCTACTGAGATTAAGGATCAGAAGTTTATCCACAGGAAGATTTAGCAGCTTGAGAACTTCAATAGGAGACTGAATGCTACGGAGGTCCAGCCCTTAGAAGAACAATTAATACCTGGGACTCAGGTTCAACCTGTAGCTGTAGAAAATGACATGAATAATATATTTCTGCCATTTTGGAGGCTTCCTTTTAGTCTGTGAATGATCGTGCTACCTTAATTGTTAATTTTGTTTTTGTAAACACCAATCCAGAGATAATAGAATATCACATTATTATCTCCTCACCCAAAAAGATATCTATACAATTATCATACCAGTGGTGTAGTGTTCTTTTAGGGAGGAAAAGCCTCAATTAATGATAACCTATCATTAATTTAAGCTTTTCCTCCCTAAAAGACCTCGGAATACAATTAGATTCAACACTTATTCTGATTCCCCAAATCCAAGCAACCTTCAAGAGGTGCTTCTACTATTTGCGACAGCAACGCTGCCTCTCTCCTTACATCAAGAAGTACATATTTTTTGCACCTGAACATTTAAAGGTCCTTTCTGGATCTAAGAAGCTGTCTAGTGGTAAAACATCATGATTAGCCTTGAAATGTACTATGGAATCGTCTCGGTTAGGCCTTTTCCTTAAAAATGTGTTACCTTATTCTCCTTAACTTTCTTTTTTCACTCCCCTTCATTGTTGCCTATTTGTTGTGGTCTAAGGAAGAAATTGGAATTCATTATTGATTTTTCCCTTACACAGTAAATGAGAGTAAGCCCATTCAATTCCTATGGGCTTCCTCTCATTTGCTGTGCAGGAATCGCTAGTGCGGCTTTGTAAAAGAGACCCTAAATGTGCTGTGTGCTAGGCTTTGCACACAGCTCATAGGCAAAACCCATTTTTCCATAGGGCAGCCACAAAATTGTGTGCTAAAACCAAGCGAACAGGTGCAAAAAGCCTAGCATACTTTTCTGCATCAGCCCCTGAGAGAGCAGGAAGGGGCGGGGGTGGGCAGAATGGAAACTCCGCAAAGATCTTTTTTGTTCATGTAATTTTTAAATTATATTTTTGTTGTTGTTGCTTTTGTTATTTTATATCAATTTTGCTTTGGATTTAGATCAAGCTGCAGACTGTGTGTGGTTTTTTTTTTCTATTGGTTACAAATGTTTCTTCTATTTGTTGTAAACATTTCTGTAAAATACTTACAAATGTTTGTTCCAACTATAAACATAATACAACGATTTGAAAATATAAAAGCAAATGTGGATACAACAGAAACCACACTGCCCATACTCAAAACTAAAATATCTAATGTTTGAAAAAGTATTTGGGCAACGTTTCCCAGTTTGGGGTGTTGGTTTTTTTTTTTTAGGGGGTAGAATATGTTGTGTTTTATCAAAACAAAATTGTAAGATGTAAAAAAAAATGTAATTGTTTGCAAGATTAATTTAAGATGAGTGGGAAAGCGCAGGGTACAAATGTAACAAAAAATAATAATAATAAGACATGTCATACTGGGACACATCGCGGGTCAATTAAGCCTAGCATCCTCTCTGCTAGCAGCAGTCAATCCCAATCAGAAGTGTCTTGCAGGATCCTAAAAAACATCTATTTCTTATTATTCCTACCTAGAAAATGCATTCCTAAGTCTACACGTTTAATAATAATTTACTGACTTTTCCTCTAGGAACTCCCCACCATAAATACTCCAGCAATAAATTCTATATAGATTAGTTTTTAAAAGTGCTACTTAACTTTATTATATTCCTCCGTTAAGTCCGAGGCTCTAGAAATGGTACTGGCCTTCAGCTAGTACTGAAAAGTCTTGAGCCAAAACAAAATAAATTACAAAAAAAAAAAAAAAAACGAATGGTGAACTGAAACAGAATTTTAAAAATACACAAGGCAAGAATTTCCTCAGGAATTAATAAATTAAGCTTTACTGAAATCAGTGAATTTAGGTACAGAAGCCAGCACAAACTAAACCGGGGTTTTTGGTGGTGGGCCCCTGGGCCTAGCCTCTCACCCAAAGACCCCCTCACCTGAGCAGTTCTGCTCCACGAAGTCCAACACCGGAACAGACCAGATGGGCCCGCTGAGGAAGCCGAAGATGCTCTCCACCACCCATTCACTTTCCTCAGTCATGATGAAAGAGAGACCGAGCGTTCCTAGGAAACCACCACCAATAAACGAGCACCTTGGTTTATGCCTCTGAAGCCGAACAATTCAATCCTTTTTTCTTTAGGAAGGCGGGGGGCAGCATGCGAGTACACTGATAATTATTTGTAACAACAGTAAACGTAGTGGAGAAAGAGAGCCAGACACAGGCTTTCTCCGGTTTGTTTACGCCCTCTGAGAAAGGAATTGAGACTAGAGTGAGACCACAACCTCAGGCGTGGAATGTCCCGGATGGAGAGGCAACGATTAAATCGGTCGCTATGACAACCAACGTATGCGGAGAGCGCTCGCCGCTCGCGAAAGTTTCTGGCCCAGTTCCAGGGTAACGTCCGAAGTTCAGTCAGTGAAGCGAGAGCAGGAGCTTTGTCTGGGGGCGGGGCTTACCTAAGGCTCTCGTATACCACAGAAGTTGTTAGAAAAATAGCTTACAGGAGAAGACATTCTTTAAAGCTTAGTTTTAAGCTAGGTCAGGAGAAGGGTGAAGGAAACTGCAAGTACATACAATTAAAAACATCCCTCCCCCCCTCCCAACTTTTTTTTTTTTGTGTGTGTGTGTCCACTCCAGTTTCTCCCTTACGATTAGGATATGGATGATGCTCAGATTGGCCCTCAAACACCTCATGAACAATCAAGTTTTCATGATATTCTTAATGAACATGTCCGTGCCATAACCACAACAGTTTTTGGGAGGACCAGCGTTAACACAGTGTGGGAGCAATAGACATACAATTTCCCCTATCATCATATATCATTCACTATTGGCATCAATTCAAGACAATAGCAATACGAGCCCGCCACTCACCACTCTACCCTCATGTATGCAGTGAAACCTCACTGGGTGGCGCATCCCATTTACAATCTCACAAGATCATGAATGGTACGTGCTGCCTATGAGGTTTTGTGTGTGTCGGTGTGTCCTGTTAATCAATCATCAGGGGAAGTCAGGGCTTGTAGATCTCTTCTGCTAGCAGGGCTTTGGAATCACCACCAGCCATGGTAACTCACTTCACACTGACAGTGGTTGGATTGAGGGAACTGTAGGGGCCTGAGATAAGCGAAAGTGGGGGCCTGGGCCCCTCCAGACCCACCCATAGCTATACCTCTGGAACACGTATGAGATATGGAAAAAAAATAAGCAGTAGACCTAAACTAAAACTCGAAAATGTTCAATTTATTCACCATTAAAATAATAAATACATAAATAATTAAAAGCCTGACATGGCCATGTTTCACCCTCTCAAAGGGCTGCATCAGGGGCTTGGAACAGAACTCTCTCCTCAGAAGCAGCAGAGAGTTCTGTTGCAAGCCTCTGGCGCAGCCCTTTGAAAGGGCGAAACATGGCTGTGTTGGGCTTTTAATTATTTATTATTTTAATGATGAATAAATTGAACATTTTGGAGTTTTTTTTAGATCTACTGCTTTTTTCCGTGCTGGATCTTGTAGATCAATTGCCTATTTGTTTTCTTGGATATATATGAGATATGTATGCATTTATTGGGGACAGTGAGTAAGGCACAAGGCTGAAGGTTTGCCTTGAGCATTTAATACCCTTGCACTGGCTCTGCCCTCCCTCTGCCTTAGACAGAGACAAATGTCCTTAGTGAGTTGCCACAGCTCTCCTCTCTTCCAGACAGGGTTAGGAGCCCTGGTATGTACTTACAGTCCCCCTTCTGACAGTTGGACATCACTAATCATTAATCTAGTGGTGCCCTGATGAGCCCCCACACCACTCAGAGGGCCTGAGGAGTTGCTTCCAGGATTTCTCATTCAATCAGCTCTAGAAGCAACCCTGGAAGCCATGAGTACCCTCCAAATCAAGACATGTTTTATTGGTATGGCTTTGGCAGTTTCAGATTCTACAAAATAAGCCATGGATGCTGTACAAAGCAGGACATACCGTACATACTCTGAGACCTGGATAAACATGCATTTTCACTGTGGCTTTCAGAAGCTACACCACAGATGACAAAATACATGGAAAGTATAACCAATCAAATATGTAAAAGAAATAAAAATATAAGGCAACTCTAAAAAAATGTTTTTTTTTCTACTTGAGCTGTAAAATATTAGGGCCTTTTTTTATCAAACCGTCCTAGCAGTCCCCGGTGCAGCCGACAAAGCCCATTCACTCTCTGCCCCAGACATGCCCCTCAGAAATCATTGAAAAATATTTTTTTAGCACGCAGTTGGCACATGCACATGTGGCACTTACCGCAAGACACATAAGAATATAAGAACATTAGTGTATCTCGCAGTATGCCATTTCAAGCTGCATTAGGTGTGCATTAGTGCCTAACACAGCTTAGTAAGTTAATTGAGTCTCTAATCAGTCAACAACTGACTAGAGGGGATCTTTTACTAAGGCATGCACACATTTTTAGTGCTCTCTAAATTTGGGCGCGCGCTAAACATTAGAGACGCCCATAGGAATGCATTGGCATCTCTAACATTTAGTGTGCGCCCAATTTTAGCGCACGCTAAAAACGTGATCGCACCTTAGTAAAAGGGGGTCTAGATATTTAGATAAATTTAACGTATTACATCCATCTCAATTTGGGTTCAGAGACCTATTTAGCACTGAAACTTTGTTATTGATTCTGTTTGTCATGCTGAAAAGATATTCACTGCTGGTGGTCAAGCTTTCTTACTACAGTTTGATATTTCAGCTGCATTTGATATGATTACTCATATTCTTTTACTTGCTAAGTTAAGTGAGTTAGGTATTTCTGGAGTTCTGTTGGATTGGATTCAAACATTTCTGTCAAATAAGAAATATGTGGTTAAGAAGGATGGTGTTTTGTCTTCTGCTTGGGTCTCTTTCTGTAGAGTTCCTCAAGGTTCGCCTTTGTTGCCTATATTGTTTAATGTCCTTATGAACTACTGTTATATTCTTTCCTCTGTTAGGCCTGTTCCTAAGGGCTAGGCCTAAGGCCTGTACTTTGCTCAGTTTGGTTCTCACATGTAACATACAGTACTGCTTTCTCAGGAGCTGAGAACAGACACTTCAGGGATACACATTTTGCTGACTTTGCTGGAGCTGAGACTAGGCTTTTCATATAAACTGCATATAATGATGTAACCTTGGTGAACAACAGAGTGACGACAGAGTGAGCCTAGAATGTTTCAGTTTTTGGGGTGAGGGGACACAAGGGTATTGTTCTATGTAATTGTTTAGTCTCTGACTAACTGCACGCTATACTGATAAGTAATTAGCCAATGGCTACCAACTTTGCACGTGAACTCCCATCAGGAGAGACTGATAGAATACATGACCAATCCATATATGGTATAAGGCTACCTAATGGTTCTAGTTTATGGGAAATCACATGATTTGGGAGAAACAGAACTTATGACAGTATATATGTGATTACTGAGAGGTGTGAGCTGACCAGATTTTGTTAGACAGTTTTTGCGTCTCGCTTTTCTGTGACAACCTGCTCCAGAGAGAGAATAATGTATTTTGTATCTGACTTAGGGTATACCAATAAAGATTTATTGCTGGTTACGCCAAAACACCTAAGTCTGTTTCTCTCTCTTATTTTTTCCAGCCCCGAGGCAAGGAGGACAAGGGAAGAAGGGAATAATAATATACACTACCCTGGCTTAATTTCCATGGTGCCAGTCAGGTTCCCACCCCGGTGGGCCAGCATTTTACAAGACCAGGACACTGCACCAGTGATTTCATAGTTAGAATCCTGAAAGGTAACTTTAAAACAATACAGGAATGTAAGACCTTTGAAGTCAGAATGATTGAATATTTTGACACCCAACAGACAGGACTTAACAAGGATCTGGGTTTTCTTGCCCATTATAAACCATAAAATTGTATTTCTCTGTTTATCACCCTCCTCTCACCTACCCACACCCATCCTGTTAGAATATCAATGAAATGCTTTGATATCCCCATGCATACCTCCTACCCACCCCCACCCTCCCACCCTGTCAGACTGTCAAAGTAATGCTTGGATGTTTCACTTATATATACTATCTGCTACCACATTTGCTAATTTCCGATCTGACGAAGAAGGGCAACCTTCAAAAGCTAATCAAGAAATGTATTAAGTTATGTCCAATAAAAAAGGTATCATCTTATTTTCTTTTCCATGTTTTATTTTGTTTGATTTCTATTGATAACCTTAAGAGTGGACTAACACGGCTATCTACGTGGAAAAAGACAAACTCCTTCTTTCTTATGCAGATGACATATTCATCTTAATTCCAATTTCTTTAAGTTCAGATCAATCATATTTGAAGATAACTAGCTGTATTGATAAGATCAAGAATTGGGCTTTATCACAAATGTTAAAATTGAAATTAACAAACCTAAAGTGCTTGGATGAGCAACTATCAATAATTTTTGTCAGCCACTGTATAAATAAACTTAAATGATTATCTGCCAGTAGATCTGCTCAACTAAGGTTTTGAGAATAATTTTGGAGTCTTCACTGTCTTTAGAAAATCAGGTGATCTTTATGAGAGTCTTTTTTTTTAGATTGAAACAACTTAGATCTATTTGACCTTATTTTTGTGAAGAACATTTTGCTTTATTGGTGCAATGTCTGATATTATCTAAACTAGATTATTGTAATGTTTTATTTCTTGGAATTTCAGCTAAACTGCAACAGAAGCTTCAGCTTTTGTAGAATACGACAGCCTGATTATTTTTCAAGTGAAACAAATATCATTGGGCTTCTTCACTGTTCAAGGAACTACATTGGCTCCCAGTCCACGCTCAAGTAATATTTAAATCATCTTGTATTAGCTTTAAGATATTGAATGGCACAAATAAAACAGACAAACAGGTCACCCTGGAGCAAAGGCAATTAAACTCTGTCAAAGAGGATCAACCAAGACTGAGTTTAATTCAAATTCCAGGGTCACATGATAGGTTGAGCCAGGAAGGAGCACTTTTCCTGGCTTCTGGAGCAACCACTCAGAATCCATTCCATTGGTTTACCACTCTTAATGTGCTGCAGACAATTCAGCAGTTGTGTAGACAACGGAAGTCAAATATGTTGGTGTTTAACTTCAAAAAAGGGAGCTATGATAAAATGAGGAGAATGGTAAAAAAAGAACTTAGAGGAGTGAAGGATAGGGTAAAAAACCTACAACAGGCGTGGTTGCTGTTCAAAAACACTGTCCTGGAGGCCCAGGCCAAATATGTTCCATGTATCAGTAAAGGAGGGCAGAAGACCAAACAACAACCAGCGTGGTTAAAGAGAGAGGTGAAGGAGGCTATTGGAACAAAAAGAGAATCCTTCAGAAAATGAAAGAAAGAACCGACTGAAGATAATAAAAAGTGGCATAAGGAATGTCAAATCAGATGTAAGGCGCTGATAAGAAAGGCTAAGAAGGACTTTGAAAGGAAGATAGCGGTAGAAGCAAAAACACATAGTAAAATTTTTTCAGGTATATAAAAAGCAGGAAACCGGCAAAAGAATCAGTTGGGCCACTGGATGACCGGGGAGTAAAAGGGGCACTCAGGGAAGATAAAGAAATAGCGGAAAGATTAAATGAGTTCTTTGCCTCGGTCATCACAGAGGAAGATTTGGTTGGGATATTCGAGGCTGACAAGTCAGAGAAACTTAATGAAATTTCTGTAAACCTGGAGGATGTAATGGGGCAGTCCTGCAAACTAAAGAGTAGCAAATCTCCTGGGCCGGATGGCATTCATCCCAGGGTACTGATGGAACTAAAAAATGAGCTTCAGGAGCTACTGTTGTTGATATGTGTTATGGATTAAAAACTGGTTGAAAGATAGGAAACAGAGAGTAGGATTAAATGGTCACTATTCGCAATGGAGAAGGGTAGTTAGTGGGGTCCCTCAGGGATCTTTGCCGGGACCGTTGCTTTTTAACATTTTCATAAATGACCTGGAGGTGGGGGTAACTAGTGAGGTTATCAAATTTGCTGATGACACAAAGTCATTTAAGGTCGTCAAATCGCAGGAAGATTGTGAAAAGTTGCAAGAAGATATTGTGAGACTAGGAGACTGTCACAATCTCAGGTTCAAAACAAACAGTCACTAGAACGTGAGCCCTTGGACCACTGCCGAGGAGCGGCAGCAGCAGGCAAGACCCCCAGCTGGGACTGGACAAACAAGTAAGGCTGCAGCTGGAATCTGGAATGGACTTGGCCAGAATGACAGGACTAGAACAGCGGCTGTAGGCAGACAATGCAGGAACCACAGGACTGGGATAACAGGAGGCAAACAGGACTGGAGCATCTCTGGGTTTCACCTGCGCTGACCGCCGTTCCCCAGAGGTTGAGCCCCTGGGTGCGGGCGGCCTACAGGACTTACAAGATGGAGCTGGACTGGATCAGGACTCACAGACAGACTAGGCAGACAGGGCATACATACAAGCTTGGCAGAAGCAGGGATCAGGATATACATACAAGCTTGGAAGAAGCAGGGTTCAGGATATACATACAAGCTTGGCAGAAGCAGGGTTCAAGATATTCGTACAAGCTTGGCAGAAGCAGGGGTTAGGATATACATACAGGCTTGGCAGAAGCAGGGCTCCCAAACAGAGGGAAGAAAGCTGACAGCAGACAGGGTAGAACAAAAGCAGACCACCTGCACAGCAGAGAGCTAATTATGGACCATGCAGGCTACTGCAGACACTCAGAATGACAGACCAGAGCTCCACACACAGGCAACGGAACAGAACCAAGACTGAAGGCTGCCAAGCAGCCACAAACAGAAACACAGACAGTGAACAAGGCAAAACAGAAGGACTGAAAGCCTACAGACAAGAGCAAGACAAAGCAGAAAGGGCTAGAGCCCACAGAACAAGGCTAGGTAAACCGTGCAACAGCACACCGACTAACCTGATGACCCTTGGCAATGCAAAGGCCCTGAATGCAAGTACACCACTTCCTTATAAAGACACTCACTGATGATGTCACATACTGCAGGACAGGAGCAGGGAACACACTGACACCAAAGACAGGCTTGGAACACACAGGAAGTGAGCACACAGGAAAGACAGACAGGAGCCATCTTGGAAGCTGAACAGACAGGAGCCATCTTGGAAGCTGAACATCGGGAAATAAGGTGAGTAAAAGAGGAGTCACGACCACAGTCGTGACAGATACTGGGCGTATAAATGGCAGATGGCGTTCAATGTGAGCAAGTGCAAAGTGATGCATGTGGGAAAGAGGAAGCCGAACTATACCTACGTGATGCAAGGTTCAGCGTTAGGAGTCACGGAAAGAGAAAGGGACCTGGGAGTCATCATTGATGATACGTTGAAATCTTCTGCTCAGTGTGCTGCTGTGGCTAGGAAAGCAAATAGAATGTTAGGTATTATTAGGAAAGGGATGGAAAACAAAAATGAGGATATTATAATGCCACTGTATCGGTCCATGGTGCGACCTCACCTAGAGTATTGTGTTCAATTCTGGTCGCCGCATCTCAAAAAAGATATAGTGGAGTTGGAAAAGGTGCAGAGAAGGGTGGCAAAGATGATTAAGGGGATGGGACGACTTTCCTATGAGGAAAGGCTAAAGCGGCTGGGGCTCTTCAGCTTGGAGAAAAAGCGGCTGAGGGGTGGTATGATAGATGTCTATAAAATAATGAGTGGAGTGAAAAAGATAGATATGGAGCGTTTGTTTATGCTTCCCAATAATACTAGGACAAGGGGGCATACGATGAAGCTGGAGAGCAGTAAGTTTAAAACAAATAAGAGAAAAGTTTTCTTTACTCAGTGTGTAATTCGACTCTGGAATTCATTGCCAGAGAATGTGGTTAAGGCTGTTAGCTTAGCAGAGTTTAAGAAAGGTTTGGACGGCTTCCTGAAGGAAAAGGCCATAGAATGTTATTAAAGGAACGTAGGGAAAAATCCACTATTCCTGGGACAAGTAGTACAAAATGCTTTGCTCCGTGGACCTTGTCGTGTGATTGTGACCTGGATTGGCCACTGTCAGAGACAGGGTGCTGGGCTAGATGGACCTTTGGTCTGTCCCAGTGTGGCAATGCTTATGTCTTATGTCTTTCTAGTAAAAAAGGCCCATTTTTGACACAAATGAAATGGGCGCTAGCAAGGTTTTCCTCGGAGTGTGTATGTTTGTGAGAGTGACTGTGTGAGAGAGAGAGAGAGAGAGAGTGAATGTGCGAGTGTGTGTGTGTGACAGAGAGAGAGTGAGACTGGGTGCGAGTGTGTGTGTGTGTGTGAGAGAGAGAGTGTGTGTGTGAGAGTGAGAATGAGAGTGTGTGCCACGGGCCCCCCCCCCCCCAGTTAAAATTGGAAGACCTAGAAAATAAATTGAGGCAAAGTAACATTTGGATT
This sequence comes from Microcaecilia unicolor, assembly GCF_901765095.1. Classification (NCBI taxonomy): domain Eukaryota; kingdom Metazoa; phylum Chordata; class Amphibia; order Gymnophiona; family Siphonopidae; genus Microcaecilia; species Microcaecilia unicolor. The sequence continues at coordinate 101,246,337 of NC_044033.1, forward strand.
GTAGGACTGGCAGAGGCTCTGAGTGATGGTGAGTTGATTTTTTTTTTTTTTTAAAGCAATGGTTGTCCACAGGATTATTGTTGGGACATCCTATTAGACACCCTCCACATTGAGCAGGCACATAGGCTGGGCCACCAGCTAGAGAGATCTGCCAGACTGAGGATGGAATTTCGCTCACGAGGCCATTTCTTGACAATATCGCAAGAAACAAGGTTTATCATATCAAAATTAAAAAGATTCTATTGTTTCAAGATTATTCAGCTTGAGTGGTGACACAAAGAAAGAGCTTTGGTCTACCCTGTATGACAAGAATGAGCAGTTTACTTTACAGTATCCAGCTCGGCTGCGAGCACTACAATATGGTACAGTGTGCATTTTAACGGACTTGGAAGAAGTGCAGTCTCAGCTGGCCCCATTCCTAGCTACAATTCTAGCCACGCTTAACATGAGCACATAGCAGGCCCTTTGAAGCCATGCAGAGGAAGCAGGTTGGCTATCTTAGTCTGATGCAATGCTTGGACTGTATGTAATTAATAAGATTGGCACATATGAATTGATATTTCTTTCCCAGTTTTTTCTTGGAGAAGATTGGATGTTTCATTGGATTTCTGTGATTTACCCCTCCCCCTTTCTTCAAAAATTAGAAGAATGATCTAATGTTTGGCAAAAATGTGCAGAATGATGCATTTAAGGCGTATAAATCCAAAGGAGCTGTATGCAATAGGGGGTAAGAGGCACAGACCAGGAGAGGGATCTTGGGGTGATAGTGCCCGAAGATCTCAAGGTGGCAGAATAATGTAGCAAGGAGTTGGCCAATGCCAGAAGGATGCTAGGCTGCTTAGAGAGAGAGAGGCATAACTAGCAGAAGGGAGGAGATATTTTTTAAATTATAAACAACCAAGGATTACATTCACTTTAACCCAGCATATTATAACAACATTCGACAATCATCAATCTTCACAAATAAAAATGGCTTGTAACTAATACAAAGTCATGTACTATATCATTCAATAAACGTTTTTAATACAATAAAAAATCTCTTCTGTTCCTTCATTCCCTAGGTTGCATTTTCTATTATCTCCCAATCCTACACTTACACTGCTTCCATGTACTCAAATCATACCATAGCAATGTCATACTCTTTCATACTCTCAATCATCTAACCAGTCATTTTGTGTATGTATTCAACAGGTGATCTTGTAATTCCTAAATCAGTACCAGGACCAGTAAAATACAGTAGCTATGGTAATGTAGAGTGAAGGTGCATAAACTGGTGCCACAGCTGACTACAATGCATCCACTCTGGTTTGTGCCTATGTTTATAGATATGAATCTCATGTTTCACTATTTCGCAATTCTCTGTACCAAGTGTTGTAGCCGTGGCTCTGTTTCTGAAGCCCAGTGCTTCAGAATATTTTTTTTAATAAGCATTACTGAAACATAAATAAATCACCTTTTCATTCCCCCAGTGCATTTAAAATTTGCCATAGAGACTGTACAACAATATGGGAAAATATTGGGACTCCAAATAAATTATGGTAAGTTGGAAGGAGAAGTTAATGCCCTTGTACAAGCTGTTAATGAGGCCGCAGTTAGAGTATTGTGTTCAATTTTGGAGGCTGTATCTCACTAAGGATATAAAATGACATTAAACTGTTCGAAGGAAAGTGACCAAAATGGTATGGGTTTCACACCAGATGACATATGAGAAGAGTCTTGAAGACCTCAATATGTATACCCTAGAAGAAAAAAAAGCCAGGGGAGATATGATAAAGATAAATACTTGAAAGGTGTTATATATTTTTCAGAGATGGGAAAGCTGTAGAACTAAAGTATATTAATTGAACTTGCAAGGAGGTAAACTTAAGAGTAAAATCAGGAAATACTTTTTTATGGAGAGGATGGTGGATGTCTGAAATGCAATCCTGATGCAGAATAAAATTAACTGGTCTCTGTTACTGGAAATTAGGCTTTCCAGAAGTCTAGAAGGCTCCCTAGGTATCCAAGGCCTTCATTTAATCCTTTTACCTTTGGCCTCACATATTTGGTCTATTTTTCTTAGCTGACATGCTCCACAGATTTCTTAAGGGCTTTACTGAGGAACCTTCCCTCTCTTATCAGTTCGTAACTGGGAGTGTAAAGCATTCTATTTCTGTGTACTTGCACATGCTTTGATTAGTCACCCTGGCCAGGTTCTACCCCATTTGGACCAGATACAGCAAGAGTATAACTGCAACTATGCACTGGTATATTTGAGTTTTGTTTTCTTTTGTTTTTGTTCTGTAATTCTATCTCTGTGCACTGTGCACATTTATCCACAAGTCTCTGTAGTCCTGACTCTTCATACCCCCTCCCCATGCAAGGAAGGTCAGAGACTGCTATGAAAATCATCTACCTGTTATCAGAACCTATGTAGCTGTTTATTCTGCTAGCATCATATTAAAGGCATCTCATCTATTCTATCTATCTCCTAGGTGATTGTACTTTTGGGCACGTTTGTCATTTCAAAATACAAAATAACCAGCATGGTAACAGTAGGACTCACTTCTGTTCTAGATCAATTTGTGTCAGAAGTGAGATATTTTCCGGATAACAGCTGTGCAGAATAGGGAAAGGAAAGAAAAAGGGATGGGACTTGATATACTGCCCTTCTGTGGTTACAATTAAAGTGCTTTACATATTATATATAGGTACTTATTTTGTACCTGGGGCAATGGAGGGTTAAGTGACTTGCCCAGAGTCACAAGGAGCTGCAGTGGAATTGAAAACAGTTCCCCAGGTTCTCAGGCCACTGCACTAACCCTAACCACTAGGCAACTCCTCCAGAATAGGTTAGGGGAATCCTAGGAAAAATGTATGCACATTTTTGCTGGTGATATAGTCCTGTACTCTCAATAGACTGTTCACGTGGAGGGGCATAATTGAATGAAAACGTGTATCTCCATGGGCGTTTATCTCCGAGAATGGGTCCGTGAAGGGGCGGACCGAACCGTATTTTCGAAAAAAATAGACGTCCATGTTTTATTCAACAATTTGTGAGCTGGGCGTTTTTGTTTTTCAGTGATAATGGAAAATGAAAGTGCCCAGCTCAAAAACGAATAAATCCAAGGCATTTGTTCGTGGGAGGGGCCAGGATTCATAGTGCACTGGTCCCCCTCACATGCCAGGACACCAACCGGGCACCCTAGGGGGCACTTTTACAAAAACAAAAAAAAGGTAAAAGAGCTCCCAGGTGCATAGCACCCTTCCCTTGTGTGTTTAGCCCCCCAAATCCCCCTCAAAACCCACTGCCCACAAGTCTACACCATTACTATAGCCCTAAGGGGTGAAGGGGGGCACCTACATGTGGGTACAGTGGGTTTGGGGAGGGGTTGGACGACTAAGCATTAAGCAGCACAATTGTAACAGGTAGGGGGGGATGGGCCTGGGTCCACCTGCCTGAAGTCCACTGCACCCCCTAACAACTGCTCCAGGGACCTGCATACTGCTGCCAGGGAGGTGGGTATGACATTTGAGGGTGAAAATAAAAAGTTGTGAAACATCATGTTTTGTGGTGGGAGGGGGTTAGTGACCACTGGGGGAGTCAGGGGAGATCATCCCCGATTCCCTCTGGTGGTAATCTGGTCATTTAGGGCACTTTTTGGGGCCTTATTTGTGAAAAAACAGGGTCCAGGAAAAGTGCCCTAAATTCTAGCTACAAACGCATACTTTTTTCCCATTATCGGCGAAAGGCGCCCATCTCTCCTCGGCCGATAACCACGCCCCAGTTCCACCTTCGCCACGCCTCCGACACGCCCCTGTCCACTTTGTACGTTTACGCGATGGAGTGCAGTTGAAAATGTCCAAAATCGGCTTTCCATTATACCGATTTATTCGTTTTTGTGAGATAAACGTCTATCTCCCGATTTGGGTCGAAATCTAGGCGTTTTTCTCTTTCAATTATAAGGTGGATAGTCATGTTTAAGTTTAGGTGGGTACTAAATGGCAGGATAAGAAGGGTAGCGATTTGGTTGCCATGAGTCGGATCTCAGCCCAGCTGCTCCATGTTGTCCCATTTTCTTAACCCCCCCCCCCTCCCGAAGGAGCCTAGAACTGAACTCCAACAACACTGGATGGCATGAACTGGTAATTGGTAAGTAAGCAGACAGAGACAGATATATTAAGTTCTGGCTCAGGTCTTTCGTTCCCCAGATTTATTTAAGAGCCCAAGAAAACTAGATGCTTTTGTGAATTCCTAGACCTAGCCAACCTCGGTCCTGTTGTGTGGCTGTATCCTGTATCGTATGTGTATTGTATTGGGATGGGTTCTTAAATAAAACTGGGGAATGAAAGACCTGAGCCAGGGTTGTTTCTGCATGTTTTATGGAAGTGGACTCACCAGAGATCATAAATAAAATAAAAAAAAGTATTGTCATCAGGGGTGGGGCTAGGCAAGGGGCCAGGGGGCCCCATCAAACTTGTCTGCACAGGGCCCCACGTCCAGATTGATACAGGTGGAGGATCTTGCAGATTTTGATGTGCTGGACTTAAATTGGTCTTATCCTCTGAGTGCTCCTTTTACTCTTTGATGATCTAATGTCCCAACCAACTCCCTCATAGGTCTTCTGCTTTTATGTACCTGAAAAAGGTTTTACTATGAGTTTTTGCCTCTACAGCAAGCTTCTTTTCAAACTGCATTAAAGTTGATAGTGTTTATGCTGCTTCCTGTTTTAAAAAGATGTTCTTTAGGCTCAAGTTCAAGTCTCCTTCACCTCACCTTTTAACCATACTGGCTGTCTGACCTTTCTTCCTCCTTTTTGATACTTGGAATACAACTGGTCTTGGCTTCTCAGATGGTAATTTTAAAAGAACATCCATGTCTTATTTAAATTCTTAACATTTGCAACTGCTCATTTCATCTTTTTAAAACCATTTTCCTCATTTTTTTCATAATTGCCCTTTCAAAAGTTAAATGCTGTTGCAGTAGATTTCTTTAGTGTCTTCACTCCAGTTATTATTTCAAACGTGATCATGTTATGTTCACTATTGCCAAGTGGCCTCAAAATTGTTATATTTCTCAGCAAGTCTTGCATTCTCCTAAGGACTTGTCAGTTTATGAACCAGCTGCACCATGAAGCAATCATTTATTCCATCTATGAACTTTTTCTCCTTAGCATTTCTTGACATGACAATTATCCAGTCAGTCCTTAGGTAGTTGAAATCAAGAATCTCACCAAAAAACTTCTATAACTATTTCTGAGGATGTGCGGTCATAACACTCAACTGTAAAAGAGGCTGGAAGTAGACTACCTCAATGTTCAAACCCTTTTGTAAACATAACCAGGGTACAAAGAACCAATTAATCATTGGTTTTGCCACTATATTCCAGACCTCTTAATTTAAATGATTCCAAGGGCATAGCCAGACCTCGACGGCAGGGGGGTCCAGAGCCCAAGGTGGGGGGGGGGGCACATTTTAGCCTGCCTCCCCCAGCCGTCGACCCTCCCACTGCCGACCCCGATCCCCGCCACTTTTCGACCCCCCCCCCCTGCCGTCGCAAGGTACCTTTGCTGGTGGGGTCTCCAACCGCCGCTAGCCTTAGTCTTATTCAGCGCCGGTCTCTGGCGCGTTCACTGATCTGTGCTACACTCACAGCAGGTCGAAAGTGGTGGGGGAGGGTCGGCGGGGGGGGGGGGGGGGGGAAGTCAAAAGTAGAGGAGGCCAGGACTAAATCTGTGGGGGCCCATGCCCCCATGGCCTCACCTAGCTATGCCCCTGAATGATTCTATATAAAAATAGTGGAAAAAACCCCATCATGGGACAAAAAAACTCCTCTGTTACAAGTGATGATCACTCAGCTTTCAGAAAAAAGCTCAGATTGGTTTAAAAGATCACAAACAGCTAATTCAAACAGTCTTCCAAGAATCTATCATGTTAAAGTTGCCACTCTGTTTGAATGAGCCCTTTGTGATCTTTTGATAGCAGATAAGTTACACGGCTCTTTATTCATTTTTTATGTGTTATGTATGTTTGAATTTTGAATTATAATGCTGTTCAGAACTTTATAGCAATATTTGAATACGTCAACTATGCTTAAAGTGAAAGGGTATCCACAAGCCACAAACTTCCCCACACCATTCAATATCTTCAATATCTTCAATGACTTTAAACTAGAGAGCTGCATGGGAACAGGGTTAGCGGGAATACTGCGGAATTCCTGCAGGGATCCCCTCCAGATCCATCTTGCAGGGATGGACACAGGTCCTGTGGGGCCAGCCTACCTATCCTTTCCTTGTGCCATGGCAATTAAAAAGCACTAAAAAGAATTAATGGATATGGTTGATAGCATTGATATCCCCATAAGCACTGAGAGGGGAAGTTATCAACATGTGCTACTGTTGAGTTATTTTACCACAAGTTGGGATATTTTAGCACAGGGGAAGGGCAAGGATGGAGGAGATTGCTTGTGGGGATGGGCAGAAATGGAGAAGATTCCAGTGGGGATGGGCGGGGCTAGGTGAAATTTCTGTCCCCATGCAACTGTCTACTCTAAACGACACCCTACTATATCTTATACACTTGTTTTTCTTTTACTATTTTTTTTACTTTTTTTCCCCCTGACCATCTGAAATGGTTGCATTGTTCCCACTTAATCCAGGACAGCAAAACTGTCAGACTTCCTCATCAGTTTTAGTATTTTTCTTTTAAATATTTTCTCTCTGTTTTTCAAAACTATTTTCAAAAGTACTTTCAATCTCATAATCTGTAGCTTGATCACCAGCTTGAATAAATAAATAAAAGCACATTTATCTGTAACGCTGTGGAGAAACAATTGCCAACATAGCTATGTTTCACATTCTGCTTTAGGGCAAGCAGTCTCCTGCAAAATAACTGAAGTTTAAAATACTGCAATCATCAAGGCTTTAAACATTATTCATTCACAACTTTGTTTTATTCGTATACCTGATTCAAACTCCTTCTGCTGCTCCATAGCGTGGCCCTTAAAACACGGCAGGCACATGCTCAAATTTAAACAGAAGTGCTAAATCATGTGACAAGTTTCCAACCAATAGGGAAACATGCTAGCAGATTCAAATCACTGTCATCCATTCAGTTTCTAGATTTAAACCATGTGGCACCACTGTGTTCAAAAAGAAAATCCATCGCTGCTCCTTGTAATTTAATAAGGACTCAGGATCCCCACCCTCCTTCCCCATTTGAATCTTGTCATTCACTCTCCATCGGATGTCTTGAACAGTATGCTTTTTGTCTTTCCAATGTTGGATCAAAGGAGCTGGCATTTCCTAACAAAGAATTTGTGACTTGTGTTAATTGAGGCACACTTTAATCATTCTCTTCCTGTGCCTGTTGTACACCAAGTCACAAGGACAAATAATACAATAGATGACAAAAGAAGAATTGCATGTACTATCAGTTTTGGCTGTAATCACTTGGGCAATCTGTAGATCTAACCAAGTTAGGCCCTCAACAGTCAGTTCACACCATTGGCATTCACGACACCTCACATGCCTCTTGATATCTTCCATGTCAGCCTTATAATCCAAACGTTTATGTCAAAATCTCGCCCACATTTCTGGACTGCTGATAAGCAAAAATTGGATGTTTATGCATGGTAGAATATAATGACAGGCAGGAACAAACAGGAGACAGTCTACTGCAGAAGTAGAACAGACAACCAAACCGCAGCAGTGATCTAAGGAAGGACAAACACAGAAAGAGTTTATCCAAATGTCAACGTTAATGGAAACAGGACCTGACCTGGCCAAGTCTCAGAAAAACCTTCATCAGGGGTCATATAGGTTTCCACAATATATGCACAGATTCAAAGCATATACTGCAATACCTGTGTTTAAAAGAAAAATGAGGTCCAATGTCAAAAGTAAAAGAATGCAGCAAATAGCATCTGCATAGAAAAAGTTCTGGTCCAATTCCAAAAGTCAATAACCACCAGGCGGCAATATTAAAATAACAGTTCTTGGCTCGAGGATATCCAGCAACAGTTATTAAGAAGATTTATTTGCATTGTGAATTATTATTACAATATAGAGAACAGCAGGATACTGATTGACTGGTTGGCTGTATTTCCTTACTCTACCCATAGTTTAAAGGTAGCAGCCATTATTCTGAAGCTTTGGGATGTTTTGTCATTATATTCTACCATGCATAAACATTCAATTTTTCCTTTTCGGTGGTCTAGAAATGTGGATAAGATTTTGACTTATAAACATTTGGATTATAAGGCTGATATGGAAGATATCAAAGGGCATGTGAGGTGTGGCATGTGCCAATGGTATGAACTGACTATTGAGGAGCTAGACTGCCTGTGTGATTACAGCCAGAACTGATACTACATGCAATTCTTTTGTCATCTATTGCATTATTTGTCCTTGTGACACAGGAAGAGAGCAATTAAAGTGCACCTGAATGAACACAAGTCACAAATTATTTGTTAGGAGATGTCAGCTCCTTTGGTCCAACATTAGAAGGACAAAAAACATACTGTTCAAGACATCTGACGGAAAGTGATTGACAAGATCTAAATGGAAAAAGAGGGCAGGGATCCTGTTCTTATTAAATTACAAAGAACAGCGATTAATTTTCTCTTTGAACACAGTGGTGCCTGTTTTTAGGCTGCTTGTATCCCTTCCCAAATTAGCATAAACCAACCATTCTCAACAGGGAGGGGTAAAAGAAACCAAAGCATATGAGAAAGTATATTTTATTCACTTATCAAAGTCAAATACAATAGTTTCTCATGAGAGATCAATTCAATAACATAACAAGATGTTTTTCTGTCTGCATCTCTGAAATATTCTTCTGAGACGGCAGCTTATATCGTTTGTTTCAGGCAATGATTTACATGACTCTTTTTCTGCAAACTGTCCTTCTCACAGATTATTTGATTTCCAACGTCTGGTTCTCTTAGGCTGTTAAAACTACATTCTTCTGCTGTTTACACTAGTCTCCTTCCCAGGGCCTCCATTGCTCGTAAGGGTATCATAAATACCAGAGATCATGCAGGCTCATCAATCTCTGATAGATTCCAGAGTCATACAGATTTATCAATCTCTGACCTTTTAACCCATTTCATAGTGCATAACTTGTGCACATATTTCTACATGCCACATGGTTTAAATCTAGAAATCGAATAGATGATAGCGATTTGAATCTGTTGGCATGTTTCCTTATATGGGTTGGAAAGTTGTGATATGATTGAGTAACTTCTATTTAAAATTAAGAATGCACCTGCCATGTTTTACGGGCAGTGCTATGGAGCAGCAGAAGGAGCTTGAGTCAGGTATAAGAAGATAATGATATTGTAAATGAATAATGTTTAAAGCCCTGCTTGCAGTATTTTAAACTTCAATTATTTTGCAGGAGACTGCTTGCCCTAAAGCAGAATGCGAAACATAGCTATGTTGGCAATTGGTTCTCCACAGCGTTGCAGATAAACGTGCTATTATTTATTTATTCAAGCTGGTGATCAAGCTACAGATTATAAGATTGAAAGTACTTTTGAAAATAGTTTTGAAAAACAGATAGAAAATATTTAAAAGAAAAATAGTAAGATGAGGAAGTCTGACAGTTTTGCTGTCCTGAAGTTATGAAGGGGGTTCAGAGCTTTATAACATTGTCCAGAAAAATAAATTTTAATATTTTTCATAATTCCCCATCAGCATAAGTATAGAGATTTACAATTAGTGCACATAACACATATTTGTTCTATGTCACTTTTCATTAGTCTCAATGGTTGAAATAACATCTGAGAGGAGCTGAATACCTAAGTATTTCATATCAGAGGATTTCCAATGAAAAGGGTATTGTGCCATGAGACCCTTAGTATATAGTGTGTTAACAGGTAAGATCTTGAACTTCATCCAGTTAATCTTATACCACTGGGTCCAAGATGGCGTTGGAGTAAGATACTAGTTTCAAGTGCTCCTGTGTTTGGCTTTATTACACTTGAAGCTTTGCAGTGGAATTTCTTCTTTGACATGCCCAAATGCAGGGGGAAGCTGGTTCCTTCATCTATGGACAATCCACTATCACCACCTCTGCAGTTTCTTCTTCATCAGGCGCTTCTGCTGCTGTGGCGGGGAAGAGCCCCAGCCTGGACAGTGAGTTTTTGCTGAGCCCAGGAGGACCCTTGACACCCCATTCCTGGAACTGCCACTCAAGCCTGCCTACCATTAGAATTGGGGGACGCCAGTGATTCTGCTGTCGAAGGGCCAGCGGAGCAAGGGTGCAACGGAGGAATGAAACCAACAGCAATGCAAGTGAGAGGTTTGATGTTGCTATCAGGGGTGAGCATGGCAGATTCCAGCGATGCAGATGGAGACAGTCGCTGGAGCAGTGACATCACGAGCAGGAAAACTGCCTGTTGCTTCAGCTGTTGCTCCTCTCCTGAAGGCAGCTGCTGGTGAAGCCAGATATGGTGACACTGGACACTCTGTGGATGGCCTTGGAGAGTCTTCACCAGGTTTGCTTCTCTTTTGTTTCAATATCTGCTACTTCTGCTGCTAAACTGTAGGACTTGGAGGCTAACGTTAATTCCTGCACTGCTAAGGTTGCTACATTGGATAAATCTGTTGGTGAACTAAAGTCCTCTCAATCATTATTAATGTAACCCGCCCTCCTGGTAAAGGCAGGCGATGTCGGCTGTAGGTTCTCTGAGGGTTAGTTGTCAGTAGTCGTGGCTCACCCTCAGGAACTCTCTGCCCAACCGGAAGGGGGTACAAATCAACTAACCTCATCTCCCGTCCTCAAAGGGCGGGAGAGGAATTAAAACTAGGTTTAGGATAGATTCTGAATTTGAAGAATACCAGTTTGAATTAATGTAAAATATAAATTTTATTCATTTCCAAAAGAATTTTTATACCCTTTAAACAACAAAACTTTGTATTTAACTTAGCTCTAAACATTTAACTAACCTCATAGCTGCTTCGCTACCACCTCCTAATAACGCTCCTGATATTTTTCAAAGTTTATTTCTCTTTCACTTAGCTGTCCTCCTCCTACTGGGATTGATGCAGCTCCGACCTTTCTTTCGTGGGGGCCCTTTTGTTGCTGGTCCGGAATTTCCACCAGTTTCTCTCGGTTCCTCTTTTGCAGTACTTCTCTTCTTCCTAAACCTTTCTAAAAATAAAACCAATTTGGGAAACAAAACCCTAACTTCCTTTCTCTTTCCAGGAATCCTAACGAGAGGACTGTAGGGACTTTATATGTATTTCATAATATCGTGGTCATCTCACTAATTTAAATAAAATTAATTAAAGTATTACTAATTATCAAATCTGTGCTTCACTGGGTCATCCCTATTCTAAGGCGCAGGAGATGCTTCTGCACAGCTGCTGAGCTTCACTCACAATGTTACATTTTATTTCTCAGTCAGACACCAACATTCCATTACTCACTAAACATATAGGACTATGGTTCTCTCAGACCCTCAGACTCACCAACACTCAGACCTGGTACCATAACAGCTTTCTCCTTTCCAGTTTACACACTCACTCTCACAGTTTTCCCTGTTACACTCAGAAACCTTTCCTCTTTTCTCACCCCCCAGTCAATTTCAACTATTTCTCACTCAGAGAGTACTTGCAGACTTGAAACACAATCAAACTTCCTTTCAAGTCACTCTCAGTTTAATCCTCAATTATTCCCTCCTATGTACCAATCTATTCCCAAATCACTTTTTCCTTATTTTCAATGATTCTATTATTGTATTGTCATGAATTGTTCTAAATTTCTTATTAAGATATTGTCTTGACACAATATTTGAAATGCAAATAAAAAAAAATAATCTTATACCCAGAAAAGTTGCCAAACTTATCAATCAGACGTAAGAGGGCATGCACTGAGATATATTGTTGTATCTCACTGAACCTCGTATCATCCGCATATGTAAAGAGCTTGTAACTATGATCAAGCCATAGAATCCCATGGTTGTGAGGAGACTGCCTGATTGCAATCAATAGAGGTTCTAAGAATAGATCAAACAACAAGGGAGAGAGAGAAAACTCATTGGTGAGATTCTTGATTATAGCCTGCTATCCTAGATGGTGAAATTCTTGATTATAGCCTGCTATCCTACAGTATGTTTGATTCGGTAATTTAAATCATTTATTATTAAAGTGTTGCCAAATTTCTAGCTTCTCTAATTTCCGTTAAGATTTCATCATCTATCTGTTTGTTCTGGTCTGGCAGATGGTAGTATAGCCCTAACAGTATTCTCTTTCCCTTCACCAATAGAATTTCTGTCCTTAAGGATGTCACATTATTATCTGTTTCTTGCTGACTTTTTATTCTGTTAGTCTCAATTTCCTAACCCATCTAGGGAGTTACTTGGGAAGTATGTTCATTATAAGGGACAAGAAATTCTGGTCAGTCTCTGGCTAATATAAGCTGTTGGGAGCTAGGGTGGAGATTAAAGATAAAGGGGAAGGAGTTTGCCCAGTTTCCCTGGGGAAATTCATTTTCATCTTAAGAAGCTTATAATAGGCGTGCAGAAGTTGGATGTTTATCTCTTTCTTAGAATTACAAAAAAAACAAAAAACACAAATAGAGAGGGTAATACAGCATACATAGAAAGTATACAGACAAAAAAAAGCAACACTGGGCCTTCAAGACTGGGACAATTGAAGTTCTTTATTAATGACCCGACACGGGCCGTGTTTCGGCATTGGACAACGCCTGCTCCAGGGGTCAAAGAGAAACACTGTAAAATGCACGTGGTGTAGATTCAATGCCCCAACATGTAATATAAATAATCACTGTTCGCTGCACTTGCGAAAATAAAGCTCTGTGAAGCGCTTTTATGCAGACGAGAAGGCTCTTCACAGAGCTTTATTTTCGCAAGTGCGGCGAACAGCGATTATTTATATTACATGTTGGGGCATTGAATCTACACCACGTGCATTTTACAGTGTTTCTCTTTGACCCCTGGAGCAGGCGTTGTCCAATGCCGAAACACGGCCCGTGTCGGGTCATTAATAAAGAACTTCAATTGTCCCAGTCTTGAAGGCCCAGTGTTGCTTTTTTTGCCTTTCTTAGAATTAAAAGTTTTGAAGTCAAGATTTTGGAATTTCTCACGATAATGTTGAATTTATCTTTGCAATCAAAGGAAGTCTTGAGAGCATGGAAGCAGTTGGTGGTTACGTGTATTTTGAAAAGTGTATCAGTGGAGAAGATGTGCTACTGTAACCTGGGTCTCACAATCTCACCAGCATCCTGAGCACCAACTAGCTCTCAGAGTCGGGCACCCTCGATCCAGTCCACAAAATAACAGTTCTTTTCCTTCCTTTCCTTACACCTTGTACTGAGCTGGGCGCAGGCTGGGGCCTGATAAAAGCCGGTAGGCCATAAGATATGAGTTACCTTCCTTTCCTCCTCTTTATTGTTGATAGTTCTAGGAGTCTATCACTGTCTCTCTCACACACAATGATTTTATAAGACAACAGGAACTTTACTGAACTTCTGCAACAAGCAGTTCAAATCTTTCCAAAATAGCACAGTTACTTTGTAATCCAACTTGATACTTTTGTATAAACCAATCACAGGCCAACTTAGGGATATGGTGTAAATCCTCTCATCCAAGTTGTGGATCCTACGATATGTACACATGTACAACTCCTCCTGTCCGTTACCCATCCTTTCTAGGTGGAACAATCTAAGGCTGTGCCTGCAGCACTGGTGTAATAAGTGATCTTCATATGGACCAGATCTCGCTGTCTGTCTACGCTCTTCCCTGAGATGTACCTCTCCGGGCTACTACCTTGGAAAACTGTAGGTAAACACAGTAAAAAGAGGAAGTAAAGCAAGAAGGCAGATCATATAAAAAGGCACTCTTTAATAAAGTTAAAATGCTTTAAAGTCAGATGTGCTACTGCCTAGCACATCTTATGTATATGCACATCTGACTTTAAAGCACTTTGTTTTGTATTTTGGAAAATCCACATTGCCCTCGAGTAGTGGAATTCATTGGTCAGACCTAAAGCAACCCCTAAGGAAGGCTGTTATGCTGAAAGAAGGCCTGTGTAGCAGGGGCGTAGCCAGGCAGCAGATTTTGGGTGGGCCTAGGCAAGAAGTGGGTGGGCACCAAGTGTTCTCCCCCCAACACCAAAAAAATATCTCAGCTGGTGGAAAAATGTTTCTCTGCACCTTGGCAGTCTGCAGCAAGCATGTGCTGAAAACTACAGTGGAGAGAAGTGTTTTTGTTAAGATAAAGGGGAAGTCTGGCCAAGCTAAATGTGTGCTACTGTTGGGTGGGCCTGAGCCCTAACTAGGTGGGCCGAGGCCCACCCAGGCCCACCTGCCATGTAGGGTCACTTGGGTTGCCTCTTTACTACATTGTGGATTACCATTTTTTTGCAAATAAACTTTTGAGAAGCTCTTACCTCTAGTTTGCCAGTCTCACAGCACTACCATTGGGGGGGGGGGGGGGGGGGGGTCAGCATCCAGCAGTAGTATTTTGAGACTACCACTAGAGGTCGCAGTGGCCATTTTTAATCACGAGCTGTGAGGGGCAGGAGTTAGTGGAGTTCGCTTCTGCTCTGATGACCACTAGACCACCAGGTCTGCTAAGGTAGGCCCTGGGGGCCTGCTCTGACTTAGTGGGGTGACAGGAGGGAGGATCAGATATGGTGAGGGGAGTAACAGAAGGGGGAAATGTAGACTCCTCTTACACAGGTCCCGGCCGATATTCAGCAGGGACTCGCATAAGTATTTTATGCAGGTTCTGGGTGAATATCACCCAGGACCTGCATAAGTTTCAGCAGCAAGTACATAACCAGTGAGAGCTGAATATTCAATCAGTGGCGTACCAAGGGGGGGCGGTCCGCCCCGGGTGCAAGCCGCTGGGGGGGGTGCCACGCGCCTGATGGCTGAGTCTGCTCGTTCCCTCCCTGCTGCTCCATCTGCGCGGAACATGTTACTTCCTGTTCCGGGGCAGAGGGAGCAGCAGGGAACGAGTGGACTCGGAGCCGACAGTCGCACAGCACCCCCCCCAGCAGATAAAAATGCACCCGTGGGGAGTCGCGCTGCACCCGGGGGGGTGGGGTGTAATTTTGCCTGGGGGGGTCGCGCTGCACCCGGGGGGGGGGGGGCACATCGGCGATCCATCCCGGGTGTCAGCCAGCCTAGGAACGCCACTGTATTCAATGCTAGAGTCTGGACTCGGCCCATGGGGCAAATTTAGATGTATACCTTATAATTGCATTGCGTTGGATATAAGATGCTTTGTAACTCTGGATTTCAAACCTCAATAAAAATTTCAAGTAAAAAAAAAAAGCTGACTGCCACTGGCTGAATAATGACTGTAAGTCTATTATATAAGATACAAAGATCCAGGCTATATCTAGTGTAACTAAAGCCAGTATAAATGCATGCTTAATAAAAAGCCTTTGGGTCTGATTTTCAGACCATGGGAGTTAGCCCAGCTAACTCCTGTAGTCGCCGCTAAACCCAGATATTTAATGCCAGGCATTGAATGTCTGGTTTATTTTTGGACACTTAGACGATAACTGGCTATGTTGATATTTAGACTTAACCAGTTATCTTCTAACCGGCCAAAGATATCCCACATATTCATTGGGCCAAATATACTGCTAAAGTGGGGCTGAAAAATTAGCGGATTGCTGGTTATGTCAGCTGATATAACAGGCTATCTGCTAGTCGCTAACCGGTGATATTCAGTGGGAGAGAGCTGGCTATCATCTGCTGAATATTGCCGGATAGCTAGTTATGGGGTATTTAATTGGCCAAGTGCCAATCCTAGCTGGTTAAATGCTTTTGAATATTGGGGGGCAAGAATATGAAACATGAGCATAAAACCGTTATTATTTAGAGTGGTGTTTTATGACTTCATACATAAGTTTTAAGTGGTCAAAAGATAATAGTAAGTGTGGTAAAATAACACTAGTATATGGTTTAAATCATCAGTGTGTGTGTGTGTGTGTGTGTGAGAGAGAGAGAGAGAGAGAGAGAGAGAGAGAGAGAGAGAGAGAGTTGGCCGCTGTTGTGAACAGTGTGGCATTACTTATGTACTTATGGAGGGGGCAGTTATAATTTCAGTATGCAGTCTTTCTACTGACCACTAGATGGAGCCAATACATTATTACAGGTAAATGAAACCATTCTGAAGAAAAGAAAGCATAGTGCTCTGAGGCAGATGTTTTTCCACCATAAAAATAATAATTTACTAAAATATTTAGTTTCTTTATGTATTGAAAGTACATTATTTAAGTTTCTTACCACAAAATATTTAGTATTAAATAGTAAACAGTCAGGGTGGCTGATAAGTCCCACAAGACTCCTACATAGAAGAGAATTAATTATGCAATGAAAAAAAAAAAGCTGACAGAACAAAAGTTAGCTGTTTTGAACATGTAAACACCATGGGGGGGGGGGGGGGGGTCATATATTTTCAGGTTCTGAAACTTAGAACTATCTAACAATGGCCAAGACTTTTAACTCTGATGAGTTACTATTATTGAGTTCAATTCTCACTGCAGCTCCTTGTGGCTCTGGGCAAGTCACCATTGCCCCTGGTACAAAATAAGTACCTGAATATATGTAAACCGCTTTGAATGCAGTTGCAAAAACCTCAGAAAGGCAGTATATCAAGTCCCATTTCCCTTTCCCTCATCAGACAATAAAAATATCTAACCCTTGTCAGTGGCGTAGCCAGAATGTAATTTTTGGGTGGTTCAGTGGGTAGGTTGGGAGGGCATGCATTTCCTCTTCCCTTCTCCACCCCCCGACATCCTATCTGAGCCCCCCTGCACGACCCAGTCCTCACCTGCCTACCAGTTCCATGATCGACGAGCAGACGACCCTTGTCTTCCACCCGGCACCGAGCCTTAAAAAAAACCGGAGAAACGCCTCGCGTCTGCTGTACGTTGCTGTAAAGCAAGCAGCAAATCACTTCGTCGCATCGGCCCTTCCTTCACTGTGTCCCGCCCTCATGGAAATAGGAAGTTACATCAGAGGGCGGGACACAGTGAAGGAAGGGCCGACGCGACGAAGCAATTTGCTGCTTGCTTTACAGCAGTGCACAGCAGACGCGAGGAGTTTCTCTGTTTTTTTTAAAGGCTCGGTGCCGGGTGGAAGACGAGGGTTGTCTGCTCGTCGATCATGGAGCGGGTAGGCAGGTGGGGACTGCAGTGCCAGCAGAGCACCCCACCCCCACCTGCTGACACCTGGGGCGGACGTTGGCTGGGTGGGCCTGGAGGGAAACTGCCCTTGATTCTCTGGCTTAATTGTATCTTATACATTATATTGCATGCACTCCCTTCTCTCCTGCCCCTCAGCCCAGCACTTCCTTCACACCCTCTCCTCCTCCTGCCCCAGCTCTTTCCTCACACCCTCTCCTCCTGCCTTCTCTCATGCACTCTTCTCTTGCCCCCAGCCCTTCCCATATCCTCTCTTTTCTTACACTGTCTTCCTGCCCCTCCCTGTCCTTTCCACACCCTCTCTCCTCCTGTGCTTTCTTTCTTGCTCTAGCAGCCCTTCTCTTCTGCCCCCAGCCCTTCTCTTCTGACCTCTCCTCCTGCTTTCTCCTGCCCCCAGCTTTTCCTCCATGCTCTCTTCTGCTCATACCCCAACACTTCTCTCAGGCACTCTCGCCCTAACTTAAAACTAGAATTATTTATTTATTTAAAATTTTTTGTATCCTGCACATCTACAATCATGAGCGGGGAACAATCCATATTCATAATAATGGGTACACATTTCACAAGACACACAACATAAACATGTTATCTTCTAAAACATCAAAATCTAACAGTAACCAAGTCAATCCAAAACTTGTCATCAGGAAGAAATATCAATCGCTTGCTGAAACAAAACAGTTTTTAAAGCCTTTTTAAATTTGTCCATAATTCTTAAGGCTCTAACACCTATGTTTACTAAGCGGCGCTATGGGTGCGTTAGCGTTTTTAACGTGCGTAAATGGTTTATGCGCATTAAACACTAATTCACCCATAGAAATGTATAGGTGTGTTAGCGTTTAACGTGCCTTAAATTTACAGGCACGTTAAAAATGCCGATGCACCTTAGTAAACATACCCCTAAGCTTGGTAGGTAAAGAGTTCCACAGTCTTGGTCCTGCAATATAAAAAATTGAGTTCCTATACTTATCCAAAAAAAAACCCAAACCAGTCTTAAAAGATGGAACATCAGACCTCAGAGACCGAGAAGGCTGATATAGATGCAAACTTGTTGAAATCACTGGAAAGATTATTAGTTCTCACTTTCAATACTAACTCCCATGCTTTCCATGCTGAACACCAACAAGAAGACATTTGGGTTATTTTTTATTTATTTATTTGTACACACTGGGTGCATTATGGTTCTGCAATATCTTCAGGGACAAAAAAACCTTAGTTATTCTGGTCTTTAATGAACTTGGACATAAATTGGAAAGAAATGGTTGAATCCACTAATATCCATCACAGCTGGAAGAAAAGGACCATAAAATCTCTCTATGAGCTCCTATGCTTAATAAATAAGAACATAAGAACATAAGCATTGTCATACTGGGACAGACTGAAGGTCCATCAAGCCCAGTATACTGTCTCTAACAGTGGCCAAGCCAGGTCACAAGTACCTGGCAAGATCCCAGAACAGTAAAACAGATTTTATGCTACTCATTCTAGAAATAAGCAGTGGATTTTCCCAAGTCCATCTTAAAAATGGCCTATAGACATTTCTTTTAGGAAATTATCCAAACCTTTTTTTAAACCCTGCTAAGCTAACTGCTTTTACCACATTCGCTAGCAACGAATTCTAGTTTGATTACATGTTGAGTGAAGAAATATTTTCTCTGGTTAGTTTTAAATTTACTACTTAGTAGTGTTGTCCAATTCACGATTCAAATCGATTCATCGATTTTGTTTTTGGCGAATCGATTCGTTTCATTAAAAATTTGATTTTTTTAATAACTCACTATTAGCCGCTTTCTCTGCCACCAGCCACCTTCCTGTCTTCCTCTGCTGTCTTCGCGCAGGATGCATGTCCCGCCCCCCTCCATGCTGCCACGTTCACACCTTCCTCCGCGTCACCCCTCCTAAGACCCGGTGGTTCTTTGTTCCCCAAGCCTAAAAGACACAGTCTGCTGGATGGAAGATTGCAGTTCCATCTTCTTCGCACAGGATGCCCCCAGCCTCCATGCAAATTGAACTGCAAATCTTGAACACAATGGATTTGACGGAGAAAGAGAACAAATCAAGGTCAGCATGCCCTGTTGGTCAGAGGTCAGTAATATGGTCTGTATTTGCACAGTTAGATGATGAAAAACCATACATAGTGGAGAATTTGTGAAATGTATGCTTTGCAAAGTTAAAGTTAAACATAGTGGTGGCAACAGTAATCTTTCGTAGTATGTTGAAAGACATCATAAAGCAAAATTTGTTGATCTGCTAGCAGAAGATACTTCTAAGAAATCTGTTAAGTCTGACACTTTTGTGGCCACAAAGCCTAAAGCATTAACAGCCTCTTCTCAAGCCTGGGTTTCATGCTTTTTCCACAAGCCACTTCCACCAGCAAATAAGAAAAAAATTGACACTACCCTCATGTATTTTATTGTTAAAGATATTCAACCATTTAGTGTTGTTACAGATGAGGACATTTGGGCCTATTCTCAGTCTCTCAATGGGTGTTATACCATACCATCACATCAAACGTTAGGTAGAATAACTGAAGCTAAATATGATATGGCCATCTACATTTTGAGTCAGCTTCGAAGTCTGAGATATGCAAGCATTACCTCAGATCTCTGGACCAGCAGAACCATGGCAGCTTATATTGCAATTGGAAATCACTCATTACCAGCTGTTTCAGAGTTTGGAACACAGGATGTGGATAATATGGCTTCTGGGAAACAGTGGAATATACAAATGTTTCAGCTAAGAAAGCCAGACTTCCAACACAATCAGACTATGACAGTGATATTCAAATCAGATGCAGTGCAGAACTTGCTTTAAACACGAAGATCCTTTGGAAACTGATGGTGATGTTTTTGTTTCTGGCAGCAAAGTTAAATGAAATTGCTGCTATTGAACCGGCTTGCACAGATGTTTCTGTGTATGCCAGCCACCTCTGTGCCCTCAGAAAGAATTTTTTCTGCTGCTGGACAAATTATAGCTGCAAGTCGCAGTTGTCTGAAGCCAGCCAAAGTGGACAAAATAATTTTTCTTAATAAAAACTGGAAGATGTAGGACTTGACCGAACTTCACTTTTCACATGATCAGACTCATTTTCGAAGGAGAAGGACGCCCATCTTTTGACACAAATTGGAAGATGGGCATCCTTCTCCCAGGGTCGCCCAACTGCTTTCCGTCGCAGGGATGACCAAAGTTCACAGGGGTGTATCGGAGGCGTAGCGAAGGTGGGACTTGGGCATGCCTAACACATGGACAATCTCAAACCATAATGGAAAAAAAAGGGTGTCCCTGACAAGCACTTGGATGACTTTACCTGGTCCTGTTTTTCTTACGACCAAGGCACAAAAAGGTGCCTGAACTGACCAGATGACCACCGGAGAGAATTGGGGATGACCTCCCCTTACTCCCCGAGTGGTCACTAACCCCCTCCCACCCTAAAAAATTATCTTAAAAATATTTTGTGCCAGCCTCTATGCCAGCTCAAATGTCATGCTCAGATCTATCACAGCAGTATGCAGGTCCCTGGAGCAGTTTTAGTGGGTGCAGTGCACTTCAGGCAGGCGGACCCAGACCCATCCCCCCCTACCTGTTACAGTTGTGGTGGTAAATGTGAGCCCGCCAAAACCCACCAGAAATCCACTGTACCCATATCTAGGTGCCCCCCTTCACCCGTAAGGGCTAAGGTAGTGGTGTACAGTTGTGGGTAGTGGGTTTTGGGGGGCTCAGCACACAAAGTAAGGGAGCTATGTACCTGGGAGCAATTTCTGAAGTCCACTGCAGTGCCCCCTAGGGTGCCCGATTGGTGTCCTGGCATGTCAGGGGGACCAGTGCACTATGAATGCTGGCTCCTCCCATGACTAAAGGGCTTGCATTTGGTTGTTTCTGAGATGGGCGTCCATGGTTTCCATTATCGCCGAAAATCAGAAACGACCAAGTCTAGGGATGACCATCTCTACGGATGACCTAAATTTCAAGATTTGGGCATCCCCAACCGTATTATCGAAACAAAAGATGGCCGTCTATCTTGTTTCAATAACACAGGTTTCCCCGCTCCTCCATCGGGGCATTTTGTGAGGACGTCCTCAGCAAAACTTGGGCGTCCCTTTCGATTATGCCCCTCGATGTAACACAGCATGGTGTGCTCACATAGAAGTTTGCCTTTGTTCAATTGCTGCTGCCTGTTTTTTTTTTTAACCCTTGGTGTTATAATATTAGCATGTGGGCCTCTCTATTTCAATCTAGTTAAATCAAATCAAATTGAATTGAAAAAACAATTTTTTTTAAAGAATCGCTTGTTTACTCTTTCCAAAAATACTAGGACTAGAGGGCATGCACTACTACTTAGAGCTTCATTGCTTGCCCTCTAGTCCTAGTATTTTTGGAAAGAGTAAACAAGCGATTCATGTCTACCTGTTCCACTCCATTCAGTATTTTATAGACCTCTATCATATCTCCCCTCAGCCATGTCTTCTCCAAGCTGAAGAGCTCTTGCTGCTTTAGCCTTACCTCATAGTGAAGTTGTCCCATCCCCTTTATCATTTTCATCACCCTTCCCTGTGTCTTTTTTAATTCTGCTATATCTTTTTTGAGATGCGGTGACCAGAATTGAACACAAGTTTTCGAGATGTGGTCGCACCATGGGTCGATACAAAGGCATTATAATATTCTCATTCTCATGACCCTCATGGGTTATGGAGGGCTCACACTTTCCACCACAAGTGTAACAGTTAGAATGGGATATGGTCTTGGGTCACCTTCTCTACAATGCACTGCACCAACCACTTAGTTACTCCAGAGACCTGCTTGCTGCTCTAATAGGACTGGCCATAATATATGAATCTATGCACTGTTTCTTTCACATCTTTGGGGGGTGGGGGGTGGGGGTGGAAGGGGTCATTGACTTTTGAGGGAGTAAGGGAAGGTCATGCCTTAATCCTTCCGGTGGTCATTTGAAGCACCTTTTTATGACTTTATTCATGATTGAAACAGGTCTAGACCAAAACATCTAACTTTTAGCCCTGGAGCTTTTTGCTTTGTTCCATTATGGCAGAAAAAAAAGTCTTAGTTTTGGGAATGCCCAACACACTCCCTTGTGATTTGGACACATTGCAGATGAACTGCATAGAAAAGCATCTTAAAAATGGGTTTCAAAAATAGTGGTTTGCACATTTTGACAAAAATAACTGCCCATTTGCCGCTCTGTGCTGCTTTTTGGATGTTTTTCTGTTTTGAAAATAAGCCCCTTAATTATCTTAGGGGTCCATTTACTAAGGTGTGTTAACAGATTTAGCATGTGCTAAATCCCATATAGGAATATAATGGGTGTCTTATATAATATGAACTAAATCTGTTAGTGCGCCTTAGTAAAAGGCCTCCTTAAATATTTAACATTACTATCTAGTTATTTTTGCACATTGAAAATGTTCTAGCTAAAACACAGTAAAATAACATCATTCAATTGATACAATTAACAATGTGTTGGAATTCTGCAGTCACGCCAATAAATTTTATTCATAGTGCTAAGCTTCCAGTCTTTGAGATAATGCACAGCCACTATCGCCTTTGCTCTGAAACCTTGTTCACGCTGTGTCTGGATTCTCATTTTGTCTGTTACCAATATCTTGCCTATGATTGTCGTTCTGATACAAAATGCTTTTAAAGAAATTATCTCTTAATTTTCATATTATCAAATACAAATTATTCAAATTCAAATGATTATTTACAAAAGTCTACGTCATTGTGACATCATTAACAGTAAGCGGGTAGCTCTTTTCTAAAATAATGGTAGTTTTACAGTGCAAATATTTTTGAATATACAAATATCACTGGGTGGTCACTCTAAAAAGTTTGTCATTTCACCATGTTTAAAGATAATCTCATTCCACTCAGCATATAAACGTATTTATTTATTTGTTGCATTTGTACCCCACATTTTCCCACCTAGTTGCAGGCTCAATGTGGCTTACATAGTACCGTCAAAGGCATTTGCCCAGTCGGTTGATAACAAGTACAAGGTTGAAATGTGGTCGTATGAGGTATATGTGGAGGGCCGGGAAGGATGAAGATTGCGTGTTGTCCAGTACGATCAAAGTCAATCTGTGTTGCTGGGTGAAGAGGTTTACGTGGGGTCGTTGGGGTAGGCCTTTTTGAAGAGCTTGGTTTTTAGTGATTTCCTGAAGTTCTGGTGGTCATGGATTATTTTCAGGGCTTTTGGGAGGCCATTTCATAGTTGTGCGCTTATGTAGGAGAAGCCAGATGCGTAAGTTGTTTTGTATTTCAGTCCTCTGCAATTTGGGTAGATAGTAACAACAAATAAAGCTGTAAAATTTCACATTCTAGCAGTTGCTGAGAAAACAGCAATAAACTCTAGGGCGTTATTATTTTTTTTTGTCTCACTCTGTACAGTCACTTTTTGATGGGAATTGGTTTTTGATTTGCAGTGATTTCATAAATTCCTACTTTGAATTTTTTGAGTTTTTACACAAAAAAAGAAAAAAGGGCAGGACAGGCCCAGAAAGACAATGTAGCAGGGTCTATCAAAATTTAGCACTAGAGGCAATTGCCTTTGTTTTTATGCCTAAATGTGAACCTGCTGTTTGAATATTTGTATAGATGTTTCCTTTCCAGGGTCATCATGCTTTGTATATTCTCTTGGTAGAGGAGTTTGGTGTTGAAATGAAAGCTTTCTCTCTGTGTATTTGTACTACTACTACTACTACTACTACTACTACTACTACTACTACTACTACTACTACTTGACATTTCTAAAGCGCTACTAGGGTTACGCAGCACTGTACAATTTAACATAGAAGGACAGTCCCTGCTCAAAGGAGCTTACAATCTAAAGGACAAATGTACAGTCAGTCAAGTAGGGGCAGTCAAATTGGGGCAGTCTAGATTTCCTGAAAGGTATAAAGGTTAGGTGCCGAAAGCAACATTGAAGAGGTGGGCTTTGAGCAAGGATTTGAAGATGGGTAGGGAGGGGGCTTGGCGTAAGGGCTCAGGAAGTTTATTCCAAGCATAGGGTGAGGTGAGGCAGAATGAGCGGAGCCTGGAGTTGGCGGTGGTGGAGAAGGGTACTGAGAGGAGGGATTTGTCCTGTGAGCAGAGGTTATGGGCGGGAACGTAAGGGGAAATGAGGGTAGAGAGGTAATGAGGGGCTGCAGACTGAGTGCATTTGTAGGTAAGAAGGAGAAGCTTGAACTGTATGCGGTATCTGATTGGAAGCCAGTGAAGTGACCTGAGAAGAGGGGTGATATGAGTATATCAGTTCAGTCGGAATATAAGACGTGCAGCAGAGTTCTGAACAGATTGAAGGGGGGATAGATGGCTAAGTGGGAGGCCAGTAAGGAATAGGTTGCAGTAGTCAAGGCGAGAGGTAATGAGAGCGTGGACGAGAGTATGGGTGGTGTGCTCAGAGAGGAAAGGGCGAATTTTGCTGATGTTAAAGAGAAAGAAGCGACAGGTCTTGGCTATCTGCTGGATATGCGCAGAGAAGGAGAGGGACGAGTCGAAGATGACTCCGAGGTTGCGGGCAGATGAAACGGGGAGGATGAGGGTGCCATCAACTGAGATAGAGAGTGGAGGAAGAGGAGAAGTGGGTTTTGATGGAAAGACGATAAGCTCGGTCTTGGACATGTCCAGTTTCAGGTGGCGGTTGGACATCCATGCAGCAATGTCGGATAAGCAGGCCGATACCTTGGCCTGGGTCTCCGCGGTGATGTCTGGTGTGGAGAGATATAGCTGGGTGTCATCAGCATAAAGATGATACTGGAAACCATGAGATGAGATCAGTGAGCCCAGGGAAGAGGTGTAGATTGAAAAAAGAAGGGGTCCAAGGACAGATCCCTGGGGAACTCCAACAAAGAGCGGGATGGGGGTGGAGGAAGATCCATGAGAGTGTACTCTGAAAGTGTGGTGGGAGAGATAGGAGGAGAACCAGGAGAGGACAGAACCCTGGAACCCAAATGAGGACAGTGTGGCAAGAAGTAAATCATGATTGACAGTATCAAAAGCAGCGGATAGATCAAGGAGGATGAGGATGGAGTAGTGGCCTCTGGATTTGGCAAGGAACAGGTCATTACAGACTTTTGAGAGTGCCGTTTCTGTCGAGTGTAGAGGGCGAAAACCGGATTGAAGTGGATCGAGGATGGCGTGAGAGGAGAGAAAATCAAGGCAGCGGCTGTGAACAGCACCCTCAAGTATTTTGGAGAGGAAGGGTAGGAGGGAGATGGGGCGGTAGTTGGAGGGACTGGTAGGGTCAAGTGATGTTTTTTTGAGGAGAGGTGTGACTACGGCGTGCTTGAAGGTGTCAGTGGAGAGAGAGAGGTTGAGGATATGACAGATGGAGGGGGTGACAGTATGAGAGATGGTGTTAAGTAAGTTGGTGGGGATGGGATCAGAGGAACAAGTGGTGCATTTTGAGGAGGAAAGAAGGTGGGCGGTTACTAGTTTTCTCTTTATTCACTCCTATGGAGCAGAGCTGCAAAAATGGTAGAAAACATATTTAATCAGGCTCTGAAAAGTGGGCAGGATGTTTTGGTCCTTGCCTTTATTCATATTAGTGTTGTACTGTGAGGAAACTCTCTATGGAGGTAGGCCCAAAATCCTGGACAAAAGAGGTTTTATTCAGGTTTTCTAAAATATTCAAGGACTCTAAGTTGGGTTTCTTTTATACCAAAGATCCAAATAAAACAGTTTGACATAACAATTATAAGACCTCTTAGAGGCCCTTTTACAAAGGCTATCATGTGGGTAGCGCATGTCAAATCGTCCCTACCATTAGAATAGCTCAGGAGCCCGGCGGTTGTTCCAAAGTTGGCATGCACAATTTCCAGCAGTAGAAAATAATTTTCTATTTTCTTCATCGAGGGTGTTCCCGGCAGTAATCGGAAGCATGGCCATATTGCCACACACTGCTCATTTACTGTGGGGTTAGCGCGTGAGCCCTTACCGCCTGCTAAATAGGTGGCAGTAAGGGCTCATAAAGTAAATAGCTGCACACTAATTGTAATATTAGTGCACATCCATTTACTATCACATCTTTAAAAAGACCTTTATCCTGCTTTGATAAAAAATGGACCAGGGCATGCCAATTTCACATGCCCAAACTAGCGCAGGGCACTTTTTACCATGGCTTAGTAAAAGGGCCCCTTAGGGGTCCTTTTACTAAGGCATGCTAACGGATTTAGTGCATGCAAATGATTAGTGTATGCTAAATGATAAGACACCAATTATATTCCTATGGGTATTTCATCATTTAGCACGATCTGCGTGCTAAATCTGTTAGTACATCTTAGGAAAAGGACCTCTTAGTAATGTGTTAATATGTTAATGCACGTTAACACACATTAATTCAATTTAAGGAATGTTAACACAAGCCCCATTATTCTCGATGGGGCCCTGCAATAACTAAAGGCAAGAGGTCTGATATTCATCCACTGCGGTTGGCATTTTAAAATTTTTTTATTTTATTTAACTGCTGTTGCTGGCATTTAAAATGCCAGCAACAGCACTTAAATAAAATCTGGATATTCAGCACCAGTATCTAGTTCTGAGAAAGTCACTGAATATTCAAATAGAGCAGCGAGCAGCCATACTCTCTGGACTGCAGCAATCTTCAAACCACTATCTAGATAGATAACTGGATAATGTTAGGACAGCAGTTTGTCTGTCCTTTTTTTATCTGGTGAATTGTCTAGATAGTGGTCTGAATATCAGCTCCAACTGCCAGAATCACCCATACTCCACCCATGAACTGCCCTGGTTTTCCAGATAGTGCTGAGGCAGTGTGTATAGATATTGAGAAGTGCTGTCCGGATAGTGCTGCTGAATATCCCTGACTAGCTGTGACTAAAAGAAATATCTGGATAACTGCCACAGTAGATTTACTGAAATGTCCTACTGTGTTATTACTGCCTGATGGCATCATTAACTCATGTTTCAAAGGTCCCATTTCATGCAATAGTGCCTATTTACTAAGCATGCATTGATGATACAGTGGGGGAAATAAGTATTTGATCCCTTGCTGATTTTGTAAGTTTGCCCACTGACAAAGACATGAGCAGCCCATAATTGAAGGGTAGGTTATTGGTAACAGTGAGAGATAGCACATCACAAATTAAATCCGGAAAATCACATTGTGGAAAGTATATGAATTTATTTGCATTCTGCAGAGGGAAATAAGTATTTGATCCCCCACCAACCAGTAAGAGATCTGGCCCCTACAGACCAGGTAGATGCTCCAAATCAACTCGTTACCTGCATGACAGACAGCTGTCGGCAATGGTCACCTGTATGAAAGACACCTGTCCACAGACTCAGTGAATCAGTCAGACTCTAACCTCTACAAAATGGCCAAGAGCAAGGAGCTGTCTAAGGATGTCAGGGACAAGATCATACACCTGCACAAGGCTGGAATGGGCTACAAAACCATCAGTAAGACGCTGGGCGAGAAGGAGACAACTGTTGGTGCCATAGTAAGAAAATGGAAGAAGTACAAAATGACTGTCAATCGACAAAGATCTGGGGCTCCACGCAAAATCTCACCTCGTGGGGTATCCTTGATCATGAGGAAGGTTAGAAATCAGCCTACAACTACAAGGGGGGAACTTGTCAATGATCTCAAGGCAGCTGGGACCACTGTCACCACGAAAACCATTGGTAACACATTACGACATAACGGATTGCAATCCTGCAGTGCCCGCAAGGTCCCCCTGCTCCGGAAGGCACATGTGACGGCCCGTCTGAAGTTTGCCAGTGAACACCTGGATGATGCCGAGAGTGATTGGGAGAAGGTGCTGTGGTCAGATGAGACAAAAATTGAGCTCTTTGGCATGAACTCAACTCGCCGTGTTTGGAGGAAGAGAAATGCTGCCTATGACCCAAAGAACACCGTCCCCACTGTCAAGCATGGAGGTGGAAATGTTATGTTTTGGGGGTGTTTCTCTGCTAAGGGCACAGGACTACTTCACCGCATCAATGGGAGAATGGATGGGGCCATGTACCGTACAATTCTGAGTGACAACCTCCTTCCCTCCGCCAGGGCCTTAAAAATGGGTCGTGGCTGGGTCTTCCAGCACGACAATGACCCAAAACATACAGCCAAGGCAACAAAGGAGTGGCTCAGGAAGAAGCACATTAGGGTCATGGAGTGGCCTAGCCAGTCACCAGACCTTAATCCCATTGAAAACTTATGGAGGGAGCTGAAGCTGCGAGTTGCCAAGCGACAGCCCAGAACTCTTAATGATTTAGAGATGATCTGCAAAGAGGAGTGGACCAAAATTCCTCCTGACATGTGTGCAAACCTCATCATCAACTACAGAAGACGTCTGACCGCTGTGCTTGCCAACAAGGGTTTTGCCACCAAGTATTAGGTCTTGTTTGCCAGAGGGATTAAATACTTATTTCCCTCTGCAGAATGCAAATAAATTCATATACTTTCCACAATGTGATTTTCCGGATTTAATTTGTGATGTGCTATCTCTCACTGTTACCAATAACCTACCCTTCAATTATGGGCTGCTCATGTCTTTGTCAGTGGGCAAACTTACAAAATCAGCAAGGGATCAAATACTTATTTCCCCCACTGTATAAGCATAATTCATATTAATGTGTATTAATGTTCATTAAGGGGAGAAGTTATCAATGTGGGCTGCTGTTAAGATGGGTTATTTTATTACAAGTTGTACCATTTTAGCACCATTTTATGTAATAAAACCCTGTTCTAAAATAGCATGACTTGTGGTAAACTAACCTGCCTTAACTGCTCAGACAAATGGTGAACGAACTCATGAGGGAAGGGTCGACGCTGGATCTAGTACTCACAAATGGAGGTATTATTTCCAAAGTCTGGGGGGGTGACCACCTAGACAATAGTGATTATCACAAGATATAGTTTGATATAATAGTGAAAGATGCAATATTTCTGAATGATAGACCACACCTTGGCTGCACAAGATGAATACGGTATTACATATACCATTGGGTTTTTCCCAACTTGCTTTCGCGGTCTCAACAGACACTCATGATGTGCATACAATGCTTTTTTGTATGCTTTTTTGATAACAGCGGCTGGGTACCTCCTTTCATTCAGAAATATTGGCATGTCCTCAGTCCATCCACAGTTGCATGAACTCTCCAAATTTGCCTATAAAAGAAGCAGGAATATTGGGGAAATGTTAATGAGCAAATCACTGCAACTAGGGGTATTTAAAAAAATTCAACTTGAATAGCAGAATGAATTGCGATAGCAACTGTGTTGTTTACTACATTCGGTGCCTGTCCAGCTCATTTTCGAAAGAGAAGGGCGCCCATCTTTCGACACAAATTGGAAGATGGGCGTCCTTCTCTCAAGGTCGGCCAAATCGGCATAATCGAAAGCCGACTTGGCCGTTCCTCAACTGCTTTCCGTTGTGGGGACAAACAAAGTTCAAGGGGGCGTGTCGGCAGTGTACCGAAGGTGGGACAGGGGCGTGGTTAAGAGATGGGTGTCCTCTGCCGATAATGGAAAAAAGAAGGCATCCCTGACGAGCATTTGGCCGACTTTACTTGGTCCCTTTTTGTTCATGACCAAGCCTCGAAAAGGTACCCAAACTGACCAGATGACTACCGGAGGGAATCGGGGATCACCTCCCCTTACTCCCCCAATGGTCACCAACCCCCTCCCACCCAAAAAAAACAATTAAAAAACATTTTTTTCCAGCCTCTATGCCAGCCTCAAATGTCATACCCAGCTCCATCACAGCAGTATGCAGGTCCCTGGAGCAATGTTTAGTGGGTACTGCAGTGCACTTCAGGCAGGCGGACCCAGGCCCATCCCCCCCTACCTGTTGCATTTGTGGTGGTAAATGGGAGCCCTCCAAAACACACCCGAAATCCACTGTACCCACATCTAGGTGCCCCCCATTACCCTTTAAGGGCTATGGTAGTGTTGTACAGTTGTGGGTAGTGGGTTTTGGGGGGCTCAGCACCCGAGGTAAGGGAGCTATGCACCTGGGAGCAATTTGTGAAATCCATTGCAGTGCCCCCTAGGGTGCCCGGTTGGTGTCCTGGCATGTGAGAGGGGACCAGTGCACTACAAATGCTGGCTCCTCCCATGACCAAAGGGCTTGGATTTGGCCGTTTTTGAGATGGCCGTCCTCGGTTTCCATTATCGGCGAAAACTGAGGCCGGCCATCTCTAAGGCCGGCGATCTCAACATTTAAGTTGACCATCTCTTAGGTCAACCTAAATGTTGAGATTTGGCCGTCCCCAACCGTATTATCGAAACGAAAGATGGTGTCCTTAGAGATGGGCGCGCTGTTCGATTATGCCCCTCCACGTGGACTATGTTATACTGCGCAGACCCTTCACTGTATCGAACAAATGTTTTGGTGAACATTTAAGCTCCTCTCACAACTCATTGGAAAAATAATAATCATGAACTTGATGATTTATGGTTTGTTGTGCTTTTGCAAATATCTTTGGAGTATGGGACCGATATTTCACAGATATTGCTCCATTAAGAACAGCAATATATTTTCAGGTGGGACACTGTTGGGCTCATTTTCGAAAGAGAAGGGCGTCCATCTTTCGACATACATTGGAAGATGGACGTCCTTCTCCCAGGGACGTCCAAATCGGTATAATCGAAACCCGATTTAGGACGTCTCCAACTGCATTCCATCTCAAGGATGGCCAAAGTTCAAGGGGTGTGTCTGAGGTGTAGCGAAGGCAGGACTTGGGCGTGCGTTAACACTTGGACATCCTTGACCCATAATAAAAAAAAACCAAGGACGTCCCTGACGAACAACTGGATGTTTTCATCCAGACCTGTATTTCTTACGACTAAGGCACAAAACGGTGCCCGAAATGACCAGATGACCACCGGAAAGAATCGGGGATGACCTCCCGTTACTCCCCCAGTGGTCACTGACCTCCTCCCACCCTCAAAAAACATATTTCAAAATATGTCGTGCCAGCCTCTATGCCAGCCTCAGATGTCATACTCAGGTCCATGACAACACATGCAGGTCCCTGGAGCAGTTTTAGTGGGTACTGCAGTGCACGTCAGTCAGGCGGACCAAGGCCCATACCCCCCCTACCTGTTACATTTGTGGAGGAAACAGCGAGCCATCCAAAACCCACCAGAAACCCACTGTACCCACATTTAGGTGCCCCCCTTCACCCATAAGAGCTATGGTAGTGGTGTACAGTTGGGGGTAGTGGGTTTTGGCGGAGGGTTGGGGGGCTCAGCACACAAAGTAAGGCAGCTATGTACCTGGGAGCAATTTATGAAGTCCACTGCAGTGCCCCCTAGGGTGTCCGGTTGGTGTCCTGGCATGTCAGGGGGACCAGTGCACTACAAATGCTGGCTCCTCCCATGACCAAATGGCTTGCATTTGGTCATTTTTTACATGGACGTCTTTGGTTTTGAAAATCGCCGAAAGTCAGAAATGTCCATGTCTAGGGATGTCCAAATCTAGGGATGTTCCAATTTAAGGATTTGGACGTCCCTGACGGTATTTTCGAAATGAAAGATGGATGTCCATCTTGTTTCGAAAATACGGGTTTCCCCGCCCATGGATTTCGCCGCTTTGCAAGGACGTCCAAATCGCAACTTGGACGTCCCTTTTGAAAATGCCCCTCTGTATATCCTAGGGGTCTAAGTAGGGAGATTGAATGGGACCAATAAGAGTAAGGAAAGGACTATGATGGTTTCTGTATGGGTGGCCTGATTTAAAGTAGGTTGGACGTGATGATGTTATACATTTTAAAAGGGAGTATATATGCTTAGTGTTTTTTGTTGGTTTTGTACTGCTGGTGATGTGCGGACTACTGAAGTACCTTAAGGTACTTCAATAAGCTGAGTTGCCATACATAATATTTAATGTATAGAGGTATAGATATGTATTACATATGGTGAGCATTGTGAGAGAAAGGAGTATGTATGTTTGGGTTTTGGGTGATGGTGATCAGTATTCTTGTTCACTGTGTATTTTATAAGGTCAGTATATTTCCTCATGTAGAAGCATAAGTGAAACTCATTTCCTAGTCGAGGGAATGAAGGAATAGTATCATTGGTTTGATTGGGTTATCACATTTTGATAGACATGGATTTTTGGAACTGACTGAGGCGATATGACACAGTTTTGGAGTTGACCTTTGAAGGGGACTCATGCACATTCACAAGTGCACAGTGATTTCATAAATTCCTACTTTGACTTTTTTGAGTTTTTAGACAAAAAAGAAATGGGCAGGACAGGACCAGAAAGACAATGCAGCCGGGTCTATCAAAATTTATGAAATCACAAGTGCATTGGCATCATCCTTAAATTGCGATAAGTGCAAGTTTATGATATATCAATCTACTACATTGCATTGGGAGAAAGAACGTACATATAGTTTCTTTCATATTCGTTTGATGCATTAATGTGATTATGAATGCATAGATGCAGGTAATTTTTGGTATTATTTAGTAGATATTAGGATTTAGGGTATGTTAGTGCAATTATCCTGCTCCATACATAGTGATGGAGAACGTGATCACTGCAATGATGGTTCTCCTTCAGTCAGTCTAATTTTAATGGTGACTGCACGTGTGAATTGAGCACTTTTCAAAATCACTCTAAATATTTTGTGTGTGTTTCATGTGAATGATTGATTTGAGGATATATAAAATTTCTGTACTTGTAATTAATGATATGAGTGGTTTGTTGAAGGTTTCCTAAGTATATGGATTCTGAGTTAAAATTTAATGCCAAAAATGCACTTGGGGTGCAGAAATCCAAAGGAGATGTACAAGATAGGAGGAGAGAGATTGATAAGCACAGCTCAAGGGAGGAACCTTGGGGTGATGGTATCCAAGGATCTCAAGGTGATGATACAATGCGACAAGGAGGAGGCCACAGCCAGAAGGGTGCTAGGCTGTGTAGAGAGGGGTACAACCAGCAGAAGAAAGGAGATGTTGATGCCCCTGTACAAGTTGCTGGTGAGCCCCACTTGGAGTATTGTGTTCAGTTTTGGAGGCCATATCTTGATAAGGACGTAAAATGACTTGAAGCTGTTCAGAAAAAAGTGACCAAAATGGTATGGGGTTTGTGTCGCAAGATGTATGAAAAGAGACTTGAGGACCTGGACACGTGTGACCTAGAGGAAAGGAAAGACAGAGGTGATTTATTCATTTATTACTAAGACTTGCTATACTGCTGTTTCTAGCCAGCAGTTACAGCGGTTTACAATAAAAAGTTATAACATAGAACACGTAGAAAAATAACTACATTGGTTGATAGGAAAAAAAAGATAAACACACATTCAAAAGAAACAACAAAAAATGAGACAATAATAGATAAAATGACAACAGGGACTAGGTCTTAGGTCTTTAGTCACAGTGAGAGAGCCAAGAGCAACGTCAGATTAAGCAGAAGGGAAGGCTTGTTGGAAAAGCCAGGACTTAAGGAGTGACAAGGTTTTTCGGGGATGTTTCAACTCTAATGGAAGAGGGCAAGGAGTTCCAAAGGGCTGGCACTACAAAGAAGAATGCCTAATGTCTGGTTGATTCTAGGGTGTCATGTTTTGGGTGATATGATACAGACATTCAAATACTGAGGTATGAATTTACAAACAAACCTTTTCCAGAGACAGGAATGTGGTAGAACTAGAAGACATGAATTGAGGTTGCGGGGGAGGGGGTGGGGGTCTCAGGAATAAGGTCAAGAAATATTTTTTCATGGAGAGGGTGGTAGATACCTGGAATGCTCTCCCGTTGAAGGTGATGGAGATGAAATTATAACGGAATTCAAAAATGCATGGGATAAATACAAAGGAATCCTGTATAGAAGGCATGGAAGTGGAGGAGTGGCCTAGTGGTTAGGGTGGTGGACTTTGGTCCTGGGGAACTGAGGAACTGAGTTTGATTCCCACTTCAGGCACAGGCAGCTCCTTGTGACCCTGGGCAAGTCACTTAACCCTCAATTGCCCCATGTAAGCCACATTGAGCCTGCCATGAGTGGAAAAGCACGGGGTACAAATGTAACAAAATAAAAAAACAAGCTTAGTGGTGATTAGATGGCAACATCATTAATTGGGAAGCAAAACCAGTGCTGGACAGACTTCTTTGGTCTGTGCCCTGATTGCAGCTGAACAGATTAAACTTCTGTAACTGGAGGACAAGGCCAGTACCGGGCAGACTTCTGTGGTCTGTGCCCTGAAAATGACAAGGACAAATCAGGATCAAGTATACATATTATACCTTATACTATGAGTTTATCTTATTGGGCAGACTGGATGGACCATACAGGTCTTTATCTACCGTCATCTACTATGTTACTAGTATAACTTCCCCTAAGGTGAGTAAATGAGGCCATATTTTGGCTATACATTTTTCTAAATTCCCCATGGGCATGAATTGAACTCAAAAACATGTTCAAAAAGTGTGATGGTGGTGTAAAAGTAGTTTAGAATACAAAACAATCAAGTAAGTTACTAAAATATGCAGTTCACCTTTTTTCACTCACCTTAGTTGAGAATAATGATTTTGCCTTAGACAACACGTTTTTCACCTTATATTTTAAGCAGAAAGTGACCTCCTAAAGCTGGGTTCAAATTCACATTTATTTCCAAATGCATTTCAATTAATTTCCCTAAAGCTCTAAAACCTTCCATTTACTGGTAGATGGAAAATCAGGGTAACTGATTTGATTGGAAGTCTGATTATATAAAATGGAAGATGTGAATATGCGAGAATATATTAATAGGGGAACACTGGGTCAGCAGTAAAAGAATGTCATTGCTATTAGTTCTGGCAGGTTTTTAATACCCCAGTTATCCTGACATTTCAAAAACATATTTTCTAGCATGCATATTCAGGAATTAAAGCAACTTGACAAAAGAATATATGTAAATCTGACTGAATTTCATCTACTTCTTATAATCATAGAGTGCTTATAAACGTGTGGAGCTCAGGAATACAGCTCTGGAAGTTAGATTTTGTAGGTGTATGTTGTAGTTTCTAAAGACAAATGTAGAGCTGAAATGAATAGCTGGGTTGGGCTTCTATTGCTTTATCTAACTTTTCTTTTTCTTGTTGTGCTTAAAGAGATGAAGGCTGCCCCTAGTGGACCCTTCCAAGGACTGGAGTAATTAAACAATGAATTATCTCAGAAACAAGAAACAAGCATCAATGAGCCTAACAAATATATGTTAGTCCAAAACAACTAACATAGCCTTCAAATGATTGAAATCCTCAGTTCATTTCACCTACATCTCTCTCTATATAAAACGCACCTCCAACATTCTAATGAAGCCTCACTTTCCCAACGTTCTAAAGTGAGGCGGCTGAGACCACTTTTTTGCTCCATGAGTGTCTGCCCCGCCCACGCGTCAAACGTAATGACGTCGAGGGCGGAGCAATGACACTCAGCAAATAACAGCGCTCAATGTGAAATGACGTCCCATTAGAAGGTTGGAAACACACTATCCGCCCTTCCCAACTTCCCCCAACCCCCAAAGTCGCCGAACGTCACCAAAACACCCCCCCCCCAAGGTTGCCACCGCTAACACACGGAACAAAACCCCCCAGCACGTCCCCCACCCATCAAAGTCGCCGCCCGTCACCAAAACACCCCCCCCCAGGTTGACACCGCAAACACACTGAACGCCACACCCCAGCAAACACCAACCCAGGCAGGGGAGGAGTAGAATCGCTCAAGACTGCTGCCAGGGGCGTAGCCACGGCCGGCCCTAGACGGGCCCTGCCAGCCCACGTTTCCTCCACCGCGACAACGCCAGCCCCAGCCCCAGCTCCCATTGCCGGCAACTGCTGCTTTTCATGTTCAGCAGCAGGGCCGGTGCTACAAAAAAAAACCCAAAACAATCAGCTGACTAACCTGAGCACAAACAACAAAAATGTAAAAAAAAACAAAAAAAAACCACAGCACCGCAAGCAGCCTTGAGCCATTGGCTGCTGGCTGTGCAGGCTCCGCCCGTCTCTTACGTCACTGCCCCTACGTTGCTCCGGGGGCAGTGACGTAAGAGACGGGAGGAGCCTGCACAGCCAGCAGCCAGTGCCTCAAGGCTGCCTGCGGTGCCGCGTTTTTACATTTTCTTAAACATTTTTTGTAGTTAGCGCTCAGGACAGCTGAGCGCTTCTTTTTATAGCGCCAGCCCTAGAAGTACCAAAGATACAACATCAAGTGGCAGGGCGGCCCGGAGGAGGAGAAGGTAGGTGTGTACCAGGCAGGGGGAGGAGTCACGAAGATCGCCGATCAAGAGGCAGGGAGGGACAGAAGAGGAGGAGGTAAACATCAGTGCTAGCAGGCAGGGGGAGGAGTACCGAAGAACGGGATCAAGTGGCAGGGAGGGCTGGAGGAGGAGGAGGTGGGGAGAGAGGGAGGGGGGCCCCTGGCAGGGAAACAGACAATGAGGGAGGGGGGCCACCCTGGCACACACTCACCTTCACCTGGCACACACTCTCCTTCATACACACACACTCTTTCTCTCTCACAAACACACTCACACACACTCACTCTCTCTCTGTCACTAACACACACTTAAATCTGGGAGGGGGAGGGGAGGGAGGCGCCCCACCCTGGCACACACGCTCATTCCCCCACACACACTCTCTCTCTGTGTCACAAACACACACTTGCACCTGGGAGGGAGGGGGCCACCCTGGCGGATGGGGGCCACCCTGGCACACACTCTCATTCTTACACATACTCACATTCCCATACACACACTCTCTCACAGAGACACTCGCACACAGTCTCACTCTCTCACACTCACAAACATACACTTACACCTGGCAGGAGGAGAGGGAGGGGGCACATCTGAGGGAGGGGGGCCCATCCTGCTACACACTCTCATTTTCACACTCACTCTCATTCCCACACACACACTCTCTCACAAACACACTCACACACACTCACTCTCTCACAAATACACACTTACACATGGCAGGGAGACAGGGAGGGGGCACCTTGCAGGAGGCGGGACCATCCTGGCACACACTCATTCTCACACACACTCTCATTCCCACACACACACTCTCTCTCTGAGACACTCGCACACAGTCTCACTCTCTCTCACACAGACACTCGAACACAGTCTCACTCTCTCTCTCCCAATCACTGTATCTGTGTGAAACACACTCTCTCACGCTCACTGTGTCACACATACACACTTCCACACACATCACACACACACTCATTCTCACAGACACACTCACACCCACACTCACTCACTCTCTGTCACACACACACACACACACTCACACATTCACTCTCTCTCTCTCACACACTCTCTCAAAAATACACACTCCAAGGAAAACCTTGCTAGCGCCCGTTTCATTTGTTTCGGAAACGGCCTTTTTTTTTACTAGTTTTATATATTTGTATTTAGTTCACACCTTTTTCAGTAGTAGCTCAAGGTGAATTGCATTCAGGTTGAGTTATCTTGTTGGGCAGACTGGATGAACCATGCAGGTCTTTTTCTGCCGTCATCTACTATGTTATGTTACTAGGTTATTTTCCTGTCCCTGGAGGGCTTACAATCTATGAGACCCTTTTATTAAAGCTTAGTGCATAGTATGCACTAAGTACCACATAGCTAATAGGTATAAAATAGGACGTGCAGTACTTAGTTCACATTAATTCCATTATCACGCACTAAGCTTTAGTAAAAGGGCCCCTTTGTTTGTACCTGAAGCAATGGAAGGTGAAATGACTTGTGGGCAGCAGGAGCAGAGGTATAGCTACCATTGAGGAAACCCGGCAAAATGCCCAGGGCGGCCTCCTGTGCCCAGGTCCAGCATCACACCAGCTCTCCCTCACTGTTGGTCCTCCACATGAGGCAGGGAGAGCACTGAAACCTGCCTCTCTGGCTGGCAGGGCCTTTTCTGTGCTCGCCCCGCCTCTCTGATACAACTTTCTGTTTCAGTGCTCTCGGTGCTGCATGTGGAAGACTGGCAGTGGGGAAGAGCTGATGCGGTGCTGGACCCACATGGCTCTGGGAGGGAAGGGGACAGGAAGGGAAATATGCCAGATCAGAGCATGGGGGCGGGGGAGGAATGGAGAGAACTGTTTCTGGACCTGGTGCTTACGAATGGAGAGTACGTTTCTGACGTCAAGGTGGCAGACCATTTGGCATCTAGTGATCATCATATGGTATGGTTCAATATTAAAACAGAAGAGAGGACTCATTTGAGATTGAAGGTCCTGGATTTCAAAGGAACTAACTTTACCGAGATGGGGGAATTTCTCAAGGAACAGTTAGCGGGATGGGAACAGCTGAAGGATGTAGAACAGCAATGGACAAGACTGAAAGGAGCTTTATTAAAGGCAACTAACCTTTATGTTAGAAAATTACATAAAAGTAAGAGGAAAAAAAGGCCTCTCTGGTACTCGAATGTAGTAGCTGAAAAGATAAGGATAAGGAGGTTAGCCTTTGCACGTTATAAGACGACTCAGAAAGATGAAGACAGGAGAGAATACCTGAATAAGCGAAGAGAAGCTGAAAAAGCTATCAGGAATGCAAAGCGGCAAATGGAGGAAAAGATAGCTAATACTCCTTGTGACTCTGGGCAAGTCACTTAACCCTCCATTGTCCCAGGTACAAATAAGTACCTAAGCCGCATTGAGCCTGCCATGAGTGGGAAAGCGCGGGGTACAAATTAAAAAAATACGGTAAAATTGGGGGATAAGACCTTTTTCAGATATGTAAGTGACAAGAGGAAGTGCCATAATAGCATTGTGAGGCTCAAAGCTGAGGGAGAGAAATATGTGGAAGATGATAAGGATAAAGCTGAACTGCTTAACAATTATTTTAGCTCTGTGTTCACGAATGAAAGATCAGGGGTAGGGCTGCAGAAATCAAAGGCTAAAGGGGATGAATGTATGGTAGACCAAGACCTGTTTAGGGAGGACTGTGTTCGTGAGGAGCTTGCCAAACTAAAAGGAGACAGAGCGATGGGGCCAGATGGGATACACCCGAGGGTGCTTAAGGAACTCGGAAAAGTTCTGTCGGCTCCGCTGACAGACCTCTTCAATGCTTCCTTAGAAACTGGAGTGGTACCGGTGGACTGGAGAAGGGTGGATGTAGTTCCTTTGCACAAGAGAGGAAGTAAGGAGGAGGTTGGGAATTACAGACCTGTCAGTCTGACCTCAGTGGTGAATAAGCTAATGGAAACGCTTCTAAAGAGGAGGATTGTGAGATTTCTTGAACTAAATGGAATGCGGTACCCAAGGCAGCATGGCTTCACTAGTGGCAGGTCATGTCAGACAAATCTGACTGTCTTCTTTGACTGGGTGACCAAACAGTTGGATGTGGGAGGGGCGCTTGATGTGGTTTACTTGGATTTCAGCAAAGCCTTTGACACGGTTCCGCACAGGCGGCTGATAAATAAATTGAATGCCCTCGGCTATATGACGGCAGATCCTGTTCTAAAATACATGAGAAATGGATGTCTATATGTGATGTACAGACTTGGAGGTCTATATTCAGAGTTGGACGTCCTTTCTAAAATTCTGCTCCATATTTTAAAATATTAAACTCTGTTTTGTAAGTGTGAAGTGGAATTTTAGAAAGGACATCCAACTCAGAATGTGTGTGTGAGTGTGTACTGACAACACAGGAGCATAGCCACGGGTGGGCCTGGGTGGGCCCAGGCCCACCCACTTTCCCTCCAGGCCCGCCCACGTCGCTCGCTCGCTCGCTACCTTTTCTCCGGCATCTGGCTGCAACGGAAATTCTTGTCCTCCCCGCCTGCGCTGCCTCGGTCCCTGCATTCTTTTCTTTGATCGTCGCTGGCAGCGCTGCCATTCACACAGGCAGCTCCACCCCCCTCTGCCGCGTCCATCCGGCCCTCTCTGATGCACTTCCTGTTTACGTAGGAGGGCCGGATAGACGCGGCAGAGGGGAGCAGAGCTGCCTGTGTGAATGGCAGCGCTGCCGGCGACGATCGAAGGAAAGAATGCAGGGACCGAAGCTAGAAGAAAATCGCTGCTGCCAGCTGACTCAGAAGGGGCCAAGAGAGGAGCTGGGCGTTCAGTTGTTTGGTGACTAGCAAGTGGGAAAGCCGGTGATGCTGCATATGGGGGGGGGGGGGGGGGGGTTGGAGAGAAGATAAAATTGTTGGGCTATTTGGGCATGGGAGTGGAGGGGAGGGAAAGAAAAGAGATGCTACACAGGGGGTGTAGGAGTGAGGGAAATTGTTAGGGAGGGGAGGGAGAGATGCAGGGGGGTGTAGGAGAGGGATACATGCATGGGAGAGTAGAAGAAAGGGGATCATTATTGGGATATGGGGGGAGAGAGAGGGATAATTGCTGGATGTAGGGTAGGGTGGGGAGGGAAGGAGGGGTGAATGACAAAAGAAAGAGAAATGTTGGACCTGGGAGGGAGGGGAGGAAAAGGTACTGCACAGGGGAGAGAGGGATGAAGGAGAAATGTTACATGGTGGTGGGAGAGATGCTGCAAGGGGGAAACAGATGTTAGACTTGGGATGCAAGGGTGAGAGAGAAGAGGAAAAGAGGGAACAATGTTGAACATGAGGGTGGAGGACGGGGAAGAAGGAGGGAGATGTAGGATCCAGGGGTAGAAGACAGTGAGGGAGAAATGCTGGAATGCGGGTGGGAGGGAAGAGGGGGAGAAATGCTGGCCCCTGGGGGAAGGGGCAAGAGGAAAGAGAGAAAGAACAAGAAGATGCTAGGAGGGGATAGAGGGTGGAGAGAGGAGAAAGAGGGAGCAGATGCTGGGCTAGAAGGGTTGGAAGGAGGCAGACACTGTGATGGTGGAACCATGTGGAAGGCCAAGGGGGGTGGTAAGGAAATGAACGAAAAGATGATAGTGATTACGGTGAGTAGATTGAAGATGGAAGGCTGGAGAAGGAATGAGATGGGGAATAGGAGAGCTAGTGGGTGAAAGAAGGAGATGGAAATCTGATAGGTATCTGAAAAGTAAAAAGGAAAAGGATTAGAAGATGAAATTTGAGTGGACAGAGAGCAGGAAAGAAAAAAAAGATAGGAAAGAGCTAAAATGAAACAAACATCAATATGTCAGTGTAGTGAGCGAATGGAATGAGAGTGAAGAAAAGACAAATGAATAGCGCTGCTTGAAGGAGAATTAACAGAAAGACAGGAAAGTGGAAAAGAGAAACTTGAACCAACATAATGGAAAAATAAAATGACTAGACAACAAAGGTAGAAAAGACATTTTATTTTGAATTTATTAACTGAAATTTGTTAGCTTGAGAAATGTGCATAGCGGATATCATTTTATTGTGTTCAGTAGAAAAAAAGAAATATATTTCTGATTTTAATTCTCCACTGTATCATGCCGAGGTTCCAAGTTCAATTTTTGGCTACATATTTTTATTTCTAATTTGTGATCCCTTGTTCTGAATTTGGTGAGAGTCTGGGCCCTAGCATGTCTAACACTAGTCCTGACCCTTGCTGTAGCTGGTGGGGATCCCCAACCTACATCAGCTGAGGACCTCCTCTAAAAGCAGCCAAAACTCCCTTCTACTAAGCTTGGCAGATGGCGACAACATCCTTGAGCCACCGATAACTAAGCATGCATGGGGTGCCAGCATCAGTGTCTCAAAGCATTGTTGCTACTGCTGC
The DNA here is from genome assembly GCF_901765095.1 of Microcaecilia unicolor. Classification (NCBI taxonomy): domain Eukaryota; kingdom Metazoa; phylum Chordata; class Amphibia; order Gymnophiona; family Siphonopidae; genus Microcaecilia; species Microcaecilia unicolor. The sequence goes on from NC_044033.1 coordinate 101,288,095, forward strand.
CTGCCAAGCTTGGTAAAAGGGATTTCTGGCTGTCTTCGGAGGAAGTTTTCAGCTGACAGAGCTTGGGGATCTTTATGAGCTAAAGTATATTTTGAATTGGGAGGTGCCGGGGGAGATGTGGAGAGTGCGGGGAGGAAGGGGGCAGGGACAGAGAGATAATTTTGTGCCCACCCACTTTGGGCTCTGTAGGAGTATTTCCCTGTGTGTCTCACCTTGCGGGCCTTGGCCTGTATAATCCTATGACAGCAAATGGAGACTGTAAACTCTGACCCGCACATCTCTGTGTCAGCAAGTAACAGCTTTGCAGCTTGTGGAAAATTACAGCAGAAGCTCAACACCAAGGACATGCTGTGGGCAAAGCAGGCCCCCTTATCTCCCTGAGAGGCTGGCTCCAGCAAGGCGGGTGAGAAACAGAAAATGCATACCAAAATGTAACAACTTGAAGGTCAAGAACAACGAACTGTTCTTGCCAGGCAGTGAGCTGAGGAAGATCCAGTTTGGTTCCTGCAGCCACCGGACCACGAGGTACGGGGAGAGCGGGAACAAAGAAGGAGTTAGTAAGAAGCCTTGGAAGAAGGTGGAGGTAAAAAGAAGACCAGTGAGACCTAATAAGGTCCACCAACTGATGAACTGTGTATCTGGAGGAAAGTATCGTGGTTCAGCTGTACCTGCCCTGCGTGACCTGTGACCACCTTATCTGCTGCAGAGTTCCCTTCCAGCTGCGACTGAGACTCGCTGTGAATCCAGCTTGAGTCTGTGAGGTGTCCCGTGCCAGCTCCCGAGAGAAACGACCCTGAGGTCTAGGCCTGGTGAGAAACACGGTGATTCATTTCCTACTAGTCGGGGGCTAGTTAGTGGTATTTACCTGAGCAGAAGGCTGGTGCTGTCGTACTTGTGATTAGGAGAAGCTGCTAATAACTGTACTACCTCGTAACATAGTGTGACTGATCAGTGGTGTAATTTTACCTGGTAACCAATAAGAATTAGTGTTTAGTAGTGTGACGTATGAGTGTAATTTTTATCAGCCAGTAATTTTGTAATCAGCCAAAGCTTGCAGAGTTCTATTTTGTATACCTTAGCTCTATTTTCTTACCTGACATACTATAATAAATCTAATATATATATATCAGCCTACGGTCTCAGCTACAGTTCTTTCTAACGGAAGTATTTGGCTAGGTTCCAAGGTTCCCACCCCTAGACCTAATTCAGGATTATTTGCTTGCAGATAGTTCTGCTTAGGGGAACCTGGACACAGGTAATTTATTATCTGTGCAATTATCCTACAGATAATGGGGGCGTCGTCCGGGATATCATAAAGTTGAGAAAGTATTCCGGTTTGTGTGTCTTCAGTGAGAGAGAACTGACAGGCTGGGGATATTTGCTTTCTGTAATTTTTCGTACTGCTTCACTGATTCCTTGCTTTCTGTGTCACTGAACTGTGCTGTTAAAGTATTTCTTAGAGAACTACGAAGAGGGAGGATCTGGTAGCTGAACAGTAAAGCTGCTAGTTAAGATTTACGGCTTAGAGATAGCAGCGAGACATTATTGCAGTCAGCCCAGCCAGCCACGATGACGTCACACACTACTTCGCTCACTAAACTAGAGTTGAATGTTTTTGAGATTCTTATTGACGTTGCCCAAAGCCAAGAACAGAAGAGCTACTCCATTGAGTCATTGCTCTCCCTATTTAGAAAAGAATCTGGTGCCAGCCAAGCAGCATATACCTCAGTTTTGACCAATATTGTGAAAGGCAAGGCTAAGCTTGCTCTAACAGATCTAGCAGAATTAGTTTGCACCCTGCTAGCTATCAAAGAAAATGCTATGAATAACTGTTCCTCGCTACAGGTAGCCCTGCAGCGATCGCAGGAAACAGTGACTGCTCTGACCACAGAAAAGGCTGAATTGCAGCGTTCGTGGGCAGACAGACTGGCTCAGGCGACTGCTGTAGGAGATAGGGAGTCGAGCAGTACCCAAGGTCAGCTAACATGTGTTAATTGCCCAGTACTGAGAGATAAATGTGCAGCTCTAGAAGATCTGAAATCCCAGTGTGAAAAACAAGTCTGTTCCCTACAGTGTGAGTTAAGGCAGAAAGATGCTGTTTTGGGGTCTAAAACACAGCAGCTAGCTGACGTTGAAGAGACTCTTGATTTAAGGTGTCAAGAAGTTGTTAGATTACAATCGTTCCAGCAAGAAGTGAGAGATAGATCTGAGGGTGCCATGTCTGCTCTGCGACGAGAGTTGCAGCAAGAACAGGAGAGGTGCAGCTTTGCTCAAGAGGCATGGTACAGTGCCAAAGAGGAGCAGAATGAAATGTGGGAAGAGAATAAATCTCTCTCGCAGCGGTTGGACCAGGCAATACAAGAGAAAGATTCTTGCGTGCAGACATTAAAGCGATGCCAAGAAGATTTAGATGCCGTGCGTAGGGAAGTGCGAAATATATGTGATGACCCTGAGTCACTGCCCATAGATGATGATGGGGGGGGGGGGAGACTGGGGATGTGGATAGGCCCTCTAGCCCTGCACGGGAACCTAACAGTGTTTATGTAAGTCCCAGAAATCCCTCCACAGCTCCTCCCCGGTACAGTTCCCTAACCCCTGAAGCCTTCGACAGTATGCTGGAGCACAGACTCCGCCCTGTCCGGTCACAGGGTACTGTACCACTCAATGACGGCTACAGTACAGCTGCATCTGGGCCACGCCCAGGAAGGTCACAGTACATTGCACCCGATGAGAACACTGGTACAATTACACATATGCTCCGCCCACGAAGGCCACAGCTCTCTGTCCTGCCTGACGGGGACACTGGTGCCCTTGGGCCTGGGTCCCGCCCAGAAAGGTCACAGTATACTGCACCGGATGAGGGCCCTGCTACAAGTGTACAGAGGTTCCTCCCAGGAAGGTCACAGTCCTCTGACCCACCTGCTGACATCAGCAGCCTACCCACACCACTGTTCTCTTCTCCTGCTGGTGAGCAGCGGTATTACACCCAAACGCCCAAAGTTACTCCTTTATCTAGAGATCAGCACAACCAAACAATGAGAACACTTCGCTCCATGATTGTACCTTTTAAAGAGTCTTCAGGGGTAACCATACACGCTCACCTGGATAGCGTGCGTGACCTTTTTGAAGAATTACAGGTTCATGCCGAATCAGATAAAAGAGCTCTACTGAAGTGGACGTTTGCGGCTGAGTGCCAAACATATTTAAAAGCTATTTTAGCCGAGCATAATGACCTATCCACAGTGGAACAGGCCCTGAAGAAGCGGTATGGACAGTTCGCGGATCCCACAGAGGCCAAAAGGGCAGCATATAATATGTGCTGTGGCCCGAATGAGAGTCCACAGGAATGGGCCTATCGCCTGAAGGAGGTATTTTACGAAGGGGGGGCGGATCCAGATACCAAAGACCTTGAATTTGGAGATTTTAGGACCCTTTTCGTGAAAGGCCTGCCCAACCACGTGAAAGTGTCTTTAGCAGGTTACAAGAAAGAACCTTTCGCCGTTTTGTTGAGGCGGGCAGAGGAGGTTTTTGATATGTGTCGCACAACACCTGCGGGGGCAACACCCAGACCCGCATCAAAGAACCGCAGCCCGGGGGCCCAACCCAGTGTTTGTGCTGTTACGTCCACACTTTCTCTGGAAAACAAGGGGGCAAACCCACCTGCCCAGTCCCGTGGCGGCAGTAACCAACCACACCCGCCGAGGGACACAGCGCCTCCTACTGCTCACGAGGATCAACCCCATTTTCGGAGGAGGCGTCATAATCAGAGACATTGGGCTCAGGAGAAGATCAGGAACTTACAGGCACAGCTTGATCAAATGATAGCTAAGCATCAGATTCCCGATCCGGAGGAGAAGATTAGGGCCCTAGAAGGCCAAATAAAAGCACTGCGGGCTAAACAGCAGGGTTCAAATGCTGGAGCCTCGCAATATCCCTCATCTTCTCATAAAAGAGGAAACCCTTACCCAGGGAACAAGGACCAGGTCCCCGGTCCAACAACTCAGACCGGGCCCAGTGTCAAGTCCGTTGAAATCTCGGAACACCCGGAGTCTGCAGAAGTAGAAACAGCATGACTAGGCTTGGCTCCGGCGTCACCTGCCAACATGCCCACTGTTCATGTTGATGCTCTATCATCCGTCAGTGAGGAGCCCTCGTTGCCCAAGGCTGATGCCCAGCCCGTGGACCAGGAAAGGCCTCTGTTATGTGATTCTATTAAGGAAACCAGGTACTTGATGGGTAAACTTACTCCTAAAGGTTCCAGATATACCATGGATGTGTTGATTCAACAGACCTTTTCCTGTCCGGGTCTCCTGGATGCAGCCTCAGAGGTGACCTTAATTACCCAAGGCCTGTTTCAGAAACTAGAGGAATCCCTAAAGGGGGGTGGGGAGACGCTGCATGTCACCCCATGCAAATTCTCCCTGGAGGCTTATGGCAAACAGAGCATTGGGACTGTAGGTCAGGTGTGGCTTTCCTTACAGCTTGGTGAGATGAGTATCAAACACCCTGCCATAATTACTACCTGTGCGGGCAAAGAATTCTTAATTGGAATTGATCTTCTGAAGAGATTGCGGGTTGATTTGGATTTTCACCATGAGGTTATTTGGGCCCAAGTCACTGAACCCCTTCCATATGGGAAAGTCCAGCAGATGAGCAGAGTCAGTGGCTCCAGCTCCGTGGGACTTCGGGATACCCCAGGTCGAATTAAGTTCCAGAACTCAGCTGACCCGTTCACCTGGGAGCTCCAGTTGCGTGGTGGACCAGGGGGGGACGAACAGAGTGGTGATGTCATCCGCGTCCAGACAGATCGGATAGCTGATATGGTTCTAAATGATGACAACCTGGAGATTATTCTGAATGCCTCGCCTACGGCAGAGAACTCCCCTGATGAAGCTACTGACATGCCGCAAGAGACCCTCGCTTCCATTCCCAGTCCTGATCCTTCTCATCCTCGTAGGTTGACCGACATCCAACAGAGGGGTGATGCTTACACTGTGCCTGTCCAGATAACTGACATCCAAATACTTCAGTCCACGTTGTTGCTGCAAAGCGACGTCTCCTTCATCAGTGACACCTTGTTTTACCGTCTTCGCAAGTCTGTGCCACTTCCCTTCAGTAAGTGTTCTTCCATTTCGGTAGAAGTACCTGGACTAGGTACCAGGCCACTAGTGGGAAAGTGCAATCTTCCTTTGACGGTGGGACAGAAGTCGTTCACCCATCACTTCTCTGTTGTCAAAGGCCTACAACAGCCCTTATGTCTGGGCTCCGATTGCCTTGTGCGACTGGGAGTTTATGTGGACTTGGTGAATCTTGTCCTGTGGAGCAGACTGGACGGCAACCCAGTGGAATCTGAGTCGACGCCTGTGAGCTTAAAGTCTGGGCAAACCATACCCCAGGTCTGTGAAGTAGTCTGTGATAAAGAGGTGACCATCCCGGCAAGAGTGAGGGACTTTTCCATCCAGCTCCGCCTTGCACAGGGACAGCGTCTGTTGGATAAAGTGGTGTTCTTCAACCCTCACTCTTACTTTCGTGACCTAGGGTTGTCCACCGGTGTTCTGCCATGTTTGGAGGTTACAGATGCACCTTTTCACGTGTTGGTCACCAATCCGCATTCAGAGGAAGTTGTGGTGTCTAAAGGAGACCCTTTTGGATTTTTGGTGGGAGTGTCTTTTCCTGATGTCGAGGTAAGTTTGCCTATTATTGGCAGGTTGCCCTCCATTTGGAACTCCTGCCAGGGGGGGGGTGACAACTGAATGTCTGTTTACCTCTCCCAGAGGCCTCATATCTGTGGAGTTCATCTGGCCATATGATGCAACGGATTCACAGATGCAGCTGGAAGACGAATTCTTGATTTTGTCCAGAAGGATGCCTTTACCCCAGAAGTCCAGACTGGTGAATTCTGTTGAAACTTCATCTTTGCAAGAGGAGATAGAGGAGCAAGTGGAAATTCCATCCAACCAGCCTTGCTCAGAGTTTGATGCTATGGTGAAAGAGCAAGTTGAACAGGCTGATGCGTGTACTACTGACACAGAGAAGTTGCAGTTGACTGAGTTGCTGTATAAATACATGGAACATTTTGCTGTTGACTCATATGACTGTGGCCATACAGACCTGCATGTCACCAGAGTGCCTACAGATCCTAATAGTAAGCCTGTCTTTGTGCGCCAGTACAAGATCCCATTAGCTTCCTACGAATCCGTGCAAGAGATTCTCAATACTTTGGAGGCCAGGGGCATCATTAGGCAATGCAACAGCACATACAACTCCCCTCTGTGGCCTATCCTGAAGAAGAACAACAGCTGGAGAATTGCACTGGACTACCGTCAGCTGAATAAGCGAGTGCCGTTGTCCAGGTGGCCGATGGCTCCGCTGGATCAGAGTCTTGCTACAATTAAAGGGGCTAAGTATTTCACAAGCTTAGACTTGGCATCAGGATTTTGGACCGTACCTGTACATCCACATGATCAGTATAAACTGGCCTTCACCTTTGGGAAGAAACAGTATACGTGGAACAGAACTCCCTTTGGTTTTCTCAATTCACCTGCTGAGTTCAACATCTTCCTCCATAAGGCACTTCCAGATGCTGAAGCTCGAGGAACTGTGGTCTACGTGGATGACATTCTGATCAAGAGCCCTACCTTTCAGGATCACGTGGCAGAGATTGAGCATGTTTTCAGACAGTTGACAGATGCTGGAGCTAAACTAACACTAGCCAAAGGACAATGGTGCAGGAAATCGCTGAATTACCTAGGGTATGAAATTTCTGCAGAGGGTCTGAGACCTCAGAAGAAGCGAGTACAGGCCTTACAACAGCTGAAACAACCTACCAATCTCACAGAGCTTCGTTCCTTCCTGGGAATATGTAATTACTCCAGACAGTTCATAGAGGAGTATGCAGAGATCACCAGACCCTTGGTCAAGTTATTGAAGAAAGATATGCCCTGGTCTTGGGGTCCAGAGCAGGAATCTGCTATGCAGGAGCTGAAGAATCAGCTTAGCCGCTTTCCATGCCTTGCGTACCCTGAGGGGGGTCGTGAGTTCTACGTTGACCTGGGTTACTCCAAGCACACCATGAGTGCGGTCTTGTATCAGAAATATGATTCCGACAAGCGGGTCGTGGCCTATGCTAGCAAAGGCCTATCTGATATAGAAAAGAAGTATTCAGACTGTGAGAAATCCTTGTGGACCACGGTATGGGCTCTGCAACATTTCAGGAGTTACATCCAAGGAGAGAAGCTAATCGTGGAAACGTGTCATCAGATTGTTAGTTTCCTGGGGAGCGACCGAATCAAATCCGGTCAGGTGTCCAACAGCAGGATAGTATCCTGGACATTGGCTCTCCAAGGATGGCCTTTAGAGGTAAGGTATGCTCAGAAACATCGCAATGTAGTAGCCCAAGGTATGGCGGACCTGCATGACTGTGCAGGCCATGATTCCCTTGCAGGTACTTCTGAAACAGATGTTCCCCCACAGGAGAAAGAACCTCATCTACATCATCTGTATGATGAAAAGATCTGTGAGACCATGCCTAAGGTCTATGTGGATGGTTGTGCCTACCGCCGTGATACAGACCATGAGTTGGTTGCAGGTGTGGGAGTGGTATGGAATCCAGCCATTCCTGAAGAGACTTTGATGCACAGCTTGGGTTCCCAGACAAACCAGTATGCTGAGATAGTTGCAGCCTTGGTGGCGGTACAGTCTGCAGTTCAGAGAGGACTTAGGGAACTAGTCATATGCACTGATTCAGATTATGTGAGACAGAACTTTGTCTCTCATCTGCCCATTTGGAAACAGAACAACATGCTAAATTCTAAAGGAAAACCAGTACATCATGGAAATTTGATTCTGGCTCTGGATCAACTGGTACGAGACCATGACATGACCATCTATTGGAAGAAGGTCAAGGGTCATGCAAAAGTTGATAGTCCTGACAAGATAGGGAATGATCTGGCAGACCTACTCGCGAAGGAAGGTGCGCTCACCGGAGAACTATGGCGGTTCTCAGAACCGGATGCATTGGCAGTTCAGGCTGTCACCAGACGGCAAACTAAACAGCTCTGTGAGACTCCAGTGTTCCAGTGGAGCAGTGAAGTCCCATCCTTTGATCTTGTCACGGCTCAGAAATCAGATCCGGTGGTTGGAAGATTTTATGAGTACATCCAGAATCCACAAGAACATCCATTGACAGAAGAGGAGTGTCAAACGGAAGAACTGAGGATACTCTATACATCTAGAGAGAAGTTTGAGATCCGCCAGGACCTGCTTATTCGGACGAGTAAGCATGGCATTGAGCAATGGGTTGTGCCTCAGACGTATCGTGGCATCATGTTGCAACATGCTCATGATGAACCATGTGCAGGACATAGAGGAGAAAGCATCACCTATGAGACCTTGAAGCAAGTGGCTTATTGGCCCCATATGCGTCAGGATGTGAAGCTGTATACTCGAGGTTGTCTGACCTGTTGTCGTTTCCAGCCATCTTCACCATCCCATCGGGCACCCCTCAGGAAGAAGGGTATTGTTATGCCCTGGTCAGATATCCAGATTGATTGGGTTGGACCGGTGGTGCGATCCACCCGAGGCAACAAGTACATGCTTACTGTCACCTGCATGTTCACCAAGTGGGTGGAGTGCCTTCCTGCACCCAATTGCACTGCTGAGACTACGGCTACCTTACTACTGAATCATGTGTTCAGCCGGTGGGGCTTGCCAATGCGAGTGGATTCAGACCAAGGATCTCAGTTTACTGCCGAAGTGATCCAACACATGTGGAAGATGCTAAGAGTGAAGAGTAAACTACACATTGCCTACCGACCGCAGTCCTCAGGACAAGTGGAAAGAGCTAATCGTACCATCATCACCATTCTGAAGAAGTATGTGTCATCTTCAGGTAAGGACTGGGACATGAAGTTACCATTGGTCCTCATGGCCATCCGTGCCACACCTCATCGGTCTACAGGAGTGTCACCTTTTGAGATGATGACAGGTAGGGAAATGATATTACCAATTCATTTGCTTTACAGAACTAATGATGTGAACGTGTCCAGTGCTACTTCCTCTCATGAGTACGTCACCCATTTGCGTCAGCATTTGCAAAGTGCCTTTGCCTTTGCCCAAAAGAACTTGGAAAATAGTGCTAGAGGTAGAAAAGCCTACTATGATCAAGGGACTACCTCCAAAGAATACCAAATTGGCGACAAGGTATTCTATTTCAATTTTGGCAGAAACAAGGTAAAAGAGAAGAAATTTCTGCCCAGTTGGCATGGTCCTTTCCCTATAGTGGAAAAAGCTTCACCTGTGGCTTACCAAATTCGCCTCAGAAAAAATTCTCAAGGTGAAGATAACCTTAAGTGGGTCCACATCAATCAGCTGAGACCATGTCACCCCAGTCATTTGGTTCCAGATACATGCATTGTTGAAATGACCCAAACTAACCATGAAGCAGAATAGCTTCGTTTTCTTTTGTTTTTCAGCTACAGAGAAAAAAAAAAAAAAACAAAACCTTGAAGATTCGGTGCAGTTGCCAAGCAGATTGATCCTGTTTCCGTTCCTGATGTCGTTCTTCAAGATGTTCCTGATGCCCTGCTTCCTAATCCATTGGTGGTTTTCAACATTCCTTCCCTTTGTCCCTCATGATTTCCATTGTTTAGTCATGACTGTTGGATTTTCTTTTCCCAAAAATCATTCTTCTTGTTGGGGGGGAATTTGTTTGGTTTTATTTTTATTTCAACCGATCCAGTATTCCTGAAAGTGAAGTTTTGGATGTGTTTGTTTGTTTTTGGGACATTTCATTGACTTTCTTTTTGAACTGTGTCCAATACTTATGTTTGAAGACTTTCTTCATCAGCACCATTACGTGGACCATTTTGTTCCTGTTTGATGTCTTCTTGATGTGAGAAGTGTCCATTTACACCTCATCAGTCATCATGGTCCACCCTATTGACTTTGCTTTGGACATTATGCCACTTTTACAGTCTAAGAACTCTCATACCGTTGAACTTGCAGTCAACCATGATTCTCTCCAGGTCACTGACTTCAAGCATCGCCCATCTGAGGTTCCTGGTGTCAATGTAACCACTCATGTCGCCATTCCACTACTCACCATCTCGTGGATCGTCATGCTTGTCATTGTGACCCTGTTGGCACGAGAAGTTTTGGCTCAGCGCCAGCTCATTCGCAGTTCTTCATCTCCTATGGCCATGAGACTGAAAGACTTTGTGTAACTATTTTGATGACCTCTCCATCATATAATCAGATTCTTTACCTTATCAGTTCTGTACTAATTTTGCTGATGCTTTTGCTATGCATTTTATTGTACTGATGATTTAATGTTGATTATAATTTCATGTGTTAAGACATAGCTGCTAACACCCTAAGAGTGTTCTAGTATTAGTAGTTTGCTGTATTAGTATTTTGAAACTACGTTTGAACATTGCATATGATTGTATGAAGTATTTGCTTCTAGTTATCATTGATAGTGTGTTAGTATTGAGTTAATGACATTTACTGTTTTTATGTCCTCAGTCTTGACCATGAGTCTGACTTAACCAGTCTAGCTGTATTACTAGTTAGATTGGAGAAGGCTTTTACTCCTTTGTAGTAAATTCCATCTCCAAGGGGGGGAATATGTAGGAGTATTTCCCTGTGTGTCTCACCTTGCGGGCCTTGGCCTGTATAATCCTATGACAGCAAATGGAGACTGTAAACTCTGACCCGCACATCTCTGTGTCAGCAAGTAACAGCTTTGCAGCTTGTGGAAAATTACAGCAGAAGCTCAACACCAAGGACATGCTGTGGGCAAAGCAGGCCCCCTTATCTCCCTGAGAGGCTGGCTCCAGCAAGGCGGGTGAGAAACAGAAAATGCATACCAAAATGTAACAACTTGAAGGTCAAGAACAACGAACTGTTCTTGCCAGGCAGTGAGCTGAGGAAGATCCAGTTTGGTTCCTGCAGCCACCGGACCACGAGGTACGGGGAGAGCGGGAACAAAGAAGGAGTTAGTAAGAAGCCTTGGAAGAAGGTGGAGGTAAAAAGAAGACCAGTGAGACCTAATAAGGTCCACCAACTGATGAACTGTGTATCTGGAGGAAAGTATCGTGGTTCAGCTGTACCTGCCCTGCGTGACCTGTGACCACCTTATCTGCTGCAGAGTTCCCTTCCAGCTGCGACTGAGACTCGCTGTGAATCCAGCTTGAGTCTGTGAGGTGTCCCGTGCCAGCTCCCGAGAGAAACGACCCTGAGGTCTAGGCCTGGTGAGAAACACGGTGATTCATTTCCTACTAGTCGGGGGCTAGTTAGTGGTATTTACCTGAGCAGAAGGCTGGTGCTGTCGTACTTGTGATTAGGAGAAGCTGCTAATAACTGTACTACCTCGTAACATAGTGTGACTGATCAGTGGTGTAATTTTACCTGGTAACCAATAAGAATTAGTGTTTAGTAGTGTGACGTATGAGTGTAATTTTTATCAGCCAGTAATTTTGTAATCAGCCAAAGCTTGCAGAGTTCTATTTTGTATACCTTAGCTCTATTTTCTTACCTGACATACTATAATAAATCTAATATATATATATCAGCCTACGGTCTCAGCTACAGTTCTTTCTAACGGAAGTATTTGGCTAGGTTCCAAGGTTCCCACCCCTAGACCTAATTCAGGATTATTTGCTTGCAGATAGTTCTGCTTAGGGGAACCTGGACACAGGTAATTTATTATCTGTGCAATTATCCTACAGCTCAGGCCCACCCAAAATTGGCTGTCTGGCTACGCCACTGTGACAACAGTTTCCAAAAGTCTTTTATGCAGATAAATAAGCTATTCAAAAATTGACCACCTTCTCTGTTGGTAAATGTATGCATTGATGGTTCTTAGTGTTTGTGTGGTTATCAGGTTTGCTCATTTTTGCTTTGGCTTCTGCTCCTGTTTGCTGCCCCTCAGAAGCTGCTGCCCTAGGTGACACTTAGTCTTGCCTAATATGGTACAACACCGATTATCTGAATGCCGATCAACCAGATGTCCAATTATCTGGACCGGCGGTCTGTGTGTGTCTGTTGGTGTCGGAGTTCTTGCTGGTGAGTCAGCTGGTGTGGTGGGGGCTTCGGTGCCACTGCTCTCACCTTGCACGTCAGGTGGTCCTTACACATCAGGATGTGGACAGGTCGGTCTGCTAGTGTGGGAGGGTTTGTGGGAGAGAATGCAGCACTGCAAGTCTTTCATGGCTTTTTGTGAAGTTAATTAATTTATTCATTTTTTAGTTTTTGCTGCAGTGGGTATAGGTTTGTCCAATCATCATGATTTATGATTATCTGGACTACCCCCTGCCGAGGCTGGTCCGGATAATCAGAATCATACTGTAGTTAAGATAGCCCTGTTTCCACCAGCAAGGTCAGTGAGTGTGTTGGTAGACTGAGAATATTTCTACACATGACCTTCTAAGTTGTTCCTTTTCTTCCCTATGATACTGTAAGTGAAGGCAGGACCAGGGCCCAGATAAAGTGACACCATGGAACAGGTTAGGGGAGCAAAATTAATGTTTATTTAAGAAGCTGGAAAAGTGTATCCTGTTCAGTTCACAGGGGAAGGAGAAATGCAAACCCAGTTTTTGAACCGAAGAATGTCCTTTGTGGCCTGCTCCTGCAGAACCACTGAATGCACTACAGTCTCTTGGTAAGGCAATACTTTCTCTTGACCAGTGGCGTAGCCAGAAGACAATTTTTGGGTGGGCCAGCGGGTTGGATGGGTGGGCACTACAACCCCCCCCCCCCACACACGGTCCAGCACATTTAAAGTTATCGGCGCTGCCTCCACTCACCTTCTCCCACCCCCGCCGTAGCGCTGCCTCCTCTCCTGCACTTCACGGTCTCTGTCTCCCTTCTTCGCGGCTGCGCTTGCAATTTGCTATCGGCGCTGCCTGCCTGACAGCTGACAGACGCGGCGTGACGACGTCCTGCTCCGGGACCTTCCCTCTGCCGCGTGTAATCCGCCCTGCGTAAACAGGAAGTTGAATGAACGTGACAGAGGGAAGGCCCCGGAGCAGGAGGATGTCGCACTGCGTCTGTCAGCTGTCAGGCAGGCAGCGCTGATAGCAAATTGAAAGCGCTGCCATGAGGGTGGGAGACAGAGACCGTGAAGTGTAGGAGAGGAAGCAGCGCTACGGCGGGGGTGGGAGAAGGTGAGGATGGGCCTGAGACAAAACTGGGTGGGCCTGGGCCCATCCAGGCCCACCCATAGCTACGCCCCTGCTCTTGACTCTGGCCTGGTTCCCAGAGTTATCAGTACAGTTCTTAGTACTTCACCAGCCAGCCTGCCTCAGTCCAGATCCAACATGCAAAGCTACAAAGTTTAACTTGGCCTACCTGACTGTTGCGGTTCCTTTCCATAGGTACCTGATGGGGCGCATCATGCAGTAGGTCTTAGTTCCTTCCCTCTGGGCCCTCTTAACCCCACTCTGGCCCTGCCTTTTATAGTTTCTGGTTTCAGCTCCACCCCTCCCATCTCACTTCCTCCATGGGTGGTGCTAAGGTGGCTTGCAGTATCTGAGGGATCCTGTTTAAGGGGGAGGAACTCCCTCACACTCCCTCTTGTTTTGTTTCCTATTTGTTCCACCATAGGTGTTGTATCAATCATCCCACTGTTATTTGACCAGTTGCCTTGACTTCCCCAGTTCACAGCTTTTTAAATGGGTATTTTTATTGCCTTCTAATTTCTAATTGCTTCAGTGTTCCCAAATACTAATACAGAATTCTCTTCACCTCTTCCCTTCTACAGGATTTAATTGTGATTTTTGTATGTTCTGCTTATCTGTGGGATTTTGTCACCATTCCGTGATCTGAAACCTACAGAACAGTTGGTTGTGATTTATCAGGGAGCAGGATTTTCTATAGTGCCTTGCCCAGTCAATATACACAGTGCTCATATGGTCCTTCACAAATAAGAAAGAAAGGCATCAGTGCCAACCAGGCCAACACAAAGATTCAGAGTATCGATTTAGGAAGAAATTTAGTGGGAGACCACAGGCACCCAATAGTTATTTGGCACAACAACAGTAGGAAGTGACCAGAAGAAGGTACTTGAAGGACAATTTAGTTGATGGGGTAAAATGTCCTCATAACTCTGTTGCAGTGTGGGTCCTCTGTGTTTGTTCCCACTCTTGTATCTCTTTTCTTTCCTTGACTTGTAATGTTCTACTTGGTTTGGATTATTTTCACAGCAGGGTAGCAAAGCACATTTGCTAATGAATGTCACACTATGTATAATGTGCTGTGTACCTGTAATTGCTTCTTATGGATTTAGTGATTGCTTTTATGTTAAGGGGACATCACACAAACTGCCACAGATGTGATTTCCTTTATCCTCCCAGGTTGCTGGTAACTTCCTTTTCTGTTGTTCTACATACTAAAACTATAGCCATGACCTCTTGAAGGCTGTGCTATTCTTTTTATTTTACAGAGAGGTATCAAAAGCTCTTCCTATTTCCAAACAGAATTCCTCTAACTGAAATGTCCACAGCATTTGTATCTGTGCCCCTGTTCTGTCCTGTTGGGAATCCTTAAACAGAACCACAAAGAAATATTTACTACTATTATGGGGATAATTTCAAAAACTTTTTCCACGTGTAAAACCCTATTTTACATGTGGAATAGGGCTTTTATAAAATAACCCCAGAGTATGCAAGGTGAAAAAGAATGTGAACTTTTATGTAACGAGTGTGGAAGCGTGTTCTGGGATGGAGTTTGGGTGACATGGAGGGGCATAATTGAACGTCGCCGGCGAAATAGATCGCCGGCAATCTATTTTGGCAGTGGCGCAACAGCTGGCCGGAACCGTATTATCGAAAAAAAATGGCCGGCCATCTTTTTTTTCCAATAATACGGTTTATCTCGGCCAAATGCCAGAGTTCGCCGGGTTTGAGATCGCCGATTTTGTTTTTCAGCGATAATGGAAAGAAATGTCGGCGATCTCAAACCTGGCGAAATCCAAGGCATTTGGTCGTGGAGGAGCCAGCATTTGTAGTGCACTGGTCCCCCTGACATGCCAGGACACCAACCGGGCACCCTAGGGGGCACTTCTAAAAATTTTTTAAAAATATACAAATAGCTCCCAGGTGCATAGCTCCCTTACCTTGGGTGCTGAGCCACCCAAATCCCCCCCAAACCCACTCCCCACAACGCTACACCATTACCATAGCCCTTATGGGTGAAGGGGGGTACAGTGGGTTTTTGGGGGGGTTTGGAGGGCTCAACACTTAGCACCACAAGTGTAACAGGTGGGGGGGGGGGGGGGGGGAAGGACCTGGGTCTGCCTGCCTGAAGTGCACTGCACCCATTAAAAACTGCTCCAGGGACTTGCATACTGCTGTCAGGGAGCTGGGTATGACATTTGAGGCTGGCATACAGGCTGGCAAAAAAGGTTTTTATTTTTATTTTTTAGTGTGGGAGGGGGCTGGTGACCACTGCGGGAGTATGGGGAGGTCATCCCCCATTCCCTTCGGTGGTCATCTGGTCAATTGGGGCACCCTTTTCAGGCTTGGTCGTGAAAATTAAAGGACCAAGTAAACCCGGCAAAATACTGATTAACGCCGCTTTTTTTCCTATTATCCGCAAAAGCTGGCCATCTGGTAGCCACGCACATGCCCACCCATGTCCTGCCTTCGCTTCGCCGCCGACACACCCCCTTGAACTTTCGCTGGTGTGGCGACGGGAAAGCGGCGATGGTGTCAAAAACGCCACTTTTGATTATACCGATTTTGCCACTTTTGCGAAATCACCGGCCATCTCCCGATTTATGTCGGAAAATGGCCGGCGATCACTTTTGAAAATAAGCCTGATGGCTAACTATGCATATTCTGTATAAAATGTGCATTGTGCATGTTCTTTATGTAGTAACATTTATACCTGTTTGTGGTTTCATTTTAACCACAATTTCTTCTGGTTTACCCCTAGTATTTTATAAAGACGCAGCTGCTTATGTGTCCTTATAAAGTAGGCTGAAAATAGATGCCTGCTTAGCCTCCAAACCCAGGCAACTGGCTATAAAATTATCCTCTATGTGTATAATTCCAGGTAACTGAAAGACATATAAAATTGTTTAGGATCACAGAGACAGACTTGCTAGGTTTTCTATTTGTTAGATCAAAAGTGTTACCTTTTTTTTTTTTTACCGTCTGATTGCTAGAATTTCACTTTTTCTAATTCATTTCAGTAGGAAATGATCTTTCATTTCATGTGACTCCTCCCCCTTGAGAGCTCACAGATGGTGCCATCTCTCAAGGAGCACCTAAAGGACAACTTGAACACTGAATATATCAGTTGAGGTTATATGTTTCACTCCTTTGAAATACAGGTGGAAGTGATGCCCCCTTCTTGGTCACTACTGTTTGGTGGTTGAAAGATGCGTTTTCTGAAAACATATGTGTAGTGCTTTAAGGTTACATCAATACACATCTTTAAGATAATTGCCTCAAACTGTAAAATGAACAATTTGCAATTGTATGTGTTACAAACGAGAAGAGCAGCATGGGTCTTCCTGAAGGATACTGAATACACACACATCTTTAAAAAGTGCTATTGATCCCAATGGTTACTGTTTGCCCACCTGAAGGACACAAGATACCTACTTAGAAGGCTTTTGGCATAGAGGAAGAGCAGGCAGCTGGGCCTAGAGCAAGCCAGGAAGTGTCTTTTGGGCTCCCCAGGACATATCTGCATCACAAGGAGAACATTATTTCCTACAAGAGGAAAGCTGTGTTTGTCTTCAACCCCAGGGAGTTGATGAGGTGAAAATGTGTGGACTGTGAGTGTCATTCTTCCTCAGCTGTAAAATACCATTGGCAATGAGAACAGAATTACTGTGGGTGATCCAGGGCTATGTAAACACAGATTGCACCCTTGTACTTTTACACTGACTGAACTGTTAGAATCTGTCAGCAGATGTACAAGCAATGATGAATTCACTAATTTGTTCTTGTGTCACACTGGTTATTCATAAAAAGTGCAAATTAGGGATAGTGAGGAGGACATGAAAAAAAGATTGAAACTACCAAGGCAACTAATAGATGATGTGATTTATATAGTAAAAGAAAAGCTAATTTTTGTTTGAAGAACTTGGCTGTCATCAGTGGAATTGTATGTTGTTTGGGATATTGGGTTAGGTTGATTGTAAGATTCTAATTAGTTTTTTTTATATGTTGCAAATGGCATTTATCTGATAGTGAAAGGGTGGTCAAGCAAATGCCTTTAAAAATGAACAACTAAATAAATGTATAAATATTAGCATAACCAAGTGCAGTGTCAAAAGAAGTTATTGACTATACCCAGAAATATATGCTTGATTTGGCTCATAGGGAAGCAAGCTACAGCACTTAAATATCTTGTCCAAATGGGTCAATGGGGCTCAAGCACTCAATAGAGATAAGGTAATTTTATAGTACATCATCTTAGTGGGGCAAGCCAAGTGCACATCTATTTATGGCCTATTTTATAAAGCCACATAAGGGCCCTTTTACTAAAGTGTGGTAGGCAGTTACAACATGAATTAGAGCATATTAACTGCTATGGAGATGAAAACAGTAACGGAATTCAAAAATGCATGAGATAAACACAAAGGAATCCTGTATAGAAGGCATGGAACCAAACAAGCTTAGCGGTGATTAGATGGCAACATCATTAATTGGGAAGCAAAACCAGTGCTGGGTAGACTTCTACGGTCTGTGTCCTGAAAATGGCAAGGACAAATCAAGATCAAGTGTACTTATCATACCTTATACTATGAGTTTATCTTGTTGGGCAGACTGGATGGGACCGTACAGGTCTTTTTCTGCTGTCATCTACTATGTTACTATGGAGCCCTTTTACAGAGCAGCGATAAGCCTAATGCGGGCTTACTGCTAGCTCTTTCGGGACTGCTGCAGGCCCAGTGCGGCTGCCGGTGGTAGTCCCGCCCCAAACGTGCACCATTTCTGGGGGAAAAAAGAAAACCCGGCGGTAATTGGGCATCACTGCACGCTGCCTTGTTACCGCCGGGTTAGCGGTGGAGCCCACATCGCCACCTCAATTGGTGGCGGTAAGGGCTCCCCGTCGAATGGCCATGCAGTAAGAGTTCTCTTTCCGCATGGTCACTGCGGTAAAAAGGGCCCTTGCACATGGGAAAAACGACCCCCGCCACCAGCATAGGGCCCTTTTTCTCGCAGCTTGGTAAAAGGGCCCCTATGCTTTCTCACAAATACACCAAGTGCTACACAGTTAGCACATGCAAAGTCACGCATTAACAACATTTTGTGTTTAGGGATGGTAACTAGGCAGGGCACAGGCAGACGATGGGTGTGGAGAGTAAACTGCAGGTAGCATATAGCACATACCTTGTGCTAAACGGCACAAGTAAAGTTAGTGTGGGTCCACGTGGAGGGGCATAATCAAATGCGAACGCCTATCTCCATGGGCGTCTATGTCCGAAAACGGGTACGTGAAGAGGCGGGACAGACCGTATTTTCGAAAGAATGGACGTTTTTCAGCTGGGCATTTGTTTTTTTAGCGATAATGGAAACTAAAAACGCCCAGCTCAAAAACGTTCTAATCCGAGCCATTTGGTCTTGGGAGGGGCCACGATTCGTAGTACACTCGCCCCCCATGACATGCCAGGACACCAACTGGGCACCCTAGAGGTCAGTGTGGTGGACTTCAGACAATGCTCCCACATGCATAGCTCCCTTACCACGGGTGCTGAGCACCCAACCCCCTCCCCCAAAACCCTCTACCCACAAATGTACAACACTACCATAGCTCTTAGGGGTGAAGGGGGCACCTACATGTGGGTACAGTGGGTTTTGGAGACCTCCCATTTACCAGCACAAGTGTTATAGGTAGGGGGGGATGGGCCTGGGTCCACCTGGCTGAAGTGCACTGCGGTACCCACTAAAAGTGCTCCAGGGACCTGCATGCACGCAGGCCTCTAGGACTTGTTGCTGCTATATAACATTGGCACACCAGTTGACACCTGAAGACTAATCTCTCAGAAAATGTCCTTTATTGGAATAAGCATGCTTACTCACAGTTAACTGCAGATCAGAGGTTGTGCCCCACTGGCAACGAGTCTCCCTGGTACTGAGATTAGCAGTAGGTCAGAGCTGGCAGAATGGTGTACAATGCCCTCTTTCAGCCACATTCAAGGTAAGAACTAAGTTCTGTAACGTGGCTAACACGTGAAAGGGATCTAAAACTGGCTTACAAAAATGGCCACTACCTCATGGACTACCGGAAACAAAACAGGGCACACTCTGACCCAGTAACCAGGGGGAAAAGCACCATGGAAGTAGAGCCTATCAACATCGTGAGCATTTGCCACAAGCTAGTGGAATCACGGAGCCCAATACCCTACACCCACCACAATGCATTGCTGATGTGACTCTGCAGTGTGCATAACAGAAAAGGTGTCATACTCACCCGAGAGCTACATCAAAACCAGGGAAAGGCTGTCAGAGGATAGAACACATTCTGCTGTCATAGAGGTGGGTACGGCATTTGAGGCTGGAAAAAAAGTTATTAAAGTGGGGTTTTTTTGGTGGGAGGGGGTTAGTGACCACTGGGGGAGTCCGGGGAGGTCATCCCTGATTCCCTCCACTGGTCATCTGGGCAGTTGGGGCACTTTTTTGGGACTTGTTTGTGAAAAAAAGTGACCCAAAATCGCGGTAAAAATGCCTTTTTTTTTTCGATTATCAGCTAAAGACACCCATTTCTCCTCAGCTGATAACCACGCCCCAGTTCTGCCTTCACCACGCCCCCGACACGCCCCGTCAACTTTACCCGTTTCCGCGACGGATTGCAGTTGGAAACTCCCACAATCGACTTTCGATTATACCGATTTGGGCGCCCACGGGAGAAAGACGCCCATCTCCCAATTTGGGTCGCAATATAGGCGTTTTTCTCTTTCGATTATAAGCAGGTTAGCGGCCTCTAAGTAGGAGGTGCCAAGTGTATCTGTGCTAATTGCAATCAGAGTACCACTCACTAATGGACATTTTAATGCAGCATCCACGAGCGAAATGCTGGGTACAACCCCCAATAGTTGCTGCGTTAGATTTGTACTTAAAGCTTTAATTGTTAACACTTGCAAATTTCTTGCATTAAAACATGTTAACTTCAAAATGTAACTCATTTTAGTAAAAAAAGCTCTATAGTTACCTATCCAGCTCATAATCGAAAGTGATCGCCGGCCATTTCCCGACACAAATCGGGAGATGACCAGCGATCTGGGAAAAGCGATATCGGTATAATCGAAAGCTGCCTTTTTTGACAGCATCGCCGCTTTCCCGTCGCCTCACCGGCGAAAGTTCAAAGGGGTGTGTTGGCGGCGAAGCGAAGGCGGGACATGGGCAGGTATGGGCGTGGCTACCAGATAGCCGGCTTTCGCCGATAATGGGAAAAAAATACGGCGTCAAGCAGTATTTCGCCGGGTTTACTTGGTCCTTTTATTTTCACGACCAAGCCTCAAAAAGGTGCCCAAACTGACCACATGACCACCGGAAGGAAGCGGAGATGACCTCCCCGTACTTCTCCAGTGGTCACTAACCCTCTCCCACCAAAAAACCCCCACTTTAAACACTTTTATTTCCAGCCTGTATGCCAGCCTCAAATGCCGTACCCACCTCCATGACAGCAGAATGTGTTCTGTCCTCCGATAGCCTTTTCCTGCTTGTGATGTGGCTCTGGGGTGAGTGTGGCACCTTTTCTGTTATTTGCACTGCAGAGTCACATCAGCAATGCATTGTGGTGGGTGTAGGTATTGGTAGTTGGTAGGCTCTACTCCCCTGTTGCTTTCCCCCTGCTTACTGGGTCAGAGTGTGCCCTGTTTTGTTTCCGGTAGTCCATGAGGTAGAGTGTGCCCTGTTTTGTTTCCTGTTGTAGTCCATGTGGTAGTAGCCATTTTTGTAAGCCAGTTTTAGTTCCCTTTCCTGTGTTACCCACGTTAGAGAACGTAGTTCTTACCTTGAATGGTGCTGAAAGAGGGCATTGTACACCATTGTGCCAGCTCTGACCTACTGCTCATCTTAGTACCAGGGGACTCTTTGCCAGTGGGGAACAACCTCTGATGTGCAGTTAACTGTAAGTAAACATGCTTATTTCAAGAACTTTTTCAGAGAGATTAGTCTTCAGGTGTGAACTGGTGTGCCAAAGTTATACAGCAGCAATAAGTCCTAGATGCAGTATGCAGGTCCCTGGAGCAGTTTTAGTGGGTGCAGTACATTTGTGGGTAGTGGGTTTGGGGGAGGTTGGGGGGCTCAGCTCCCAAAGTAAGGGAGCTATGCACATGGGAGCTTTTCTAAAGTCCACCACAGTGACCCCTAGGGAGCCCGGTTGGTGTCCTGCCATGTCAGGGGGGCCAGTGCACTAAACATGCTGGCTCCTCCCACGGCCAAATGTCTTGGATTTGGCCGGGGTTCGAGATGGCCGACATAACTTTCCATTATCGCTAAAAAATGAAGCCGGCCATTTCAAACCCCGGCCAAATCCAAGGCATTTGGCTGTCCGGAACCGTATTATCGAAACAAAAGATGGCTGGCCATCTTTTTTTCGAAAATACGGGTCTGGCCAGCTGTTTGCGGCACCACCAAAATACATCGCCGGCCATGTATTTCGCCGGTGCCGTTCGATTATTCCCCTCTATGTCTCTTTCTAAAATACTAGCACAAATCCTGCAGAAATTACAGATAGAATGAACCCATGCATATTTACAACAGTTTGTAAATGATGTGATTTATATAGTAAAATAAAAACTAATTTTTGTTTGAAGAACAGTTTGCACATATTTTATAAACAACATCTATAAAATGACATGAACATGCATAAATAACAACTGTGCCTAGGCTTTATCCATAATCCCCTGGATTCTATATATGGTGACTAAAGTTGTACGCTTAATTCAGTATGCACAGCCAATTTGCATTCACAACTTAATTGCTTAACAAGCCAATCAATGCCAAGAATTTAAACACAGATCTTATTCTAAAATGATCCACGCATAAATCCTAATGTGCATAAATTATGGAAATTGTGGCTTGGGGAGTTTCAGGAGTATTCTAAAGGTTTATGCACGTAAATACAGAATTTGGTCGAACCACACTTAATTTAGGCACCAGCATTTACACCAGCTTATACATAAGAGTAGCCATACTGGGTCAGACCAATGGTCCATCTAGCCCAGTATCTTGTTTACCAAACAGTGGCCAATCCAGGTCACAAGTACATGACAGAAACCCAATTAGCAGCAACATTACATGCTACCAATCCCAGGACAAGCAGTTGCTTTCCTATGTCTGTCTCAATAGCAGACTATGGACTTTTCCTCCAGGAATTTGTCCAAACCTTTTTTAAATCCAGATACGCTAACTGCTGTTATTACATCCTTTGGCAAAGAGTTCCAGGGCTTAACAATTCGTTGAATGAAAAAATATTTCCTCCTATTTGTTTTAAAAGTATTTCCATATAACTTCCTTGAGTGTCCCCTAGTCTTTCTACTTTTGGAACAAATAAAAAAATCGATTTACTTCTACTCATTCTACACCACTCAGGATTTTGTAGACCTGAACCATAATTTCCCTCATCCATCTCTTTTCCAAGCTGAAGAGCCCTAACCTCTTTAGCCTTTCCTCATATGAGAGGAGTTCCATCCACTTTATCATTTTGGTCGCTCTTCTTTGAACCTTTTAGCGGGCGTAATTGCCAGGGCCTAAATTTAAGCATGGTTTATGCCCTAAGCACTATTCTATAAAGGACGCATATCATTTATAGATAGCACTCAGCTTGTAAAATTTTCAGCGCCAATTTTTAGGCACCACTTATAGAATTTACTTCAGTCTTCCTCAAGCATGCCTATACCTGTGTTGCATAAAATTACATGAATTATTGTGGTTCCATATCCTTTTATGCATGGGTTAATTTTATAAGAGACATTTCCCCTGGATTCTATATAGTGTGACTGGATTTGCATGTGCAAATCAGGTTGTATTCTGATTTGCAGGCACAACTTAATTATCTTAAAAAGCCAATCAGCGCTGACAGTTGCCATTTCACAGGCAATCATTCACACTAATTAGCATTAATTAGAATTTACACACACAACTTGCTAAGCATATTCTGTAAAGTTTTACGCATAAATTCTAAGATACAGAACTGAAAAGTGGGTGTGGTCATGAGCATAGAATGGGTGGGTCATGCATGTTGATAAAGAATACACCCACTCTGCGCCTTAGTCACCAGCATTTACACCAAGTTTTACTTGGCGTAAATACCTGTAACTAAATTTTGTTGAGTGGACGGACACTAGGTGTATTCTATAAACTCCGCCTAACTTTAGGATGCTGATTTTTACGGCACCATATATAGAATCTGTTCCTTTATATGTATATTCTGTCATATATGTACAAAAAAGATTTTATAAAATTACCCTACCATGAGCTTATGCATGGAGAAAGAGAGAAGACATCTCCTGCAATGATAATGACATTTTCAATACATGAGTGGCATTGAGGACCTAGTGTTGATGAAGAATTTCCCTTTAATCCTTGGCCAGCTAAGAGAAGCTAAAGTTGCATCCCTAATTTTATAGATTGTGGTATTCATCTTTTTTTTTCCCCTTCAGTTTGTTAGCTAACTCTTTGCTAGGTCTATTTCCCTGCTCGTAGAACGTTTGTTTCACCAGGTCAAGCTGATTTTCAATATGTGCAGTGTCATGTTCTGCAAGATCCTTCCTAGCCCTTTCCAGCTCCCCATGTACTTTCCTAGCACCTCCCCTTCCTCCAGCCTTGTGTTGTTTCTCCAGATGCATTATCTTTTGATGGAGCTCGCGCTCCACCTTTAACCTCTCTTTTCTTTATTTATTTGTAGTACTCAATAGTATTACACCCCTAATGTAGGCTTCATGCCCTTCCATATAACAGATGTCTTTAATTATTCCATCATTATTATTTTGTGAATATTCCTCCAGCTCCTTAGCTATTTTTGGCAGACCTCCTCCTTCTCCAAGATACTATCACTCATCCTCAAAAAAAACAGATGTCTGCCTCCCTTTATCAGTTCTATCTTCACCCAAACCACAACGTGACTGGATATTATAAAGGTTTCCCACCCCCACCTTCCCTATTCCACATTTCATGCCTTGGAAAAAAAAGTATAATCACTGGCATTATCCTTCTAATAGTGCCAGGTGTTCAGCTCATGAAGGTCCTCCATAAGTTGCCTTAATTTTACTTTGTACCAGTGGCGTAGCCACAGGTGGGCCTGGGTGGGCTGGGGCCCGTCCACTTAGGGCTCAGGCCCACCCAACAGCAGCACATATTTAGTGCTAGCCAGTGGGGATCCCAACCTTCGCCAGCTAAAGACCTCCCCCTGATGGTGCTGAAAACACTGCTTTCCACTTCAGCAGTCTAAGCTTCCTAAGCTGCTGATACTGGCCTCATCGCATTGAGGGGGGCGGGGGAGGAGAACACTTGGTGCCCACCCACTTCTTGACTAGGCCCACCCAAAATCTGCTGTCTGGCTACGCCCCTGCTTTGTACCTTCCCAGATTTTCTCCTATAGACCCAGTGTTGTCAATCTTGGGATTCAAAAGTCAAAATTGCCCCCATAATTACCATTCTCTCCCCCTCAACATATTGCACATCTCCTCATAGAAATCTTCTTTCCCCACATTGGGCACATAGGACCCCACCAGTGGCGTTCCTAGGGGGGCTGGCACCCGGGGCGGACCGCTGATGCGCCCCGCCCCCCGGGTGCAGCGCCCCCCCGGCGACAGGACACCCCCGCGAAGGAACCCCCCGCCGGGTGCACGCCACCATGGGGGGGGGGGGTGCCGCGCGCGCCTGTCCTCTGTTGTTCAATGCTTCTTCTCTGCCCCGGAACAGGAAGTAACCTGTTCCAGGGCAGAGAAGAAGCATGGACCAATGGAGGACAGGTGCGCGCGGCACCCCCCCCGGCGGCATGCACCCGGGGCGGACCGCACCCACCGCCCCCTGCTAGGAACAACACTGGACCCCACCAGAATAAATTTGACCTCCTCTATTGAATATGCTAAAATTGTATAGCACCCTTTATCATCTTTATGGATCTTTGGAACATCCACTTTCTGCCTGCCATGAATCAAGATCCCCAGCCCTCTGTTCTGATGCTCCCCTCTATCAGTCACACAAAACCAGGAGTGGAGATGGCCAGATGGAGTGGATCAATAGAATGCAGACAGGAGCCATGCATGAGCAGTAATTAACCAGAGAATTAAACTCTCAAGGCCAAAAAAATAATTAAGGGTAGATAGGTGAGAACATAATTAGGCAGGACTAGATGGGAAACGAGATTAAGAAAAGGGTGTGGGTAAAATTCAAATAGAGTTCTTTGTATTCAGAAAGGCCAGACTGAAGAAATGTGTTTTTAGAAGACTTCTAAAAGTTAGGTAATCATCTGTAAACTTGATTGATTTTGGAAAAGAAGTCCAAATTTTGGTGCCTTGATAGGAGAAATTAGCAGAGTGAATTGTTTTATATATCACATTCTTACAGATAGGGAAATGTAAGACAAGATATTCTCTAGATGATGAAACAGCATTATGAGGGGGTAATTCAACAAGATTATTCATATATGATGGGGCTTGACCAAACAGGATTTGGTGAATGAAAATGCATAATTTGAAAGATATTTTATCTCTTATTGGTAACCAATGTAGCTCAAATAAAAGAAGAGAGTATTTGGCGAAGTGAGGAGATCTACATATAAAACGAGCAGCAGCATTTTACTACTACTACTACTACTTCTTAACATTTCTAGAGCGCTACTAGGGTTACGCAGCGCTGTACAAAATAAACAAAGAAGGACGGTCCCTGCTCAAAGGAGCTTACAGTCTAAAGAACGAAATGTCAAGTTGGGCAGTCTAGATTTCCTGGGTAGAGGTGTAGAGGTTAGGTGCCGAAGGCGACATTGAAGAGGTGGGCTTTAAGCAGAGATTTGAAGATGGGCAGGGAGGAGGCCTGGCGTATGGGCTCGGGGAGTTTGTTCCACGTGTGGGGTGAGGCGAGGCAGAAAGGGCGGAGCCTGGAGTTGGCATTGGTGGAGAAGGGTACTGAAAGGAGGGATTTGTCTTGAGAGCGGAGGTTACAGGTAGGAACGTAAGGGGAGATGAGGGTTGAGCGGTAAGGAGGGGCTGCAGATTGAGTACATTTGTAGGTTAGTAGCAGAAGCTTGAATTGAATGCGGCACCTGATCGGAAGCCAATGAAGTGACTTGAGGAGAGGGGTGATATGAGTGTATCGGTTCAGGCGGAAGATAAGACGTGCAGCAGAGTTCTGAACGGACTGAAGGGGGGATAGGTGGCTAAGTGGGAGACCAGTGAGGAGTAGGTTGCAGTAGTCAAGGCGAGAGGTAACGAGAGAGTGGATGAGAGTTCGGGTGGTGTGCTCAGAGAGGAAAGGGCAGATTTTGCTAATGTTATAGAGGAAGAAGCGACAGGTCTTGGCTGTCTGCTGGATATGCGCAGAGAAGGAGAGGGAGGAGTCGAAGATGACACTGAGGTTGCGGGCACATGAGACGGGGACGATGAGGGTGTTATCAACCGAAATAGATAGAGGAGGTAGAGGAGAAGTGGGTTTGGGTGGGAAGACAAGAAGTTCGGTCTTGGCCATGTTCAGTTTCAGGTGGCGGTTGGACATCCAGGCAGCAATGTCGGATAAGCAGGCCAATACTTTGACCTGGGTTTCCGCAGTGATGTCAGGTGTAGAGAGATAAAGCTGGGTGTCATCAGCATAAAGATGATACTGGAAGCCATGAGACGAGATCAGGGAGCCCAGGGAAGAGGTGTAGATAGAGAAAAGAAGGGGTCCAAGTACAGAAACCTGGGGGACTCCAACAGAGAGTGGGATAGGGGTGGAGGAAGAACCATGAGAGTGTACTCTGAAGGTACAATGGGAGAGATAAGTTGAGAACCAGGCGAGGACAGAGCCCTGGAACCCAAAAGAGGACAGTGTGTCAAGAAGTAAGTTGTGATTGACAGTGTCAAAAGCAGCGGATAGGTCGAAGAGAATGAGGATGGAGTAATGACCTTTGGATTTGGCGAGGAACAGGTCATTACAGACTTTGGATAATGCTGTTTCTGTTGAGTGAAGTGGGCGAAAGCCAGATTGAATCGGATCGAGGATGGTATGAGAGGCGAGAAAATCAAGGCAACGGCTGTGAACGGCGCGTTCAAGTATTTTGGAGAGGAAGGGTAGGAGGGAGATGGGGCGGTAGTTGGAGGGACAGGTAGGGTCAAGTGAAGGTTTTTTGAGGAGAGGTGTGACAACAGCATGCTTGAAGGTGTCAGGGACAGTTGCGGTGGAGAGAGAGAGGTTGAGGATATGACAGATGGGAGGGGTGATAGTAGGAGAGATGGTGATAAGTAAGTTGGTGGGGATGGGGTCTGAGGAACAGGTGGTGCATTTCGAGGAGGAGAGAAGATGGGCGGTTTCCTCTTCGGTGATATCAGGAAAAGAGGAGAAGGAGGCCTGGTTTGATTGGTTGAGGGAGTGGGTGATAGGATGAAGAGGAGGAGAAGGTTTAGTGGTGAATTCGAGGTTGATCTTCTGGACCTTGTCGCGGAAGTAGTCAGCCAGTGATTGAGGAGAGAGTGAGGGGGGGGGAGCGGAGGGCACTTTGAGGAGGGAGTTGAGGGTGGCGAAGAGACGACGAGGGTTAGAGCTGAGGGAATTAGTCAAATGAGTGTAGTAGTCCTGTTTGGCGAGGAATAGGGAAGACTGGAAGGAGGATAGCATGAATTTGTAGTGAATGAAGTCAATGTGGGTGCGAGATTTCCTCCATAGGCGTTCAGCCGATCGGGAGCAGGAGCGAAGGTAACGGGTGCAAGGGTTAAGCCAGGGCTGGGGATTAGTGCGCCTTGTGGGTCGGGAAACAGACAGTGCAAGGGTGTCTAGGGTGGAGGAGAGAGTGGCATTGTAATTGGAAACAGCCTTGTCGACGGACTCGGAGGACGTGATGGATGGGAGGAGATCAGAGATACTAGCGGATAAGGTGGGGGGGGGGGTCAACAGCCTGGAGATTCCTGGAGGTAGTGGTTAGTGTTGGGCGGGACTGAGGGGGAGGGTGATGAAGTGTGAATGTGATCAGGTGATGGTCAGAAATGGGAAGAGCAGAGACGCAGAGATTAGAGGGCGAGCAGGTAGAAGAGAGGACGAGATCAAGACAGTGACCAGATTTGTGAGTAGGGGTGGTGGAGCTCAGTTGGAGGTTGAAGGAGGAGGTTAGGGTGAGGAATTGAGAAGCGTATGAGTCGGATGGGTTATCAGTGTGTATGTTGAAGTCACCAAGAATAAGGGATGGGGATGAGGGCTCAAGAAAAACGGAGAACCAGGCATCAAAGTCAGTAAGGAAGGAAGGGAGGGACTTATCAGGGGGTCGGTAGATGACTGCAACTCGGAGTGGCAGCGGGTAGAATAGACGGATGGAATGGACTTCAAAGGATGAGAAGCAGTGAGACTGTGGTAGGAGGAGGGGTTGAAAACTGCAGGAGGGCGAAAGTAGTAGGCCAACGCCGCCGCCGCGGCTAGCTGTGCGGGGCGAATGGGAGAAAAGGTAGCCTCCGTGGCAAAGGGCTGCGACTGAGGCAGAGTCGTCGGGGGTGAGCCAGGTTTCGGTTAGGGCGAGCAGATGGAGGGAATGGGAGATGAAGAGATCACGGGTGAAGGTAAGTTTGTTGCAGATTGAGTGGGCATTCCACAGGGCACACGAGAAGGGGAGGGAGGAAGGGGGGAGGAGGGGAATGGAGATGAGATTGGAGATATCGCGGGAACGTTTGCATAGATGAGACGAGGACGAGGACATGTGTGGTGGACCTGGGTTGGGATTGATGTCTCCCGCGGATAGCAGGAGAAGGAGCAAGAGAGAGCGGAGAAGGGTGGGGGAGGTAGGGCGACAAAGGCGGGATGCGCTGAGGAGGAATGGGGAAGGGCTCAGGGCAGGAAGGAGGTGTTGGAGGTTGAGAGCTAGGAAGGAGGAGGAGGAGGACAGTAGGGATGGTGAGGTGGTGGGGGATAGGGGTAGGTAGGGTATTGCAGTAGTGAGCAGGACGGGGGGGGGGATGGGTAGTGAGTTCATGTGGTATACAGCGGAGGGAGGGGGAAGAGATTGGGGAGGGATAGGGCGAGGAAAAGAATGTGAGTGGGGGCCATAGGTAGTGAGAGAGGTAGGGAGTGAGTGAGCAGGCAAGTTGGACAAGCTGGTGGGGTGGAGCAAGCTGGTGCAGATGGACTGGAAGCTGGAACAGGCGGGCTGGAGCAGGCTGGTGCAGATGGACTGGATTGAGCAAGGGGAAGCTGGGGAAGCTGGATCAGGCTGACTGGAGCAAGCAGGATTAGGCGGGCTGGAACAGCAGGTGGGGTGGAGCAAGCTGGTGCAGATGGACTGGAAGCTGGAACAGGTGGGCTGGAGCAGGCTGGTGCAGATGGACCGAATCAAGCAGGGGAAGCTGGGGAAGCTGGATCAGGCTGACTGGAGCAAGCAGGATTAGGCGGGCTGGAACAGCAGGAGCAGATGGCTGGAGAGCTGGATCAGGCTGACTGTAGCAAACTGGATTAGGCGGGCTGGAACAGCAGGAGCAGGTGGCTGGAACAAGCAGGAAGAGCTGGATCAGACGAGCTGTTTGTAATTTTTTGAGAAGACCACCTTTAAGTTCAGCATAGATGGAATTTCAATAGTTGAATTTGGTGAGGACAAGGAAATAACCAAAGTACGAAAGACAGATTTAGAGAAAAATGGCCACAATCTCTTTAGCTTCCAAAGTGAGTGAAAGACACTCAAGGTCATCTTAGAGACTTAATTTTCAAGGGTGAGGAAACAATCTATTGTGACTCCCAAGATTTTCATTGATGACTCAAGGGAATAGGTTTTGTTCTTAATAATAAAGTTACTAAGATTCATAGGATGGTGAGTGTTAGTTATAATTACAAACAGAGAGCCAGATGCACAGAGGTCTCGTTAAGGATCCGTCTGCGTTTCCAAATCGGTGAAAATTTACCGATTTAGAAACACAGAGGAAGTCACTAAGAAAATCGCATGCAAATGAGCTGCTCATTGCTTTTGTGACCCAGCTCATTTGCATGAGATATGGGGAAAGCAAGTCGGTGAGATGAGCATGCGCAGAACAGTCAATCGTTTTGCGTGGCTGCTCTGTGCATGCTACAGACGGCTCTCATACATGCAGGCAAACTGCATCTATGAAAGCAGTAGATTTACCTTTTTTTTTTTTTTGGGCAGACACAAAAGCGCTTTTTTTTGGATTGGCATACCTGTATTGCAGCTCCCTGCCTCCGGCTGCTGGGAAAAAGTGAGAAAAACCTCGCTCTGCTGCTCTCCGCTCTTCTGTGAGGAATCAAAAGCCTCAGGGCTTGGTTCTACCCCCAGCTGTTCCTGCTGCTTCCTTCTATTGGCTGGCTGACATCCTAGAACGCCCATCTCCCTGAAGATGGACTCTCATTGGCTGGCAGATGTCCCAACTTCTCCTCCCTGTAGGACTTCCCTGATGACATCACAAGGTGGAAGGCAGCTGCAGGGCAGGCAATATGGTGGAGTGAAGAACAGCACTGGAGGAAGGCTTCTTCTGCTGGCGGGGCCTGGGAACCCCTGCCAACCAAACCAGAGGCCCCGAAGCCCTGTGTCTGCTCCTCCCCAGCCTCTAAGGGGAGCCCGGCACTGGAGTTTTCCCTCTCCTGCTCCTGTTGGGACGCGATCACCAAGTCCCGTCAGGAGTAGGAAAGAGAGAGAGACCCCGGCGCTGGGCCCCTTGGAGGATGGGCCCTGGGGAATCTTGCCCTTCCCCCCTTTGGCCCTGTCATCAAGCAGCTTATTTCTAGGATAAGCAGCATAAAATGTATTGTACTATTTTGGGATCTTGTCAGATACTTGTGACCTGGATTGGCAGGGCTGGTCTTAGGAAGGGGCAGTAGCACAGGGCCTCGCACTCCCAGGGGCCCCGCGGCAGCCTTGGCATCTCCCTCCCGCTGCTTGCTATTACTGTCTCCTCTTCTGTTTAGAGAGCTGCACAGGAGTGGGGGGAATGCATGGCGATCTATGCTTTGTCTCTCCTCCCCTGAGCCACAGGTTGTCCTCCCGACACATACCTCAAGCCACCCTGGTGGTGTAGTGGATTCTTCAGGGCAGGAAAGATCCCCAGTCCTTCCTGCCTGCTACCACATAGCTTTTTTTAAAATGTCTGCCGAGGCCTGCTTAAAAACTTATTTTTTTGAGGCAGCCTTTGGGATGTGATGCATTGATGGCCATCTATCTCAAGTTGTGGCTGAATGATAATATGTCTTAATTCATGGTCTTGTGTTTATTCCTGTCCTATTGTCCTTTTATCTAGAATATTAATTACTAGTAAAAGAGACCCTTTTCCAACAGAAAGGAAACGGGCGCTAGCAAGGTTCCAGGGCCCCCTCCCTCCCTCCCTCCCTCCGTCCTCCGAGTTCCATGCCCCCTACCTGCCTCCCTCCCTCTCCTCCGAGTTCCAGGTGCCCCTCCCCTTCCCCTTCTCCTCCTCCTCCTCCTCCCTCTTCTCCTCCCCCTCCCTCCTCTGCCTTCCCCTCCCCCTCTCTCCCCTCCTCCCCCTCCTCCTCCCCTCCCCCCTTCGAGTTCCAGGACCCCCCTCCCCCCTGCTCTTTGAGTTCCAGGACCCCCTCCCTCTCCTCCCTCCTCCCCTTCCTCTTTGAATTCCTGGACCCCCTCCCCCCTGCCCTTTGAGTTCCAGGACCCGCCCCTCCCCTTCCAGTTCCAGGACCGGCCCTCCCCTTTCGGTGGAGTTCCAGGACCCCCCTCTCCCAGTCGAGTTCCATGACCCCCTCCCCCCTCTCTCATCTCAGGACCCCCTCCCCCTCTCTTGTCTCAGGACCCCCTCCCCCTCTCTGCCCCTCCCCTTCATAAGTGCCAGCTGTTGTTTAAAAGTTTTTACCTCCTGCTTCGCCGGCAACAGTGAAGTCCAGCACGCACGGACGCCACTACAGACTGCCTTCTGTTTCAGCTGTTCCTCTGGTCCTGCCCTTCCGCAAACAGGAAATGAGGGCGGGACCAGAGGAACAGCTGAAACAGATGACGTTTTTTAAAATTTTATTTATTTATTGACATTTAGAATTTATAACCAGAATACCTTGTCATAGAAATACAGCAAAATTTCTTAACATAAGAAAAACTTATTTTTCATCAATCTTAACCAAGGAAAAAGTATAAGAAATATCGTTTCTTTCATTAGAAATACAAAGAAAAATAAGTCACAAGGTACAAATTATTATGCTTCCTTAGACCTCAAATACCTGGGGGCGTTATGAATAGAGAAGATTTTGCAAGAACAACGTTTACTAAACTAATCGGCGTTTCCTCGAAATAATCCTATCGTTGTTAACTCATAGTTGCTTCAAGTCTAGGAAGGATTTTAGCTGTTCTGGTTAATAAAATATATATTTTGTTTCACCCAGTCTTATTACACACTTGCACGGATAAGCTAAGAGGAAAGAACCCCCCAACTCCACAGTTCTCTTCCTCATAGCAAGAAATGCCTTCCTTTTTTGCTGAGTCTGCTTCGTAACATCAGGATAAATCCAAACATTCTCACCTCCGAAGAGGGTTTTAATATTCTTAAAGTACAATCTCATGATCGCATTTAGATCCTACTCAAATACAAGTGAGACAATGAGTGTCGCTCTTTCAGTTTTCTCGTCTAGAGATTATTCCGATAGTTCTGAAATATTACTCGTCTAAATTTAATTTTTCAGATATTTTTTTCTCTCCTTCTTCCTTTTTAGCACTCAGAATATAATACAATTTGTTTATAGGTGGAATTGCTTCTAGAGGAAATTTCAAATGTTCATCCAAATATCTTTTGAAGAGTTCCATTGGAGTGCAGCCAGGAAGTTAAGGAAAGTTTAAACAACGTAGATTCAAACGTCGGTTAAAATTTCCTAGTTGTTCAATCTTTCGACGTATATTTGTGTTGTCCTTTACTACATTGTCTCTAAATGTTTGAAGTGATTCAAATTCCTGTTGTATCTTTGTAACTTTAGTTACCAGCTCTTGTTTTACTGAATCAACTGTTACTTTCAGATCTTCAAATTTAGAATTAAAAGTTGCTACATCATCTGATGTTTTTTGCAATGTTGTGTCCATTTTATTCAGCATTAGCCAAATCTTCTCTATGCTTATCTCCTTTTTCTCACGAGGATCAACCTCGGAGCACAGCGTTTTCTGCAGAGTTAGTCCCTCGCTTGGCGATTCTCTCGTCGCACTTCCGGCGATTTGATAGATCACCCCCAACTCCGCAGTCGATGCCGGACACGGAGGCAGCATTGTCGGTGGTGGAGAGAGGGAGATGTTTAATGTGAACAAGTGCAAGGTGATGCATGTGGGAAAAAAGAACCCGAATTATAGCTACGTCATGCAAGGTTCCACGTTAGGAGTTACGGACCAAGAAAGGGATCTGGGTGTCATCGTTAATAAGACACTGAAACCTTCTGCTCAGTGTACTGCTGCGGCTAGGAAAGCAAATAGAATGTTGGGTATTATTAGGAAAGGTATGGAGAACAGATATGAGGATATTATAATGCCGTTCACTGTTGCTGGCGGAGCAGGAGGTAAAACGTTTTAAACAACAACTGGCACTTACGAAGGGCTGGGGCACCCGCACACATCCTGCTTGCACTTGGAGACCACAGAGAGAGAGGGAGGGAGGTGCTGGGCGGCGGAAATCGGAGGAGGGGGGCGTCAAACTCGGACAGGAGTGGGGCCGTTGGACTGGAGTGGGCCTGTAGAACTTGGACGGATGGGAGGGGAAGGAGGGAGGGAGGGAGGGAGGGAGGTAGGGGGTCATAGAACTCGGGGGGGGGGGGTGATTCTCTACTCACCTCCGGTGGCTGCTGCTGGGTTCCCTTCCCTCTCACTTCCCATTGGTCCGCCCTGTGACGTCATCCCCAGGGCGGACCAATGGGAACTGTGTTTCCAACCCAGGCATCCAGACAGAGGTGCAAATTATTATATAGGATATTGTATGTATTCATTTAAAAAATGCGGTCTTTTTATGCCTGTCCTGTCTTTCCTTCCTTTTGGGGTCCTTCTACCAAGTTGTGGTAAAAAGGGCCCTGCGCTGATGGGGGCTGTTTTTGCCACGTGCTGCGCCCATTTTTATCACAGCAAGTAAAAAGGCCAAAAAATGGCATGGCCATGCAGTAAGATTTCACCTACCATGTGGCCATGCAGGGAGGAGCACTTAACCCCATCTATTGAGGTGACATTAAGGGCTCCTGCACTAGGTAATCATATAGTGCATGACGCTGCCCAATTACTGCCGGGTTAGCGTCGCACTAGAAAATAGTTAGCTATTTTCCCCAGCGCGACAAATGGCGCGTGCTGAGGCTTGAACTACCGCTGGTGCCCATGTTGGGCCAACAGTAGTTCCAGATTAGCATGCAGTAAGCCCGCATTGGGCTTACTGTTGCTTTGTAAAAGGGCCCCTTTGTGTTTTAAAAAAGTCTTGTCCCTTTTGAAATCTTGTAACTGATGTGATGTTAAATATGGTATGCAGTATGCCAAATAAATTGAACCTTTGAACCTTAGAATCCAGGGGAGGAACAGAGAAAGGAATAAAGAGGAGAGATTCAAGAATCTGGAGAAACAAGGACAAGGTTCCTTGGGGAATTAAGGAGAGTATCTTAAAGTCTAGAAAGGAAGTGAGCAAAAGCTTTCATTTTGGAATAGCTAATATTACATGAAGTGTCTTCTAGAAACTGTTTCCAGATAAACACCATCCCTGACATTCTACAACTTTAGGGAGAGAGTCTATATATGGCGCCTGGAAAATCCACGTGGAAATCATTTTTGCCTAAGCATATTCTATAATATTTACACGCAGTATAGAGAATACGCTTAGTTGATAGTCCAGCTCCTAAATCTATGTGCACCCATTTACACCAATGAAAATGTGGCGTAAATTCCTGCACGTAGATTTATGCAGACTGAGCCATATTATATAACAACCCACCTAAATTTGGGAAACACACAAAATGCCCATTTTCCCACCCATAGCCATGCGCCTTTTGAACTACACACTTTAGAATTTAGGCGCAGTTCATTACAGCGTACTCTTAGTTGTTTATGCGTGTAAATTCTAATTATTGCCAATTATTGTTTGTTAAGTGCGGTTAATAGTGCTGATTGGCTTGTTAAGCCAACTGTTACATGCATTGTTATGGAATACATTTAAATTTAGGTGCAGAACGCTAGGTGCGATATATAGAATCTGACAGTGCCTAAAAGTAAGTGCCACTTGCACACTAAAATTATAGAATACTGTCTAGCACTTATGTGGGTAAGTATACATAGATGTGTATAAGTGCCAGGTGCAGACAAAGTACTATTCTATAATTTTGGCGAACAATTCTCTTAGGGGCCCTTATACAAAGCCGCAATAAAAAGTGACCTGCGGCAGTATTGGCATGTCTTTTGGGTGCACACTGGACCATTTTTTACCACAGCTGGGAAAAATACCATATTTTAATGGACCGGGAAATGGGCATGCGCAAAAATTAAAACTAGCGTGTGCCTGTTTGCGGCCTGAGCCCTTACTGCCAGCCATTGACTTAGTGGTGAGGGCTCACATGCTACCTGCGTGGTAACCATACAGAATGCGCCAACATGGCCGTGCAGCCAATTACCGCTGGGAACACCCTCAAGGTAGAAAATAGAAAAATATTTTCTACCGCGGTATTCAGCATGCACCAAACTTGGTATTACCGCCGGGCACCCTTGCATTAGTGCTGATTTGGCGTGCATCAGCCCTCCTGCAGCTTTGTAAAAGGGACCCTTAGCATGTAAATCAAAGGGGCATACATGTGAGTGAAGCATGGGCTGGGCATAGGCTGGGCTCCTACTTACATGCACCTCCCCAAATTCTAGAAAAAAGTGCTCAAATTTGCATGCCCAAATTTGGGCACAATCCTGAGATGCGCACGTAACTTAATTGGGTAATGAGCCAATACACGTCAATAATTGGGCACTAACAATGTATTGATATTAATTGGCACCAATTTGGATTTGCGTGTACATCTTGCTATGTATTATTCTGTAAAACTGTCCACCCAAATCCCATGGGGCCCGTCTCTAGCGTTTAGCACATGCTAATAATTAGCACTCACTAAAAACGCTGGCGCGCCTTTGTAAAAGACTCCCATACTGTGCAACCCAGAAGGGGGCATGGCCATGGGAAGGGCATTGTTGGGTCAGGGGCATTCCAGCAATTTGTGCACAGGGTTATAGAATACAGCTGACGTGCACCCAAATTGGTTTCCGCCTAAGTCCTGGCACCTAAATTTGGGTGTGGGAATCAGCACTACACACTATTCTATAAAGGGCGCTCAACCCGGCGTGCTCTTTATAGAATAGTGCTGGGTCTTAATTTTTTCCAGCAGCCAAACTGGGGGCGTCATTTCCTGAATCTGGTTCATAATGTACAGAATACTGTAAGTTACATACTAAGGTGCCTTATTTAGGCATGCCCATTTATGCCTGCTATTGACATGGCATAAGTGGGCATGCTTAATTGTAGATGCACAGATGCCAATTTGTGCTAGTATTCCACAACAGAATCATGGCACTCAGAGGTTGTTACAGAATTTGCACTCAATGTGCTGCATTTAGGTGCCTAAATTGTGGCGCCCAGTAATTCAGTTTCCCTCTTGTGCCCTGAAGGTAAATCTTGTCAGAGGATCTATGCCAGGGCTTGCAAGTGATCTAAGGGACTTACTCCTAGTATCCCAGCCATAGTGGTATCCCTGGAGTATCTGAAGTGCCAATTAGTGGGATGAGCAGCAGGAGAGCTATTCAAGAAAAAAAGCAGTAAAAACGATAACTGGATTTGATATCTGGAAAATGGAGAAAAATAACTGCTGAAAACTGTTTAATAGAATTGAATTTTTTTAAAAAGAGAATTGTACACCAAATAAAGCGAAAGAAAGACAATAGATATGACAGAGATATCCATTTTTAAATAATTACACTTTGCTTCTAAGTGTACTCTTTCTCCAAAGAATTCTGCAAATAAGAGCCCGGTGAAGGATGTCAGTCCAAAAGTAATCTCCTAGTTACTAATTTATGCTTGTTCTTGTGAAGCACTTCAAAAAATATTCCTTTAAAGGAGTAAGCAAGCATATCATTGTTGGCTTCCAAATGTATCCAAGCTGACAGCAAATTAGCCAGGACTTTGCGAAGGGGTTTCCCTTTTGTTCTTTCTCTTTTGTGCTCAAGTGGAGATATATTGTAAGCTTTACAACAGGACAGCTACAGGGCCAGGTTGTAACCGATCTGCATGAAATACCCTACGAACCTTTTTAGCTGCTATGCAATGGAAAATATTTGCCACCTATAGCCTGTGGTGACAGCAAACATTCCTAAGCAGGATTGGACTTTGGAAGCCTCATTATGTGGCACAGCTGTGACAACTCTAGTTGGTCATAGGTTTGGGGCCTGTCATAGTGTGTTTACCTGCAAATGAATCTGAAAGGCCACAGGACAGGGGCTATGCACAAGACAACTGAATGAAAGAAAAGCAGCTATTTAAGGCAAATGACTATATATATTGCATTCACTGGCTCCCATTCACATGGGTAAACAACACTTATACCTAAGCAGTAAGAATTTCTTCACATAAAAATTCCATTCATTTAAAGGTCCTTTTTCATATTAAAGGAAAAAACCATCTTGCATGCACCAACCATAAACAGGGTAAACATTTTGAGGGTGAATGGTTGATGGATTTGCATTTTGCTGTTTGTGTTGCATGCAGTTTGCAGTGCTTTAGTAATTCTCATGCAAACTGCTGATCCCATCTGCTTGTTTGCCCTTTTCATGGTATTTCATACTGAGCAGAGAAATACGATGCCATCAGATATGGCTAGGAAGGGAAACAGAAACAAGATAATAAAAATTAATATCAACAGTTTACTTAGTAATAAACTTACCTTTCCTATGAGATTGTTAGACTGTTTACTTTTTAAGGGATTATTTTAGAAAGGGGTTCTCACTATGCAAAAGCATTTGGAAATATACCATACTTACCATTTATCCCGCTCATACCTTACAGTTCAAAGTGGGTAACAAAGCAAAGCAAACCAGAGCAAACCTCTGTGATATTATTAAAAGGAATATTGAAATCTAATTAAAATTAACATTATTTTAACAGAATACATTTCTGAAACAGTAAGGTCTTAACCTTTCTCCGAATGGGAGGAGAAGAATATCTCAGCAAGTTCTTTCCAGTACCGAGTGGCTTGGAATGCTAAGGTGACTTTATCATCTGTAATCTCTTTTTTCCCTTGGGTGAAGGAAAAGAAAGCAGATAGTTACAGGTAGTCCTCCTGGATCTAGAGGAAACTGCAAACTGAAAGAGCAAATATAGGTAATTGGGAGCTAGATCATGCAATAGTTTATAGAGAAACCAGGCCAATTTAAATAGAACTCTGGCCTCAAAAGGCAGCCAATGAAGTTTAATATAATAAGAAGAAACATGATCATATTTGGATAAACCAAATATCAAATGTACCGCAGTGTTCTCAATGGTTTGAATTCTTTTAAATTGAGATTTAGTACATCCCACATATGCTAGATTACAATAGTCTAGTTGTGAGAAAAGAAGAGCCTGTATCAATAAACAAAATGAAACTGTCTCAAAATAGCTACAGCTTATAATGAATTCAGTGGCAATGCACATTGTTTCCAAGTGACCCATTTTGCAGAAATGCACGTTAAGCCATTCCTTTTGTTGAATCTCGGCACCCGTAATGTTTATTTCAAATGGAAGAAGGTAAACTACTACTACTACTACTTAGCATTTCTATAGCGCTACCAGGGTTACGCAGCGCTGTACAAGTTTAAACATGGGGAAGGACAGTCCCTGCTCAAGAGAGCTTACAATCTACAAATATTACAATACACAGTAATATAAGTTTACAGATCAAGAATGATCAAAATTCTCCCTCCAGAAACTGGATTATACATGAACAAATGCATTGAAGCACAAATTGGTGGGAGCATAGATGTTGAGTGCTGGGGTGACAAGGGAGTACCTGGAACTTGGGTAAGTGAATATCTGTGGAGAGACATATGTTAAGGTTTATGTTTATGTTTATATAAAACTTTCTATACTGCTCTATCAGATGAGCAGGTTAGAGCAGTTTACAATATTCAAATCCAGAAATTGGAAAGGAAAGAGATAGTATAAGGGCCAGTCATACAAACTAAAAATTGATAAAAACAATAGCATATGTAAATAAATGCATATATACATACATACATACACACATACATACTGGCTGCTCTTGATCTCATTCCCTGTGGTATCATTGGTGTGTATGCATGTGGCTGCAAAAGCATTCCTGAAGGGGCATATCCTATGGGTAGCACCTCTTTGGTGTCACTTTGGTGTCCAGGAGGTGTCTAGGAGGTCGGGGATTTTGTTGGCATGGGGAAAACTAAGAACAAAGTTAGGACCCTAGAGCTGCCAAAGTTAGGGCCAGTTCAATGCCCAATGTATAAACATTTATCTCTGGAAGTCCTGGAACACCTGGGAGCCCCTCCCCCATCCCCTGGGGTGTATTTGAGCTCCATGGTAAGAAACCCTGCCCTTCCCCCTTCTCAATGTGGGGATTGCCTGACTGTAGAGTTGGCCTTTTGTTTGCTTGCTGTGGGAAGGGAATATGTGCAAGATTTCATTGCCAGGGAAGGAGTACTGATGCTGAAGATGGTCATGTTCCCTAGCGAGTCTGGGGGAACTGTGCATTCTGTTCCTTCCAAGACCAAAAATATTTCTTTATTAAATATGTGGAACATTATTTCACAGACTCAGTCTATGGCTCCAGAGTTCTGGCTCAGAATAGCTGTGTTCTCTAAGGGCTTGGTGGTTAAATTAGAAGATCAGGAGAAACACTTGGGACTGTAAGACTCACATTTGGGTAAGACTGAATCACTAGTGACTGCTTTACAGGCATCAGTATTAGCTACACTCAAGGACTCCTTGTATGACCATAGCTGCCTGGAAGCTGCAAAGAATAAAACTAGGGAGAACAAATTGAATTGTATTAAATTTCTCTAAGTGTAGGTTGTTATCCCCAATGGAATTATTAAAACAGGATTTTAAAGAAGTATTACTGATTCAGGATTATGAACATATTAATATTGCCAATTTGCATTATGTTCTTCAGACAAAGTTCTGACTATCACCAGATAAGGTGGTATCTCCAGATAGTTTGGACCTCATGGGGTTTTTGGAGACAGCATCTGATGTGATCTCCACCAGAGCAACCCTATTGTTCACCCTTGCTGTTTAGTCTGTTAAAGAGAACCTTTTGAAAGCTTATTTTCACAAGAAAGATGAATCCTGCAGTACTGATTGTTAACATCATTAGGGTTGTAGTTATGAGCCCTGAGCAGCACTCAAAGAATGATGGTAGTCTGACATTTCCTACCTTGGACTGCAAGGGGTGCCCACGAATTGGATCACCAGGGTTTGCTTAGAGAAAATTTGGGGAAACCTCTGGAATGAATGCTGAGCACTTATGAACTTGCCTTCAAAGCAGGCCTAAGCAGCAGTTGAGGCCTACTCCGGTGCTGCCTGGTACTCACTAGCCAAGTCATGGCAGATCATGTGTGCTGCCTCATAAGGAGAGCAATGAGTTGTGTGTGCTGTCTACTTCTACCCCCCCCCCCCCCCACACTTTTTTTTATCTACCACGCACCCTGATGGTCACCAAATGATGAGCCCTCCTGACATAGACCATAGCTTCAGCAGTTGGCAGCAGAGATCTGTATTCCCTCCACCCAAAAAAGACCCCTACACAAGCTTCATATCACATAGTACCTCTTAAAGCCCATCAAAAGCACATTGGGCACATAAGGCCATAGTCTAGACAGAACTCACCATGGTTATCCAGTATTTCCTTTCCTTCTTAGCAACCAGAGAACCTAGTGAATGGGTATTCTCAATAGCAGGAGATATTGTGAGTCCACATTGTACATAGCTGGCACAAATGTATGTGGAAAAGTTGTTCTTCATTAAGATAAACCTCCAATAGCAACTTCGCTCTTCCCCCTCTTGAGCCTTCTCCTTTGAGTCCTTCCAGCTGCTAGTGGGGCTTTCACTGCTCTCTAACTTTTCTTTTGGGTATTTCATTCACCTCCCATATTTACACTACTCTGTGGAGATTGATGTGCTCCACAGCATTTTAGAAAATGTAGGTGTGTCTTGAGCTTCAAGCAACAACAACAAAGGTGACAAAAGAGTACAAAAAACAAGTGGTGTGGTGCAGAAGTTTTATGGGTGGGTAGCAAAGACTCAACATGAATCGTGTTTTGGTCGCAAGGCCTGCATCAGGAGTCTACAAATAGAGCAAGCAATACATATATATACATCATAAAAATAAGGTAAAAATAAGTGATGGTTAACAATAAAAATCAAAATCAAATAGATCAACAAATAAATAATCTTACAGTACAATAAAAGCAAATTGAATCATAATATGATGAAACACCCAAAAAGATATAAAAATATAAAATATGAATTATAGAAAAACATCATAAATATATATTAATAAAATGAATGAAATGATCATTACAGACCTAAAAATGTCAGTAGAGGCAGTGAGTATTAAAATTAAGTGAGCCAATATGAATAAAATGATTATATGGATTTAGAAATATAAATAGCAAAAACAAATAAAAAAATCTATTTGAAATATGTATAAAATGTGAACAGGGAGTATGGGGAAGCATTACATTGAAGATAATGTGAGTAGTCTCAAATAGAATATATGAAAACAACTGAATCTAATGCAGACCATATATAAAAACTGAGGACACTTAAGAACAGAAATAAAATACTAGGAATATATCACAAACTTGTACTAATACTCTTACAATGATTAAAAGGGATATTGAGATTGTCATCAAATAAATCCAGTATAAGGTAAAAAATAAGAGTGAATATATAATGTAATCTCTTACAAAGGGGAAAAAAGGGGGAGGGGAGGAGGCTACAGTGTTTAGAAGTGGTCTATAGTTCTTAACAATGTAATAAAAAAACTATGACGTCTATAGGAAGCTACCAGGAATTTCCTAAAGACAAATATAAAAAGTCCAACGTACGGAGTGTATAAACTATGAGTGCATATAAAAGAAGTGCTCATTTGAGGTTCATACCATTGTGATGAAAAAGTGTGACGTCTAAAAAATGCTACTATGGATTTCCTGGAAACAGATACAAAAAAAAAAAATCAAAGCGTGCGTATATTACAAAAGAAGTGCTCCTTTTTACTGAAGGTTAAGAAATAAGTCGACATCGCTAAAAATGTAAGAAACCTGCTCTGTGAGAAAAGGAAACAATGGAGAGTGTATTACGAAGGAAGTGTTCTTTTTCATAGAACATATAAACAGTGCTCATTTTCGCCAAGAGTATGGGACAATCAATTAGTGAAATATATATATATGAAATGTGAAAAACAAAACAGCAGATCAGTGAAAGATATTAAAAACTTTATTAGTAGTACCATGTACCAGACAGAAAATGAAACCTACCCAATACTGCACTAAGGAAAACACTCATCCAAAAAGGGGCTCTTTTACTAAAGGGTTGCCGTGTGACAAAGGGCTTGCCACATGGCAACCCAGAACTACTGCCGGCTCAATGTGGCCACTGGAAGTAGTTCCACCTTGAGCGCTTGCCATTTACGTTGTTACAGGAAAATAATTCCATATTTTTTAGTGTGGCACTAACTTGTTTGTAATTACTGCTGGGTTACTGGTGGAGCCCCTTACTGCCACCTCAGTGGGTGCACCGTGGCAGTAAGTGCTCCCCGCCCCCTGAAACGGCCACATGGTAAGAATAATCTTACCGCATGGCCATGTCTTTTTTGGAGCTTTTTACCCACTGCGGTAAAAGGGCTCTGGCACATGGCAAAAACGGCCTTCTCCGCTACCATAGGGCCCTTTTTACCTCAGCTTGGTAAATGGACCCCTAATTGTACAAATTCATACCTCAAAAATATCATAAAACGAATGGTGTCATATGAGTGAAGCTTTAAAAAAAATAGAATGCCAACCCAACCCCATAAAATTAATAGTAAAAGTGCAACTAACCTTATATGTAGCACTGTAGGACTGATCCAACGACAGGCAGAAAGGGACGGTCTAGTAAATAAATAAACGATAAACGATATTATAGATCAAATGATGTCACTTTTCGCACTCAAATTTTAAAATAGAGAATTAAATTAAAAATATAGATGCAAATTGGAATAAAAATTGAAAAAAGATATATAATCTCTGAACACATGTGGATGCAAAACAAAAAAAAAAGTGTTAAGAGGAGGAGACATTCTTTTTGAGTGAGAATCCTGCTGCTAGCTGCTGAACTGTT
Source organism: Microcaecilia unicolor (assembly GCF_901765095.1). NCBI lineage: Eukaryota > Metazoa > Chordata > Amphibia > Gymnophiona > Siphonopidae > Microcaecilia > Microcaecilia unicolor. The sequence continues at coordinate 101,331,554 of NC_044033.1, forward strand.
TTCTTTGGTGTTTTTGGTTTGGAGTAATCTACTATTAGGTGTTTGTGCCCTTTGGGACCCTAATAGTTGTTAACCTCTGATGCAGCCTCTAGAGAGGCAAAACGTGGCCATGTTGGGTTGTGTTTTAAAGTGTCAAGAATAAAAGCCTTTTAACGTTTGAAGATGTGTGTTTTGCTTTTGTAGACTGTCATCTACACTAATACAGTTGCTTGCAGTAGTGGTTTTAGATTGTTGTGCTGTCATTTACACCGTTGCAGTTTTGGCCAGTAGCGGTTTCATTTTGACTCAACGTCATCTGTACCATTTTATCAGCGCCAGTGGAGACGCACAGTTTCTAATTCTATTTTGATAACATTTTTTTTGTTTTACATCCACACTTATTCAGAGATTATATATATTATTTTCAATTTTTACTCTGGTTTGCACCTATATTTTTAGTTTACTTTTCCTTTTTTAAATTCAATTGAGCACAAAAAGCAATGTCATTTTATCTATAATACATCACCATCCCTTTCTGCCAGTCGTTCGAGCTGTCCTACAGCACTACACATAAGACCCCTGTTTACAAAGCTGCGCTAGTGACTGCTGTGCAGCAATGTTGACACAGCCCATTCAAAGTGATTTTTATTTTTATTGTTAACCTTCACTTATTTTTACCTTATTTTAATGATGTATGTATGTATTGCTTGCTCCATTTTTTAGACTCATGATGCAGGCCTTGAGGCCAAAACGCGGCTCATGTTGAATCTTTGCTACCCACCAATAAAATTTCTGCACCTCATCACTTGTTTTTTGGGACTCCTTTTTTTTTTTTAATTTAAATTTTAGAATTTCAACATAACATTCAAGCATACACTTGAAAAAGAAATCAGAAAAAGATAGAGATACAGAACACCTGCTTAATAGAGGAAATAAACATCATTCATTAGTCCACAATGCTGGAGTCAAGCAGGAAATATAAATATAGAAAAAGAAATAAAACCCTAAAAACAAGGCAGAGGAATCCTATACAGTGACAGCTAGATTACATACTAACCAAAGGGAACTACCATCGCAGTCGGACCACCCTCCCAAGCCACCAAAAATTCCAACAATTGCTTAGGTTCAAGAAATAAATTACCACCATTCAATTTTTATATGACATATATAACAGGAAATTTTAACAAGTATGAGGCCCTCATCGCCAATACCCTCGGGACTCTTTTGTCACCTTTGCTGTTGTTGCTTCTGTTCATTTTGTGCAAAGGCTTGTTCTTCCCTTTTCTGTTTGTGTCTGGGGCTTGAAAAGATTAGGGAAAACTATCCTAAAAGAGACTGCATATACTTCTGTTGCAACAAAGAGTAAAATGCATGAAATCCCCACTGGATGAAAGGGGCTGAATAAAATGATTACATTGTAATGTTGCATGCAATGTGTATTACAGATATGTATACCATCGAATAAGGAGAACAGTAATTGGAGAGACAAGTAGTACCTAGACAGGATATGCAGTTTATATACTGGAAAAAATTGAAAAGCTCCATAAAAAGATACAAAGAGCTAAAATGACCAATACATAAGGTTGTAGAAATCCCACCCTAATGGACTGCATTCTGATTGCTTTTGGCATGACTCCACTAGAAATGGAGGCACTATTTTCAGCACAGGCATGCGTATATTGTATGTGTGAATGCTTCTTTCAGCAGGAAACAAAACCTGACATTTTACACTTGCCCTCTTGATCTGTCAGATGTATATGCACTTAGTAACATGTGTACATTTTCTTTACAGATTTTTGTCTATGCCTGATCACTGGCCTTTCTATTTTCTTTTACGCAGCACACATCAGCTGTCAGAAGCATTTTCTTGAACAAATGCAGGTATTTTTGGAAAGCTGAGATCAGGGCTTGACTGGTTTAAGCAAGATTAAGAATGGTTTTACTGTAATGGAAGGGATAAAATGTTTGTGTAGTGGAAGAAATGAGGGCTATAAAGCACAATTAACTCAGCTGATCCCATAATATGCCATAGTGTCGCTAGCTTTCATTGCTACAATGAACTGCCTTACAATATGCCTTAAAACTTTGAAAGAGAGTTATTGCTTTAGGGGTTCACATTATAAACCAGCTAATATGGCTCTAACATCCCAATCCAGACCTTTAAATCTAATCCTACAAAGAAAGGACAGGGAATGTGCCATTTTATGGGTCTTTTATCGTATAGTAGTTCTAATCCTTGAATGACGATCAACTTGAACCTATAATTTTCTGTCTAAAATTAGTGGAAATCTATAGATTTCTGCTGTTGAGATGGAATTTGTCACAGAAGACACATGTAGAGTTGGTACATTTGTCACTTTTTTTTTTTTTACTGTGTGTTATTTGGTATAATTTTCTGCATTCCCCAGATCTTTATAATGCTGAGTGTGTCTACACATTTCACATTTATATAATTCTTCCCATTGCCATTTGCTGTGCTGGTAAATGTTTAAAAATTATTGTCTGATTATTTGCCTAAAAAATAACATCTTAGGTCTGCAGTTTGACCAGTGAAAAGGGAATAAAGCAACACAATGAGCCAGGGGTGCAGAGAAACTGCCTTTAATCTGGTCTTGTGCCCACAGCTTCCATTTATTTATTCCCATTATGAAGATAATTCAATAAAAGGACAATGTTTTTTAGATAACAAGATGCCTATTTGGTGCCTACTCTATAAAGGAAAGTGGGCGTCTACCTGAGTACTTACGTAGCAGCCCAAATATGCACATATAGGTGTGACACTTAGATTAGCCATAGAAGTGATGTAATACTATGGGTAGCTTGCTAAAAATGTGCATATTCTATAAATTATCCCCCTGATGCTATATATCACTCCTAGATTTCCATGCGGAAATCTAAGCGTAGTCTATAACAATGCACAGAGTCTAATTGATTAACAAGCCAATCAGTGCTGTTAATTGGATAGTAATGACCAATTATCAGCACTAATTGGCATTAATTAGAGCTTTACGCACAGAACTCGCAAAGCACATGGTGCGCATACATTCTAATGAGATTTGTCAAAAAGGGGGTGTGCCCATGGGTGTGGAATGGGAGGGTCATTGGATGTTCCGACAATTTACACACACTGTTATAGACTATACCTGCACTTAGGCTCTGGTATTTACACCAGGATTTACTTGGCGTAATTCCTTATGACTAAATATAGTTGTGTGGATGGCTGTAAGCATATTCTATAAACCACATGGAAATATTATAGAATATCCTTTAGTGGAAATGTTTTCTGCATGGATTTTCCAGGTGCCATACATAGAAGCTAGCCCTATTTATTTATTATTTAGATTTTGCCCACACCTTTTTCAGAAGTAGCTCAAGGTGAGTTACATTCAGGTACACTGGATATTTATCTGTCCCAGGAGGGATCACAATCTAAGTTTGTACCTGAGGCAATGGAGGGTTAAGTGACTTGCCCAAGATCACAAGGAGCAGCAGCAGGGTTTGAACTGGCCACCTCTGGATTGCAAGACCAGTGCTATAACCACTAGGCCACTCCCCCACTCCATTATTTGTATAACTATGCACTTCACCAACACTCCACCTATGTGTATGCCCACCTTCAAACTACGTGACAAATTTAGCACACTTTGGGGCTCATTTTCAAAAGAGAAAAACATCCAAAAAGTGTCATAAAGCACCATTTGGACATTTTTCTTCTCAAAATGACCAAATTGGTATTTTTGAAACCTATTTTGCAGGCGTTCATTCGTCAGCAGTGCATCCAAATCACAAGGGGGTGTGTTGGGGTGTTTTGAAGGCGGGATTAAGGCGTGCCTAACACTTGGACGTTTTACAGCCATAATGGAACAAAACAAAAACGTCTAGGACTAAAACCAAGATGTTTTGGTCTAGACCTGTTTTCAGAACAAAAAAGGCACAAAAATGTGCCCTAAATGATCAGATGACCACTGGAGGGAATCAGGGGTGACACCCCCCCCAATTCCCCCCAGTGATCACTGACCCCCCTCCCACCCCACCCAAAAATGTGAATAAAAATATGACTTATCAGCCTCTATGACAGACTCAGATGCTATAGACAGGTCTATCAGAGCAGCATGCAGGTTTCTGGAGTAGTGTAGTGGTTGTTGCACTGCACTATGAAGTGAGGGACTCGGGTCCCTATCTCCCTCTACCTGTCACATGGTGGAAACCGTGAGCCCTCCAAAACTTACCAGAAACCCTCTGTACCCACATATAGATGCCCCCTTCACCCATAAGGGCTATTGTAGTGGTGTACAGTTGGGTGTAGTGGGTTTTGCATGAGTTTTGGAGGGCTCAACAGACAAGATAAGGGAGCAACAGTAAGATGGGTACCTGGAAACATTTATTTGAAGTCCACTGCAGTGTCCCCTAGGGGGTCCCATTGCTCTTCTGGGATTCCTGGGGGACCAGTCTACTAAAAATGCTGGCCCCTCCTACATCCCAATGTAAGTGCTCCCTGCCCTATGGCCATGTGGTAAGAGTTATCTTACCACATGGTCATTTTTTTTTTTTTGGGGGGGGGGGGGGGCTTTTTACCTGTTATGGTAAATAGGCCCTGGTGTATGGGAAAAGCGGCCCCCACTTCTACCACAGGGCCCTTTCCCTGCAGCTTAGTAAAAAGACCCCTTGATGTTTTCAAACAACACTGAGTGCGGAGTTTAGATATCTGGGGGGAAAGTCTTTGGATTTGATTTAGTAAGGTTTTTCTACCATTCTCTATCTGGGTTAGTCTAAGAAAAGATGTGCACCCTTCCTTGTTGAAAAGCAACATAGCAAACAGTTGTGTGCTACCAAAGCGTCTTTTCATGTGCCTAACAGAGCATTATAGACAGTCAGGAGCATGGTATTTGAAAGAAAGGCCCAATAAGACCCATGGCTGACATGGGAAATGGGATGTCCATGTCAGCATTTTCACATTTCCCTGAGTACTTTACAAAAGACTGCCAAATGTGTGGGGTTTTGTACATATTTATAAGGATGTTGGCAAATACATATGTATTTTCATAAAACTATATGTACAGAAAATGAGCGGCATCACTTGGCTTCAGTATAAGTGCTGATGATAGTAAGTGGCAGTCATGGAAGTAGTGATTTGCAACTTCCACGTAGAAGTACCAACTGTTACATGTACAATTGGATCTAATCAAGTAGTGAAGCTGGAAATATTTTTTTTTCACTTTGATGGCATAATTTAAAAAAAAATGTGGGATTACATACAATTGCCCCTTCAATTCTTCTCTTTAATCCCTGGCAGAAATGAACACTTTTTCACAAACACTATGCTTGACTAGGAGGAGGCACAAAATTCAATAGGAAATTATTTTGAATATATATGTATTTCTCATTGTAAAATTGGAAATAAATGGATAATTTTTAGTCTGCCCAAACCATTCTACCAGTAGTAGTAGTCTGCCCTAGAAGACTACTACTACTACTACTTGACATTTCTAGAGCGCTACTAGGGTTACACAGCGCTGTACAGTTTAACAAAGAAGGACAGTCCCTGCTCAAAGGAGCTTACAATCTAAAGGACGAAATGTCAAATTGGGGCAGTCTAGACACCCCTTTTAGATCCATGCACATGTAAATAATGTTTTTCTGAAATAGCCATTTCATGCGTAGCTAATCTACATATGTTAATGATGCTATTAACGTGTATTTTCTAAGAAATCTAAAAATCATTTTGGACTCTGGCCTCTCTATGAAGCCCTAAATTGTGGCTATGATAGCAGCTAATTTTTCTTATACTAAATACACAGACTTAGACCATTCCTTGGCCATGCTCTTAAACATAGGTTTACAACACACAGTACGTGTACTCTAAGGACTACGAGAGACATCAGTACGGGGTATGCAGTGAAAGGCAAGATTGAAAATTGGCCAATGTAAGTGCCAGTTTTATGCCTCTGCTGTTCACTTCCAAGTTGCTACCTGTTCCTCCCTCACACACTTTGTTAGTATAGGCCCCCTGTATAAGAGGCTTGGGGAGTCTAAAACTCCACAGACCAAACTATGACCTTCTCCTCTTTCCCGCTGCCTCTGCTGCCTTCTCAGGTCAGCAGCATCAGCATAAACAATATAAAGGTTTGTGGGACCATTTCCTTGCATTCACTGCTGCTAGCTTTAATGGCCATTCTCCCCTTTGATGTAACTTCCTGCATTAGAGGGGTGTGATTAGCAGGGTGGGCAGTAACGCATGCATCTTTATGTTGATTTTACTACTGATACCACCACCAGTGTGCCACCAACCTAGCAAGGCTTCAATAAGGTAAATGAGGGTGGAGGGTTGGGGAGGATAGAGAAAGGAGGCGATGCTGAATGGGGGAAGAAGAACTCAGAGAGAGAGACTGGGTGATGCCGGCTGGGGGCGGTGGAGACAGAGAGGAGATAGCTGCATGGCAGAGGAAGAGAGAGAGACAAGAAATGGCTACATGGCAAGAGAGAGAGAGAGAGAGAGAGGAGATGGCAAGGAGAGAGATAGAGAGAGAGATGCTTAACCCAAGGGTGAGGGGAATACATCAACTTCAGAATGCATGTAAATATGTGTGTCAGCATTTATGCACTACTGGAATTGGTTCCAGGAGCCTATTTTATAAAGGCACATGCAGTAAGCAGTAGGTGCCCCAAAAATAATGCACCACATCATTAGCTTCTGGTGTGTTTAAATTTGTTTTGAATACACATGCCACTGCATTTTAATCAGAGCAACCAAAGGGCATGGGTTCCAATTTAATTTAATTTAATCACTTACATTCTGCCTTTTCAGTCAAAATGAAAGTTGAGAGCAGAGTGCAGGCAGATAGAGCAATAAAAATAATAGTACTGTACAACATAAAATAATATCCCAAATTCATATCAACACGTAATAACGGACTAGCCTAAAACCAGCACTGTTTCCAATCTCAGAACCCATTTCTAAGGATCCCTTTTCAGAATAATCTAGAAGGAGACTTTGAACTACTCACTGAAGAACTTACATCCTAATGCTGCTTCAAAATCAGCAGTATGTGCCCCAAAAAAAACCTTAAATAGTGGTCTCATGAAACTAGGCGACAAAGGTTGACCCAAGAGTATCTGATGCCTTGAGCTGTGCACACTCCCTGTAGACCAGCATCTCCCTTTTTTTCCCTAATGCCCACCAAATGCCTAGCATCTCTCTTCACTCCCATACCCTTACCAGGTGTCCATCATCTGTTTCCCCCTACCCCTCCCATCAGGCACCCAGCATCTCTCCTTCCTTCCCTATCTTCTCCTAGGTGCCCAGAATCTCTCCTTATCTTTTCTACCCCTCTCAGATGCCCAACATCTCCCTTTCTCTTTGGCTCTTCCTGTCCAGTATCTCCCCTGTGCTTGCCAGTTTACAGGGTTGTAGGGTAGTGAGGTGAAAGTAGGGTAGTGGTGACAGCAGACCTGTCCTGCCACATTGCTGCCAGTCTCTGCTGTCCTAGGCATGTACCTAGTCTGTCTCATATCAGGGCTGGACCTGCCAGGAGAGATCTAAAGTCTCCATGCTCTTTGATACTAAAAAACAAAACAAAACAAAACAAAAACTTTAACAAAGACAAACATAAAGGAGGGCTTCAGTTTTACAGAGACAGGGAAAGGAAAGTCGAAGACAGAAGGGTAAATCTACAGGATAGAGAGAAGTTAGTCCTAGTGACCAGAACCATATCTCAGTTACCGTGCATAAATCCACAATAATTTCAGTTATGTACAAAGTCAGCATGAATTTATTGAGAGCACTTAACACGATTAATTATGAGGAAGACACTTACAGGTTCACACAATATATGGCTCCAGCCATAAAGAAATATTAAAAAAAAATATATATATATATATATATAGTTTTCATTTCAAATGCTGGATGAGATGTAGTGAGTCACCAAACATTATTTACCTTTATTTTTTAATAACTCAGTGGCAAATTTCTGGTTCCGGGGATGACACCAGCCCTGATGTTCCTCTTGTTTACCTAACTAAATGTGCTAGGTGATAGCACCAAATGTGAGGAGGTCACGTGGCCAACAGCAAACAGCCAACAGATGCACTATATTTATTTTGCTTTAGAGGCTTTTCATAACTTTTCATAAGCTACAACTGTCATTGTACTTACAGGGTTTACTGCTCTGACTCTTCTCTGAATTATCTACATGATACCATCATCAGATTCAAGTAAGAGCATAAGAACATAAACATTGCCATACTGGATCAGAGCATAGGTCCACCAAGCCCAGTATCCTGTTTCCAATAAAAGCTGATCCAGGTCACAAGTACCTGGCAGGATCCCAAATAGTTATCAGGGAGATTAGAGTGGAAGACAAAATAATAATAACAAACATGTATCTCTTTAAACATTAATGCTTTACTATAATATAACCTACCAAAGATGTCTTTGGCGTAAACTAAAAAACAAGATAAGAACTTTGCTGTTTGATGTGACTGCATTGGCTTTAGTATAAGATGACTCTAGATCTAGCTGCTTAGTTTTCGGTCAATGTGGTACAAATTGCAAACAGAAACAGTAAAGAGGAGCACCAAGCACTCCTGCCGGACTTGGCAGACTGTAGCTTCTGCCTCACCCCAGGTGGATGAGGTTAAGAGCTGTGAGAAAGAGAGTGCCCTTACAATTAGGGACAGTAAGAGATCACACTGGAGAGAAGGTGAGAGACAGAGAGTTCACAGGAGAAGTGGTGAGGGGGAGAGACTGCAGGAGGAAGAGGTAAATCAGAGAAATCCCAGGAGGAGATGAGAGAGTTGAGATTATAGGAAGGAAGGATAAAGCCCAGAGGGGTAGAAAGGAGAGAGCACAGGAGGAGATCATGGGGTTATCAGTGTAGAAGAGACAGGGAACAGAGAGGTAATGGAGAGAGTATAGGAGGAGGTGAGGGAGTTGTCTGTAGGGGAGGCAGAGATATGGTACAGGGGCTACTGAGGGTTAGAGTATAGCAAGGAACGTGGGTAAGGAGAGGGAGAAAATCTAGGCAGAACAAGAAGGTATCTGTATGTGATTGGGGATTCAGCTGTTTGATGCTAGTATGCCAACAGTTGATCTCATACAGGGGACTACAGTAGGGGAGAGGAGAGTGCAATGCACAAGGAAGACCAGGGTGAGAGGGAGCACTAGGTTATTAAACTATGGGGTGCTGCAAGGGTCCCATCATCTCCAGTCCTGTTTAATATGTATTTAACAACATTAGAAACCATGTGTAAATAGGGTACTGGGAGTCAAGATCTATTGTTCATCCAGATAATGTTCAAGAATGGGCTAAAAACAACAAACTTAGCCTGAACCCAAGAAAAACTGAGTTCTTGTGGGTTTCTAACACAAGCGGGTACAAACCTGACATCAAAATCTCTTTTGAGATATGAACTCCCCCTTAAATTACAAGTCAGGAACCTTGGGTACTGCTAGATTCAACACTTATGCTGATCCTCCAAATCCAAGCAACCTTCAGGAGCTGTTTCTATCATCTGCAACAACTATGCAGTCTCTCTCCATACATCAAGATGGCAGGTCTTGTCACAGTGGTTCATGCCATGATAACATCAAGACTGGATTAATGTAATGCACTCTACATTGGTCTGACTACATAGGATTTGCACCAACTCCAATTGATTCAGAATGCTTTAGAAGATTATAAGCCAGGTGATCACATCAAACCATTTCTGTAAAAACTGCACTTGCTACCAGTACAATAGAGGGCTAAATTTAAAACTCTATGCCTGATCTTCAAATCCCTTAAAGGAAATAGGCCAGAGTACTTGAAGAACAGGATTTCCTTTTACACACCTCCAAGGTTGCGAAGGTCCTCTCAAGGAGTATCCCTTACACAATATGACACCTCCCAGCAAACCTTCTCTGGAGTAGACTCCACACTCTGGAATGTACTCCCTGAAAGGCTTTGTTCAACACAAGACTATCTCTACTTCAAGAAGCAGGTGAAAGCTTGGCCCTTTCCCCAAGCCTTTAATGGAAGAAGCAACTAACTAGCTAGACTTATCTACATACCCCCGGATTCTATATAGCATGCCTAGAGATCCATGCTGAAATAGGTGTGGATTCTAAAACAATGTGTGTAACTTAATACACTTAACAAGCTAATAAGCGCTGATAACAGCACTTAACAAGCAACAATGAGCACTAATTGGCAATAATTAGAATTTAGGTGCACAAGTTCCTAAGCATATTAGGAACTTGTGCGCCTACATTCTAATTATTCTGTAATGATGTGCGCCAAACGTCTAACATGCACAGGCAAAAAGGGGCATGGTTATGGGCAGGGAAATGGGCATTTCATGGGAGTTCCAAAATTTATACATCTAGTTATAGAATATGGCCCAGTACGCCTAAATCTACGCACTGGGATTTATGCCACATTTTTGTTGATGTAAATGGATGCGCATAGATTTAAGCACTGAAAAATCAACTAAGCGTATTCTATAATCGGCACCTAAATCTAGGCAACAATTATAGAACATACTTAGTCAGCATTGGAGGAGTGGCCTAGTGGTTGGGGTGGTGGACTTTGGTCCTGAGAAACTGAGTTTGATTCCCGGCACAGGCAGCTCCTTGTGACTCTGGGCAAGTCACTTAACCCTCCATTGCCTGACACATTGAGCCTGCCATGAGTGGGAAAGCACGGGGTACAAATGTAACAAAAATAAAATTTCAGCACTGATTTTTTTAGGCGCCATATATAGAATCTCCCCCACAAGGACTAACACCGGCTGCAAATACAGTATTGTAGCTGGACTTGATTCAGGAACGTAGCCAGATACCCAATTTTGGGTGGGCCTGGGTCCAAGATGGGTGGGTAGAAGAACTCCATTTGTCCCATGAATGATTTGGTCTCTCCCTCTCTCGCCTGCATGCCATATGGTCTCTCAAACATCCCCCCCCTCTCCTGCATACCTTTTAAAAAACAGATTTTCACTGGCAGTGAGCAGCAACTAATACACATTGCTCATGTTGGCCCCACAGCCTTCCCTCTGATGTAACTTCCTGTTTCCCCATAGGCAGGAATACATCAGAGGGAAGGCAGTGGGACTGGTGCGAGCAGTATGTATCAGTCACTTTTTGCTGCAGGTGAAAATCTGCTATTTACAAGGTATGCAGGAGGGACAGTCGTTGGGAGTTTTTGGCTGGTGGGGCTTGGGGATCCCTCCTAGCCACATTATAGGTGTGCTGCTACTGGGTGGGCCCGAGCTCAAAGTGGGTGGGCCTGGGCCCACCCTTGGCTATGCCACTGACTTGATTATCCAATCCTATCCTAGCTGAGATCATTTTCATGCTCCTTTACAACTCCACATGCAACGTTTTTCAAGTTGTTCCTCTTATTTGTTATCTAATTATCATTACTCTATCTTTTCTGTCCATATACTCCACCTTCCCTTATACTCTATGCTGTCTGTTAAGATGTTTTATTGCGTATTGTGTCAACATTGTAAGTAGCATACTATGCCATAAAATGTACCATTATTTGAATATTTCTTTTCTGTTCATATTGTCTATTGCCTATGTCTAGATCTTATTCCTTTCATCAATTACCCAGCACCAGCCATTCAACATAGGCTATGTGGTATCATCCCTATTATCTTTATCATTATATCATTATAGGTAAATGCCCTTAACACGTTGTTAAATTCAAATGAAGTCAATTCTGCTAATTTGTTTAACGGACCTCAGTAGCACAATGAGTGCAGCAGCGGTGATTCATCTGTCAAGAGACCCGATTGCTCTCAACTCTTGACATACAATTGGCTCTTCATAGGTCCACCCATAATTTCCCTTTGATAATGTATATACATTCTTAAATACAATATTTAATGCTTTAGAATTAACCAACTAATTAGAAACTTAGCTTTTTAGTAGTAATTTGTTAGAAGCTAACGGGACCAGTAGTAAACAAGTCTGACATGTGGCATGTTTCACAGAAGCTGCATCAGGGTCAGGCCCACTAAAAATAAGTTCAAGAAGTTGGGCGCCATCTTAGAGTAAAAAAAGTTGAGGATGGCATCTCTGATAGTAAGTGTTTCTATTTGTTAACAGGATGGGTTGATTACTGTATATATTTTCATTGTTATAGTTCCTTATTTTTAGTGGACTTGATCCTGATGCAGCTTCTGCGAAACATGCCGCATGTTTCCTAAAAAAATCTCTTAATAAATAAATCTTGGTTCTCAGCCTGAATAGTTGGGTGAGTACTAGAGATTACTTTGCAAATGGTCTACATATTATACAAGACTAGATGTATGTCCATGGGTTTAAGCTGAATGAAGATAAGCCTTTGGGTAGGAAAGGTCCTGGAATGAGGGGTTCTTTTCTCTTGAAGTAGAATTCAGCTGGCTATGAAGACAAAAAGTCTGGCCTAATACTGGATTCTGAATTGACTTTTGATCAGCAAGTGAAAGATGTGGTAAAAAAAAGACTTTGATGAACTGAGGACTGGTTAGACCCTTAATCTAGTACTGAATCCCATAGATTTTAGAACAGCCAGGTAGGCATTAGTATTATCACATTAGATTATTGCAACTCCATTTATGTGGGGCTAAGAATAGAATTAATTTCCTGCAGATTCTACAAAATGGGGTACTCTAGGATGATCACTAGAAACAAAAGGTGAGAAAGAGTTATACTGATGCTAAGATCTTTATGCTGGTTGCTGATGCCGTTGTGGATTCTGTTTATGTTAGCGGCTCTGACTTATAAAGCATTGCAGGGAATAGGACCAGCATATCCAATGAGTATACTCTCATGATAACTCATAGTATCATCTAGCATGTCTCCTATAATCTGGTCAAGGAAAAAAAGCCAGAGACAGAACAGACAAAGATATCTGTGTGTGATTGAGGTTTGAGGGTAGTATGGTAATAGTTGATCTCGTACTATTGATGAGCACTTAAACAGTTACAATTCACGTCAGTCTGTTCTGGTTCTAAGGGAAGATGTGGGGAATGTGACTTAGGAGATGCGGACCATGAGTAGCCATTTGTCTAGAATAACTGTCACTCTAAGCTAGTATCTCTTATGAGCCTTTGCACTAAGTTGTGTTAATGTGTGGGTTCCATAACACAGTTAAGGCAGCCACAATAAAATATTATTTTTTAAAGTGGCCACCAGTATATACATGTGCAAATACTGTGGTAATGATCTCAATACCCATTACTGTGATATTTGCAAAGATGTTTTAAATTTACCTTGGCTGTATTGTTGAGGTAAATGAAATGATTCTGTTGGAGAGTTTGGTATAAATAGCAGTTAGCTTGTGAGGGAGGCAGTATTTTAGGCATCCTCTATTCCTCATCCTCCAAGTCAAACATCTCCCAGAACTCCCCAACACACATGATGTATCCCACAGAAAGTCCACAGTAATTGGAGGAAGTGACCTCAGTGATGGTAATGGCAGCTTTGGAGTAGAGCACCGGTTAGCAGATCTTAATTTACCATCATTCCCTTATATAAAGAGCAACTTGGATCATTTTTAGCACAGCAAGTGATAGCTTGGCATCTAGGAAGAAATCAGAACCATCAAAGTAGAGGACTGCCTTGGGAACAACAGTGACAAAAGAAAGCATGCACAGACACACTAATAAAATGGCAGCACTGCAGCCTGAAGAGGACAATGCCCTCAGCTCTGATGAGGACATGCAACTGCAGTATGAACAAACTGCAAAAACTTGCCAGTAGCTGTTGGAAATGAAAAAAGAACTTCATATTACCAATATGACTTCATATCACCAATATGACTTCATATGACAGTGATAGCTGATGATATAAAGATTGACAGGGAGCACAGAGCAGGTGGCCCTCAGTGAGAAAATCAACCCAGGAATATCATTGTGTGTCTGTCTGACTTTAGCTTAAAAGAACGTATTTTAGCTCCAGCAAGGAATATGGGGCTGATTATTTAGCTACTCAAATAGAGATATATCAGGATGTATTGGCTCTTACACTTCATAAGCACAAGGACCCTCTGAGGTGTTACTTCTTTTCTATGCATGGAGAATATCAGATATAATGGGCCTGCCCTTTCGCTTTGATTTTTTTCATTAATGGTACATTTGGAGAGTGCCTACATCAGAAGACCAGTCCAAGGAGAATGCGTACATATGGAGAGTGGTACATATGGAGAGTGCATACATCAGAAGAAGCCTGGCGACAACTAATGCAACTGAAAGTTCTGAACCTTCCAGAGGAAGTCAAGTGCCAGCTGGGAAAGAGGACTGCAACTCCTTTTAACACTCGCTGGCAAAGAAAGGGAGAGCAGCAAGATTAGCAAGACTTTCTGATTGTAGGCTAAAGGATACAGATAAAGGTATTATTACGGGCACTCAAGAGAGATGATATTCTACTTTATAGGCTTTTAGCCTGGTATTGACACCCCAATTTCTGGGCACCTAATGGAATGAAAGCCTTTAGCCATAGCCACTGGTGAAGATGTACAAAGGCTAACACATTGGAAACAATGTGCTGACTTGCTGATGGTTGTTTAACCTTCTCTTATTTGATATGTTTACTTCCTTAGAAGTATATATTGGTATAGTCATTATGCAATGCACATTTGCTGACAAAGATCTGATTTTTTTTGTCTTTGCTCTTTGTTTTGGAGATATGTATATTGCACTTTATTCTACTGTTCTGCTATCTCTTCGGGTATTTTTTCCCTCATGTGCAAAGAGAGGAGTACTGCGCAATGCAATGGGAGGAAGGGGAGAGGGGTCATAGGGATGATTCAACCAGAAATGAAACAGCTGATATGGAAGAATTAAGTATTTGTTATTCGGATTTGGGACGTTCAGTGCAAAAATCCAAAGTCCGACTTAGACGTCATATTGAAAATACCCCTCTGTGTTACCCAGGATTCATAAAAATTGTTTGCAGCCAATTATTTAGCTTTGATTAATAAGATTAAAACAGACTTGAGAGAGTGGTTTCGAGGGGAATTTTCATGGTTAGGCCAAATGGCTATCATTAAAATGAATATCTTACTGAAATGTTTATATCTTTTTCCATCTTTACCTATTATGATTCCCTCCAATACTATAAATCATTGGCAGAAAATGCTATTTATTTTTTGATTTTGCTCACACCTTTTTCAGTAGTAGCTCAAGGTGAGCTGCATTCAAGTACACTGGATTTTTCTCTGTCCCAGGAGGGCTCACAATCTAAGTTTGTACCTGAGGCATTGGAGGGTTAAGTGAATTGCCCTAGACCACAAGGAGCAGCAGTAAGATTTGAACTGGCCACCTCTGGATTGCAAGACTGGTGCTCTAACCACTAGACCACTCCTCCACAATTTTAGATAGAATAATTGCAGACCCAGAATAACTAGAACTCTACTGACATGTAAAAAGAATCTGGGAGGTTTGGGAGTCCCCAACCTATATACGTAATTACTATGTGGCAGCTCAAGTTAGGCATTTATGGGACTGGACACAAGTGGGAAATTATAAACCTTATGTGCAAATTGAACAGTTTTACTGTAAGGACATAGTAATAAGTGATCTGTCTTGGGTCTTTTGGCCAAGATGGGACCCCCAATCCATACACTAGAATTATGCTACAAACATGTCATAGCTAAGTCATTGCTCAATGGGGTAAAGATTGGAAATCATTATGGTTAACCCCATTATGGACAATACTATGTAATATGGCACTCACTTCACAAACTGGGAGCAGAATGGCCTTTGTAGTGTGCATCAGCTGTTTGACCAACATAGACTAAAATCTTTTGAGCAACTACAGAAAGAATTCTACTTAGATAAAAGAGACTTTTACCAATATCTGCAGTGGAGACACGCATTATTGAGAATGGTATTCTTGGAGTGATTATGGCTGCTTCATCATGGTTCTAAAGGACTAATTTCAGCACTATATGACATTTTCCAGCCATCGGATTTTTTTCACCTAAAATATATGACTGCTTGGGAGCGTAATTTAAATGTGACATGGGACAAAAATAGATGGGAGGAGGAAATATGGCAAAATAATTACAAAATGTCCATATCAGTAAAGCTTAAGGAACATAATCTCAAGATTTTATTGTGATGATACCTTACTCCAATTAGGCTTTACAATATGAAAAAAATTTCGGCACCCTTTGTTGGAGAAATTGTAGCATCCAGGGCTCTTATTTCCACATGTGGTTGAGTGTACAATCATTTGCCCATTCTGGAATACAAACAAAGATAAATTTTCTTCATTGGTAAACCCTTCCAACTGGACTTTTTCTCCGGAACTGTGCCTTTTTAAATATAGGTCTGCAACTGCTTGATACTCTTTTTAAAAAAAATTGACTTTTAGTTTTGCTGCGGAAAGATGTGAATAGTGAGATTATAGAAGGCAAATCTTGCACCTTCCTTAACAGACTGGAAAAATAGACTGAGATATCTCTTGTTGATGGAGAAGCTGACTGCTATTAACCATGAAAAATAGCTCCAATTCCAGAAATGGTCTCCATTACTAACTTATTTGGTCACTACTTAATATTATAGAAATATAGTTCATTGTTCTTCCATATCAGTGCTGTAATATGAGAGGGTGGGAGGGAAGGGAGGGGAGGGGGAGTAGGGAAGTGGGAAATGAAAGGAGGGAAGCTAGGAGCTACTTATAATTTAGTTTCTGAATTATTATGATTGTAGTACAGTTCATATAGATGTTGCCTATCTTATGATATTCGTATGGATGTATTTTGTATTTTTATGGCTGTTATCTCTTCTACTGAAAAAGATTTAAATTTAAATTGAAAAAAAGAAAAAAATAAAGTTCCCAGTACTCAAAGCTGCCACTTTGGAGTCCTAAATCTCCATGACATTGATGTATCCTCTATTCTGTACTGATGACCGGATCAGACAAGCCCTCCCTCCATCCCACAGAAGTCCTTGGACTGGTCATTCTCAGATACTGGGCTTGATGAACCTTTAGTCTAACCCAGTATGGCAGTTCTTATGTTCTTATGCTTTTATTTCCACCATAGAACTTAATGTTCACCCATGTCCTGAAACCATCCAGTCATCCCTCTGGACTAGAGAATTAGCAGGAGGAGGAGGAGGAGGAGGAGAAAGCTGCATGACTTTTGCTGCTCCAGTGGTATTTGACAGGTGGTAATGCTAATAGTTAAATATGCACGTTCCCCTCTTGTCCCATGTTGGATCTCCTGCAGTCCTTGATAGCTGCACCAATATATCAAGGGTGTATATACAGGCTCCAAATCATGTTAAAATGACAATATTTGGTTGCAAAGCAGGAAAGGAGGCAATGCATTCAATTTTACCTTCAGTAGGGTGCATTCCTTCACATCTGGAAAAAGCATGACTATATCTAGTGGAAATATACCTGGTTTGCCAGAACACCAATGGAAGAAACTTAGAATTCCTGCAACATTAAGAATCACAAACAAGGAAATCAAAAATAGGAGAGAACAACAAGTGAGGTGATCAGTTTTGCAAATGGCACAATATTATTCAGGGTAGTTAAAACTTGAGATTATAAGAACTTTCAGGAAGACCATACAAGACTGGGGAAATGGGCATGCCAATGGTAGATAAATGTAATGTGGAAAGTGGAAAGTGATTCACATGTTGCCTATTTTTCAATATAGAATAGACTTCAAATAGTTGCTTACCTAGCATCTTAGTGTAGGCACCCCTTTATAGAATTACCCTCAAAAATGTACCATTGTAGATTCTATACATAAAGCACATGAAGATTGGGAAGTGGGGTTAAAGTTGGGTCAGGGACTGGCACTTAAGTTTATATTACTTAATTCATAGATCCACTGATATTCAGTTGGTGATGGTCAGCCATTTTTAAGCTACTTATTTATTTTTTAGTTATTTATTAGGATTTATTTACCGCCTTTTTGAAGGAATTCACTCACGGCAGAATACAGGAAGAATAAGTCAAATATAAGCAATAGACAATTACAGCAGTAAAAACATTCAAACAACAATACATGGAGGGGCATAATCGAATGGAAACGCCTATCTCCTTAGGCATTTATCTCCGAGAACGGGTCCGTGAAGGGGAGGGCCGAAGCGTATTTTCGAAAAAATGGACGTTTTTGCGCTGGCCTTTTTTTTTTTTTAGCGATAATGGAAACTAAAAATGCCCAGCTCAAACATGTCCTAATCCGAGCCATTTGGTTGTGGGAGGCGCCAGGATTCATAGTACACTGGCCCCCCTGATATGCCAGGACACCAACTGGGCACCCTAGGTCAGTGCGGTGGACTTCAGAAAAAGCTCCCACATGCATAGCTCCCTTACCACGGGTGCTGGGCTCCCAACCCCCTCCCCCAAAACCCACTACCCACAAATGTACAACACTACCATAGCTCTTAGGGGTGAAGGGGGCACCTAAATGTGGGTACAGTGGGATTTGGAGGCCTCCCATTTACCAGCACAAGTGTTACAGGTAGGGGGGATGGGCCTGGGTCCACCTGGCTGAAGTGCACTGCGGTACCCACTAAAAGTGCTCCAGGGACCTGCATACACGCAGGCCTCTAGGACTTGTTGCTGCTGTATAACTTTGGCACACCAGTTTACACCTGAAGACTAATCTTTCCGAAAACGTCCTTTGTTGGAATAAGCACGTTTACTCACAGTTAACTGGAGATCAGAGGTTGTGCCCCACTGGCAACGAGTCTCCCTGGTACTGAGATTAGCAGTAGGTCAGAGCTGGCAGAATGCTGTACAATGCCCTCTTTCAGCCACATTCAAGGTAAGAACTAAGTTCTCTAACGTGGCTAACACATGGAAGGGATCTAAAACTGGCTTACAAAAATGCCCACTACCTCATGGACTACCGGAAACAAAACTGGACACACTCTGACCCAGTAGGCAGGGGGAAAAGCACCATGGGAGAAGAGCCTACCAACTACCAACATCGTGAGACTGTAACACAATCTAATGAAATCACGGAGCCCAATACCCTACACCCACCACAATGCAATGCTGATGTGACCCTGTAGTGCACCCGAGAGCCACATCTGACCCAGGGAAAGGCTGTGACAGGATCGAACACATTCTGCTGTCATGGAGGTGGGTACGGCATTTGAGGCTGGCATAGAGGCTGGAAAAAAGTTTTTAAAGTGGGTTTTTTTTGTGGGAGGGGTTTACTGACCACTGGGGGAGTCCAGGGAGGTCATCCCCGATTCCCTCCAGTGGTCATCTGGGCAGTTGGGGCGCTTTTTTGGGACTTGTTCGTGAAAAAAAGGGTAAAAAAAAAGTGACCCAAAATTGCGGTAAAAACGCCTTTTTTTCGATTATCAGCTAAAGACACCCATCTCTCCTTGGCTGATAACCATGCCCCAGTCCCGCCTTCACCACACCTCCAACACGCCCCCATCAACTTTATTCATTTCCGCGTGCCGTTGGAAACGCCCAAAATCGGCTTTCGATTAAACCGATTTGGGCGCCTTTGCGAGAAAAACGCCCATCTCCCGATTTGGGTTGAAATATAGGCGTTTTTCTCTTTCGAAAATAAGCAGGAAAGTATGGCAGAGTATACTACTAACGATGTCAAAACAATACACAATAAAACATTTTAATGGACAGCATAGGGTGTGAGCAAAGATGGAACATATAGATAGATAGAATAACAGGAGTAAGAAAATAAGAGACTAGGTTTAAATAAAGTTGTAAATGTGGTCAGAAAGGTGCTTGAACATTATCTTAGCTAGAGTAGGAGTGGATAAACATGTTCTGCTATAGTATTTGCAGCCGGTGTCATTTACTTTTTCCATTAAAGGCCTGCTTGAAGAGTCAAGTTTTCACCTGCTTCCTGAAGTAGAAATAGTCTTGTGTTAAGCTAAGCCTTTCAGGGAGTGCATTCCAGAGTGTGGGGGTTACTCCGGAGAGGGCTCACTTGTGGGTATCACATTGTGTGATGTCCTTTGCAGAGGGTGTGATTGGGGATACTCCTTGGGAGGACCTTAGTGATCTTGACGGTGTGTAGAGGGAGATCCTATTATTCAAGTACTCTGGGCCATTTCCTTTAAGGACCTTGAAGGTCAAACATAGAGTTTTAAACTTGGCTCTGTATTGTACTGGTAGCCAGTGAAGTTTATGCAAAAATGGTGTGATGTGGTCACATTGTTTACAACCTTCTATTAGTCTTGCTTCAGCATTCTGAATCAATTGGAGCTGGTGCAAATCCTTTGTAGTCAGACCAGTGTAGAGTACATTACAATAATCCAGTCTTGATGTTATTATAGCATGCACAATTGAAACAAGATTTGCTTTCTCAATGTAAGGGGGCAGGCAACATAGTTGTCACAAGTACTAGAAGCTGCTCTTGAAGGTTGCTTGGATTTGGGGGATCAGAGTAAGTGTTGAATCGCGCTGTATTTCAAGGTTCCTGACTTGTGATTTGAGGGAGAGTTCATATTTCTCAAAAGAGATTTTGATGTCAGATATGTGCCCACTTGAATTAAGGACCCATAGAAGCTCGGTTTTACTTATAGTTGCAGGCTGAATTAATCCTGGATTTTCAATGCTGGGACATGTCCATGCACCAGCACTGAATATTTGAGCTTGTCCAGTCAGGAGCAAACTGCTGGCACTTATGCAGGTCCCGGATGATATTTAGCCAGGACCCACATAAGACATTTGAGTCCCAGGAACCAGATAAGGGGATTTGGCACTCAAACCCCCCAGTTGCTTTCCCCCTATGCCCCCCTTGGAATCTGATCTCCCAATTTGATCCTTTATAAGATCCCCCATATCCACCCAGCTCTGATCCTCTCTAATCTCTCCCCATCCTCCAACTCCCCTCCTTGGTTCAGATCTCCCTGTTTGGCCACCCACTGTTCTTATATGGCAGGCTGACCCTCTAGCAGTAGTACCATGAAATTACCTCTAGGGTTCATCACACAGAGGCAGATGAGGCAGGAGTGGACATTAAATGCTCCTGCCCCATTCCACTAGCCTACCAGGGATCACCTCTGGGTAAGTTCTGGAAATGGCTGGGGGTATGGGGGGGGGGTGTTTTATTCCAGAAGATTGTGTAAGGTCCAGGGGTATCAGAATTGAGGGCATATGATGGGGATCAGAGCCAAGGAGGTAGGTTGCCAGGTGGGAGTAGGGTTTGGGGGATCAGAACTGGGGGGTATGGGGGAGATGGAACCAAGGGGGTGGGATGAGGGATCAGGAGGATAAGAACCGGGAGGGGGGTTTATAAGGGAGATTGAAATAGGGGGGTTTGGGGGGATTAGATTAGTGATCCAGTGGCTGAAATCCAGAAGTTATGTGGTGGCTGGCTGATATTTAGCACCAGCACCTGCATAGCTAAGCGACTAAAGCTAGAACAGCCTTTTGTGTCATCCTATTTGGCTGCTTAGCTAATATGGCCTGTGCCTGTATAAGTGCTGGCTTTTCCCCGACTCTGCCCCTGGACCACTCATCCACTGGTGAGTTTTACATTGAGGATTAGAGTCAATATTCATTGTCACTATCTGGTTAAATTCAGCTGAATATTGGAGGTCTGCCCACTCAGTGTAGACTCTCCTGCCCGCTGAAACCACACTGAATATCAATCCTAGAGTGGGAAAATTCCACTGCTTTTCATATAATTCATCAAATAAGTCAGGCCAAACAAAAAGCAGGGTTAACTTACTGCTGTTTCTGAATGGGCTGTGACATGTTTGCTATTTATACGCTTATTCAATGGTGACCTTTAAATGGATAGTGCTGCTGAATATATGAATAAAGTGCTGCCACTGGCACTTTGCTTTATTGGGCAGCCATGGTTGCTGAAAAGCAGGACCATTATGTCCAGTGCCACTGCTGAGGCTCTATATCCCTAGAAGTTAAGGGGGCCATGGTTATTTGTGCTATATGAGTTCAGCTTACAGGCATCCTGTGCATTTTGGTGATTCTAAATAGCTGTCTTTAGATAATGGGCGTGAAGGGTGAGTCACAAACATTTACACTTTAGTCTCTGTATGTGGCATTGATTGATGTATAGCTTGGTTGTCTCTATGAACATAAGAACATAAGAGTTTCCATACTGGGACAGACTGAAGGTCCATCAAGTCCAGTATCCTTTTTCCAATAGTGGTCAATTCAGGCCACAAGTACCTGGCAAGATCCCAGAACAGTAAAACATATTTTATGCTGTTTACCCTAGAAATAAGCAGTGGATTTTCCCAAGTCCATCTTAATAATGGCTTACGGACTTTTCTTTTAGGAAATTATCCAAACTTTAAAAAATCTTGCTAACTGATTTTACCACATTCTCTGTCAACGAATTCCAGAGATAACTGCATGTTGAATGAAGAAATATTTTCTCTGGTTTGTTTTAAATTTACTACTTAGTAGCTTCAATGTGTGCCCCCTAGTCCTAGTATTTTTGGCAAAAGTACACATGAAATCCCTGTTCAGAGCTCTGAGAACGGTAGGTATATAGATCATCTTAGATGTGAACATACTGTCCCAGCTAAAATATATGATGGCTGTATTGCAGAAGCAGGATGTATAAATTCAGCATGTGTTCTATGATGGCATGCATGACTTCAAAGGATGCAAAGTAAATATGCAGTGTTGGTACCTTTGTGTGTTACAGATGAAGCTCCTTGTTGGACTGTGTAGAAGATTCTGGGATTTTAAAGCCATGTTAGCTAAAGCAGGGCTTAGAAATAGCATAGTGAGTGTAGTTTAATCATTCAAATTATATCCACCTATTTTTCTTTTATTATAAGGTGGTAAACTGTATTGTCATCTTACCTTCAGGTTTTGCATTTATAATAGGAGTCCTAATCATATTAAAATTTCATTTTTTCAAATAAAAACATGTTTTCATTTTTCATAGTCTATGATATGTGTAATATTTGACTTTGAAAATGTTGTATATTGTGATTTCAAAAGCACATACATGAACTTTTCCATGAAAAATGAAACTGCTACTGTATTGCATCATAATGAAATAAAATAAACTTAGCTAAAACAAAATTAAAGTTAATAATCATTTGATAAGTATAATGTTTTGGTGTTTAGTCCTTTCTCACTATGACTCCAGCTGTATAATACCGTATTGTGCCATAACCAGAACAGTAAATGACATTTAATGAGCAACACAAGAAATATTTTTTTTCCTTCTCATGCCCGGGGTTAATTGTTCTCTTGGAGCCTCCTTCTGTTTTCCAGTCCCTTGACATACACCACAGGCTAATGGTTAATCTCTGGTTCTCAATTCTTAACTCATGGAAACTATTCAGAAATATGTGAGCCAATCAGCAGACTGAGCCAGGCATGCCAGGTGGTGGGCACAGCTGGCATTTTTTACTTTGTTTATTTACACCATCAGCATTCCCAATCTCCCTGCCCAAATGCTCCAGCAGTTTGTTTTCCTTTATTCTGTTATATCAGTACTTATTCCAGAAATGTGCACACATAGCTAGAGATTTGAAATATAAAAAATAGTGGCGGAACAAAGGCATCAGGACAATAGTTGCTTGGAACATTGCATGGTCCCAGACAAACAAAATCAACATGCTTGGTTAATGGCTATGCTAACTGAACACAGCCAAGGATCCTTGGCTATAGAGGTTTACCCATATGAGGAGAGAGAAATGAATCTCCCCTGCCAAGACAGAGGCTGTGGTCATCTGTTTGCCTTCCTGGACTACCCACTGGGGTTACTGGATGAAGTAGTTATAGGCTTCCTGGAGCACAGGTAGATGCAGTAGCAGCACCACAAGGCAGCAATACAGTAGAGCAGACAGTACTCCATTTCATGTCTAGGAGTGATCACTTCCTATCTACAAACAGGGCAGTAGCCATTGGCATTGTTCTGTATTACTTTTCCCATGACCATGCTGAAGCCAGTGGTTGGGTAGGCTGATCAGAAGTGATGTGAGTGACTGATGCAGCAGCCCTGAGTTTGCACAGAAGAGCCAGAGATGTTTGATCGCAGTACCAAAGCCATGTTGTAGAGGAGCTGTGTGGAAAGCAGAAGAGAGAGGCCAGTAGTGACTGATTGCAGCCCAAAGTTGCAAAAAAGAGGTTTGATATGACTTATGCAATCCAGATGCTGCAGGAGAGAGGAGCCAGCAGTGGTTAACACCGCCCAGAGGCTGTAGGAGAGACAAGCTGGTAGTGACTGATGTGGCCTTGAGATTTCAGGAGCAAGGAACATTTAAGGCTCAAGGAAACAAGAAAAGGGAGAAAGGGAAAAAAAGGAGTAATACCGAGGAAAGAGAAGGATATTATGGAGAGTGAAAGAGAAATGAGGGATGATGAAAGGCTGTGAAGGGTAATAGGTTTAGAGAGGAAAAGGATGGCATTGAGAATAAATATGGAAAGGTGGATGAGGTTTTAACTGACAACAAGCAGCTGTATCCTGTTGCCAACCTAGATCCCAAGAAAGAAAGGGCTGGTGCAAGGGTATTAGGAACCTTATGTGAAATATTAGCCTTATGCCCCCTCAAATAATTTCATGTCCTAGAACCCTCCCCCCATTTAAATCATTAAACCACCAATCATAATCATCCTACCACCTCTTCCAGAACGTTCCTGTAAAAGTGCATAACCGGACATCACAGGGGCATTCTATAGCAAGGTGCCTACAATTCAGTGTCTGGAAGGTGCACATAACGAAAAGTAGATGCCTATTTGCCTTTATAGAATACTAGCATAACCAGGTATTAACATGCTAACATTTAGGTGCAAGCACTTATGTCAGCCATAGAGCTGGTGTGTGTGAGTGCTTAAGTGCAGCAGTGTTCTGTAAGTTATACACGTAAGTGGAAGCCCTGTCTATGTCCCACCCATGCAGAATAGCACCTAGGCAGCATGGTGGCATATATGTATGTAAATATGTACATATATACCGTTATTCTAAACATTTATGCAGATAATACACACATAAATGTTAGCATCTAGATTATAGAATTGCCCTTCGTATGGATAACGAGGACAATTTCCAAACCCCATGTAAATAGGTTATTTGAAAATCCAATACTCCTTGTGGGTAAAAGTACGCATTGATGGTTCTTTGAATTTGTTTGACTGCACCTGCTCTTTGCCATCCCCCAGAAGCTGCCACCCTAGGCGATCACCTAATTTGCCTACTGGTTAAGCTTTCTCTGAAGAGGCTTTGCCTGTCAACCCCAGGACCCTGAGAGAGGGAAAGAAGCTCATGTATTGGCTAGCCCAGTGTTTCATCTTTGAGAGAAAATAAGAGCTAAACTGAAGCCCAGTACTGTCCTGATCCCTGAGAAAGAAACAATTCTTTAACCTGGGACAAGTGAAGGGGTGGGTAAAGAAATAAACAAGACTGTAGCCTGTACTGGGTGAGTTAGAAGAGAGTGAATGGATTGGAGATCCTGAATGCCTGGAAATAGATAGATATAGTAGGATACAGGCATAATTGGGTCAATATTCAGCCAGTGTGATCACCATTACAAGTTACATACTGACCCTGTTCTTTAATTGCATACATATAGTGAATGTTGCTATCTGCATATGAAAGGGCACTGTGGCTAGGCTGACACACTTCATTTGGGAAGCTTGCCAGGTGCCCTTGGACAGGATGCTGGGCTGGATGGTGGATTCTCGTCAGCGAGATGAATGCCCCTGCATAAGTTTGTTTAAACTGGGTTGTTCCTGATGAAGCCCAGAAGCGGGTGAAACGATATGGGCCCCGTTGAACCAATTAAGCAGCTGGAATGAGGTGTGATTAAGCCAGCTAAGGAAAGCTAAGTTATTTTATGCTATAACTGTGCTTTTGGAAATATTTGATTCTCAGTGAAAATGTTTGCATTATGAGAAAATTCTGATTGTAAGCATGTGAGATTAAGTTTCTTACCCAATGAAAGAGAATACACCATGGACACCAAAATCTTATATAGATAACGGGTCTTGTTGGTCAGACTTGGTCAATACCTTGGTTTCTGAGGGTAATTCTCATGCTTTCAAGTATTGTATGCCTTTTATGACCTTTTGGGATTGAATTTGGCTGTTGTTTAGTTTGTTTTGTATTAGTTTACGCAACTTAGATCAACAGCTCATACTGTTACTTATCTATTACCCTTGGTCTTTTCCCAGTGTGGCATTACTTATGTACTTATTTAATTTAATCCTGTGCGCCGTAGGTTTAAACTAAATAGATAACGTATTTGTTTAGTAGCTGAATATTGCTGCAAATTGAATAAAGTTTAGAGCCACCTGTGCCTTCACCCCACCTCAGACCATTATTATACAGATAATATTGGACCAGTTCACAATTTAAATGTCCAATATTGTCTGTATAATTTCTAAAAATATACAGAAAAGAAAATTATGTGTTATGTGTTCTCCACCCATCAGCAAAAGCATAATTTGCTTTTAATTTCAGTCTGAATCCATTTTGCTGTGTGGTCAAAATTGAAACATTGCAGTCAGTGTTTGTTTGTTTGTTTTTTTAATGCTGGCCTGGGCGTTAAAAATATTCCACAAATTCAGCACTACTATCTAGATTGCAAGTGGCACTGAATATTTGGATAGAGTGATGAGCAGTTGCGCTGTTTGGATAGCAGTGATATTAAATCCACTATCTGGATAACAATCCGGATAACTTTAGGACAGTTTTTGCTGGTCTAAAATTATCAAGATCTTTATCTGGATATTGGGTTGACTATCACCACCATCTGACTAACTTCATCCTTTGTCCACATTTTGTCCGTGTACTGCCCCAGCACTATCCATATAGTGGTGAGGCAGCCTGGAAGGATATTCAGCAGCTGCGCTATCTTGGCAGGGAAGTGACAATGTAAAAATTCAGTTACCTCATGTGGAGAGTTGAAAACTACATTCTTCCCTTTGCAAATTATTCTTAATTTTGCTGGATATATCACACAGTATAGGATGTTGTGTGTATACAATTGCTTTTTGACCTCTCGGTATTGCATCTGCAAATGGTCCACCTCTGGAGAGAAATCTGCAAAGAGCATATTCTTTGTACTGTGGTACTGTAGATCCTACTTTTGGTCTGCTCTCAGCAAGAATCCACTCTCTGTAACAGTATCTGAGTATCCTGCATAGTATAGTCTGTGGTTATTATCAAAAACTGAAAGCTGAACTAACCCAGTTGAGACTATAGCAAAAAAAAAACAAAAAACAGTTGATATTAAAAGCAGCCCGGGAGCTCCACAAAATGTATCCGACCTCTAAGTAGTCATCATTTCACCTCTCCACCTCACCACCATTTTCTTAAAGGTAGATAGGGAATACATAACAAAAAAGCTTCTCAACTACTCAATTGCCTTCTAGGAAGAGCAGCATGCACTAACCCTGCCCTAAGCTTGTATCCTGCCAGCTTCTGAAGTATTAAAGTAGTTTTCTGGTGGAACTAATCTAGGTGGTATACTTAGGGGCTCATTTTCAAAAGAGAAAAGCATCCAAAAAGTGGCATAAATCTGCATTTGGATGTTTTTCTTATTAAAACGTCCAAACTGGTATTTTTGAAACCAATTTATAGACATTTCTCTATGAAGTCCATCAGAAGTGCATTCAAATCACAAGGGGGGCATGTCAGGTGTGTGTTAAGGGCAGGACCTGGACATTCCTAACATTTGGAAGTTTTTCTGCCATAATGGAATAAAACAAAAACATTCAGGGCTATAAGTTGGAAATTTTGGTCTAGACCTGTTTTATTAACAAATTAGCCACAAAAATTGCCCTAAATAACCAGACGATCACTGGAGGGAATTAGGAATGACCTGCTCTTACTCTCCCAGTGGTCACTAACCCCCTCCCAATCCCCCCAAAATGTGATTAAAAACATTGCTTACCAGCCTCAATGCCAGCCTCAAATGTTATACTCTGGTCCATTAGAGCAGCATGCAGGTCCCTGAAGTAGTCTAGTGTTGGGTGTAGTGCACTGTAGACAGATGGACCCAGGTCCATACCTCCCCCTACCTGTTACACTTGTAGTGAAAACTGTGAGCCCTCCAAAACTCACCAGAAACCCACTGTGCTCTTATATAGATGCCCCCTTCACACATAAAGGCTATTGTAGTGGTGTATAGTTGGGGGTAATGGGTTTTTTTTTTTTGGGGGGGGGGGGGGGTTCAGTAGACAAGGTAAGGGAGCAATGGTGAGATACCTGTGAGCATTTATTTGAAGTCCAATGCAGTGCACCCTAGGGTGCCCCATTGCTCTACTAGGATATCTGTGTGGCCAGTCTACTAAGAATGATGACTCCTCCTACATCCCAATGGCTTGAGTTTGTGCTTTTTTCACTTGGATTTTTTTTTAAGTACCAAAAAGATAAACATACAGAGCACAAAACATTTAGCAAACAGCCATTTTTTTTTAATGAAAATTTTCTGTTTTGAAAATGGTTATATTCCCCACTTCAATTTTGGATGTTTTTAGTAAAGTTGGACTTAGACATCATATCAAAAAAGCCTATCCATGGGTTTCATTTTCCAAACAGAAAAACATCCAGAAAGTGGCACAAAGTGACAAATGGAAGTTTTATTTTTGCCAAAATGACCAAATTGCTATTTTTGAAACCCTTTTTAAAGATGGTTTTCTATGCAGCTTGTATGCAGTGTGTCTATATCACAAGGGGGTGTGTTGGGGGTGGGATTTGTATATTCCCAAAACTTGGACATTTTTCTGCCATAATGGAACAAAGCAAAAACAGCCGGGGCTACAAGTTAGACGTTTTGGTTTAGATCTGTTTCAATCATGACTAAGTCCCAAAACGGTGCCCTAAATGACAAGATGACCACTAGAGGAATTTAAGGCATGACCCCCTCTGCCCCCAGTGGTCACTGACCCCCTTCCACACCCAAAGATGTGAAAGAAACAGTACATACAGCATCTATGACAGCTTCAGATGTTATGACCAGTCCTATTAGAGCAGCAAGCAGGTCCTTAGAGTAGCTTGCACTGAAGAGAATGGGACCCAGACCCATATCCCAATCTGTTACACTTGTGGTGGAAATTGTGAACTCTCCAAAACCGACCAAAAACCTACTGTATCTACATATAGGTGCCACCTGCAGATATAAGGGCTATTGTAGTGGTATATAGTTGGGTACAGTAGGTTTTTGGGGGTTTTGGAGGGCTCATCATACAAAATAAGAGGTTAACGGTGAGATGTGTAACAGGAACCTTTTATGTGAAGTCCATTTCAGTGCCCCCTAGGATGCTCCACTGTTCTGCTGAGATATCTGTATGGGCAGTCTACTAAGAATGCTGGGCCTCCGTACATCCCAAAGGCTTGTTTTTGTTCAATTTTCCCTTGGATGTATTTTTTGAAAATGGTCCAAAAAGATAGACGCACTGAGCACAAAAACTTCTAGCAAATGGCCATTTTCTAAGCAAAAAGTTCAATGTTTTTCTGGTTTGAAAATGACCGTGTTCACTACTGGATTTTTGGAAGTTTTCCACAAAACGTCCAAAATCGGATTTAGACATCACCTTGAAAATGTCCGTCTTAGCCAGTCAAGGTTTTAGGACTGTACATTGGAGATACAAAGGGGCCATTATTCAGCCTGTGGGAGGTAGGCTGGCTAAGTCCTGCAATCAGTGCTCAGCCCAGATATTCAATTTCCAGTGATCGGTATTGAATATATTATTTTTTTTGGCTGCTATAAACTTAACCAGTTAAGTCAATATTCAGTCCTGGCCAGTTAAGGTTATAGTGGCCAAACATAGACCTGCTATTTAGGTGAATATTCAGCGGAAGATAACTGGCCGTTTCTGGCCAGTTAAATAGTGCTAAATATCGAACAGATAGTATGCAAATCTGTCTCATACATATTCATTGTCGCAATCCTGAAAACCCAAATGGCTAAGTGTCCATGAGAAACACTGCAAGGAAATGCAAAATTATTTTCATTTTCAACAACTATTATCATTGCACACAAGGAAAGAATGATCTGATTAAATAAAATGTAATTTAATTCTATGCTGTTGAAAGAATCAGCCTACAACTGAATCCACTGTGCAATCTAAAACGGGGTATGCTCTTTTAATAGCAACTTAGGCAGGAGTGAGCAATGTATTAAACCACTGAGTAGCTTCACATAGACAACACGAAGGTTACATTTACATAAAGGGGGTAATTCTATCATAGTATGCCTGTATTTGGGCGCATAGGTGGTGCCTACTTTTCTTTATAGACTAGTAGCATCACAGGTGAAATTCGTACCTATAATTTAGAACATTAGAACATAAGAATAGCCATACTGGGTCAGACCAATGGTCCATCTAACCCAGTATCCTCCTTCCAACACTAACCAATCCAGGTCACAAGTATATGCTACTGATCCCAGGGACAAGCAGTGGCTTCCCAATGTCTATCTCAATAGCAGACTGTGGACTTTTCCTCCAGGAACTTGTCCAAACCTTTTTTTTAATTCAGATACACTAACCACTGTTACCACATCCTCCGGCAATGAGTTCCAGAGCTTAACTATGTGTTGAGTGAAAAAATACTTCCTCCTGTTTGTTTTAAAAGTAGTACCATGTAAGTCCCTTGAGTGTCCCCTAGTGCTTGTACTTTTTGATAGATTAAAAAAATGATTTAGGTTTACCCATTTTACACCACTAAGTATTTTGTAGACCTCTATTATACCCCCCCCCCCCAGCTGTCTGTTTTCCAGGCTGAAGAGTCCTAACCTCTTTAGCCTTTCCTCATATGAGAGGAGTTCCATCCCCTTAATCATTTTGATTGCCCTTTGAACCTTTTCTAATTTTGCTATATCTTTTTAAGATACTGTGACCAGAACTGCATACAATACTCAAGGTGCAAGCACTTAACACCAACCATAGAGCTGGTGTAAGTGCTCTCATCTATATGCTGAACTATTCTATGCTATATGCTGAGAATGAGTCACACCCATGCTCTGTCCAGACTCCGCTAATGTGCATGTGCGTGCCCATCTGTCAAACATATGCTATGTAAGATATTCCCTTATTTGCAGAATCAAATTAAAAGGGCCAACTCAATATGCAGGGAAACATAACCATAGAAAACACTATCCCAGCATCTATATGCTACTTATCATTTGTCGCCAATGCCCCAAAATATATGAAAATCTTTAACACATTTTAAAAAATTTTGTTGTGGATCCTCAGAAGCTTGGCTAGCTGAATGCATGTAACTTTTTCAATTGCATACGCTGCCCTTTCATCATCTGATTCAATTTTTAAAGAAATATATATATAATGTGCTACTTAGCTCTCAAAATGTCAATCTTGGAGCCTCTGCCAACATGGCTAGGTTTCGACTTCATCAGGGTAGATGTTCAAATCACATTGCTGTAATACTTCTTCCAACAGAGGGGAAAATACAGACTAGCACTTAGGCAGATTTTTGGCACTTATGTGTGTGTGTGTATGTGTATACATATGTATGTATATGCCATTATACTAATCATTTATGCACATAATTGGTATGTAAATTTAGCACCCACTTTATAGAAATACCTCCTTGAGTCCAGTTATATTAGTTTTGGGTAGTCTTGTCGTTTATCAAGAGAGTTCACTTATTTTTTCTTTACGATGTAAATTCTGATAAAATTAACATGAAATATATGTTTTTAAATCAAATTATATCAAAATCATGCTGTGGCATAAGGGAGAGGCAGAGTCTCCTTTGCATTTCTGGACTTGACATCCTGTTTTACATGGAGGAAGTACAAATCCATAAATGCAAAAGAGTAAAACTTGGTCTCACTTAGCTTGTCCTGGATGACATAGAATGAGAGTTTATTTGTTGCATTTGTATCCCACATTTTCCCACCTCTTTGTTGTGGGAACAATTAAAGGTCAAATTTGAACTAGGTGAATTCCAGTCTGGCTCATGTTCCACAAGAAATTTAGATTTTCCCCAAGTTTTTAAGGAAAATTTATCAGAATTTTATCTGTAGATTTAGGGGAAAATTTTGAAAGAAACCTGAAGAGTCCCTATAACAACAGAAAACAATTCTATAGATTTTTGAAAGACTTGAAGTCTTGATGAATTTTATAAAACTGAAAACAAGTTTAAAAGATTGGCTTTAAAAGGGTTCGATGAATCAGTTTCTGGAAACGTATTATTTGTTCCATGCTCATATAGTTCAACAAATGAATTTTGAAGAAGTTTTTAATGTTCCCATAAAGAACTTTCCAGTCACTATGGCTAGATGTGTGTAGAGTCGTAAACAGGGGTCATATGCTTTGGTGGTTTGCTGGTGAAAGAAAATCCAGAGCAATGAAAGCTTGATTGAATCTCCCCAAAGATATATGATTGGCTTTTGAGCAGCAGGGGGAAGAAAAGTTGCCATGCATGGAAAATTTGTATCAGCAATCCTCTCTTCCACTTGAACTGTATGCACAAGCAAATCTAGCACTTTGCCAATGTTAGCAAATCTGCTTTGCAAAGCTAACATTTAAGATGGTAGAGCAGTGGCAGGTGTACATTTTTTGACATGATAACAGGAAGTGGACAATTTTTCAGATAGCTCCAACTGTAAGGGAAGGTGTTAGTCTAAATGTATTCGATTAGAATGTTTATATTGTCTCTACATCTTTTCAACTTTCTTTTCTTCATTTCTTTTGCTTTTCCGTCAAGTTTTGGCGAATGTTCGGGTTAGAAGAATACATCCTAAACTGTAATTACTCAAGAAATAGCCTAGTGGTTAGAGCAGGGGTCAATCAACCCAGTCTTCAAGATGCACCAAGTCAGAGGGGTTTTCATCATATCTATAATGAATATGCATGAGGCAGATTTGCATGCGCTGCCTCCCTTGCATGTATTTCATGCATACTCATTGTGCATATTGTGAAAACCTGACTGGCTGAGTCCTGATTACTGGTTCAGACCACTGGGGTAAAGTAATGGGGCTGAAGCAAGGTGTCAAATTCCACGTCTCCCACTGATACCCCTTGTGTCCTTGGGCAAATCATTTTACCCCCTCTTGCCTCAGGTACAACTTAGACAGTAAGGAGACAGTAAGGGGCACCAAAGTTAGGCATCTAAATGTAGCGTGCTGAGCACTATTTATATAATAGCATCTGGGCACCAAGAGTCCATTATAGAATATTAACATAAGTTGGCATCTCCATGCCTACATTTGGGTGCCCACTTATGTCATATCAAATAGCAGGCATATCTGCATGTACCTAAATCTGGCACTTCAGCATGTAACTTATACCTATCAGGCTTATTTTCGAAAGAGAAGGAGGCCCATCTTTTGACACAAATCGGAAGATGGGCGTCCTTCTCACAGGGTCACCCAAATCGGCATAATTGAAAGCCGATTTTGGGCATCCCCAACTGCTTTCTGTCGCAGGGACGACCAAAGTTCATGGGGGTGTGTCGGAGGCGTAACAAAAGTGGGACTTGGGCGTGCCTAACACATGGGCATCCTCGACCCATAATGGAAAATAAAGGCGTCCCTGACAAGCACTTGGATGACTTTACCTGGTCATGTTTTTCTTACGACCAAGCCACAAAATGTTGTCCGAACTGACCAGATGACCACCGAAGGGAATCGGGGATGACCTCCCCTTACTCCCCCAGTGGTCACTAACCCTCTCCCACCCTCAAAAAAATCTTTAAAAATCTTTTGTGCCAGCCTCTGTGCCAGCCTCAAATGTCATACTCAGGTCCATCGCAGCAGTATGCAGGTCCCTGGACCAGTTTTAGTGGGTGCAGTGCACTTCAGGCACGTGAACCCAGGCCCATCCCTCCCCTACCTGTTACACTTGTGGTGGTAAATGTGAGCCCTCCAAAACCCACCACAAACCCACTGTATCCACATCTAGATATCCCCTATGGTAATGGTGTACAGTAGTAGGTAGTGGGTTTTGGGGGGGTGGGGGCTTAGCACACAAGGTAAGGGAGCTATGTACCTGGGAGCAATTTATGAAATCCACTGCAGTGCCCCCTAGGGTGCCTGGTTGGTGTCCTGGCATATGAGGGGAACCAGTGCACTATGAATGCTGGCTCCTCCCACGACCAAAAGGCTTGCATTTGGTCATTTCTGAGATGGGCATCCTTGGTTTCCATTATCGCTGAAAATCAGAAACGACCACGTCTAGGGACGACTATCTCTAAGGACGATCTAAATTTCAGGATTTGGGCACCCCCAACCGTATTATCAAAACAAAAGATGGATGTCCATCTCATTTTGATAATATGGGTTTCCCCGCCCCTTCGCCGGGACGTTTTGTAAGGACGTTCTCAGCAAAACTTGGGCGTCCCTTTCGATTATGCCCCTCTATGTCTCACCCATGTGTAGGATGCTTGCATTTATGCACTAACTGATGGATTCTATATAGCGTACCTAGAGATCCACGCCAAAATCCAGGCATATTCTATAATAACTTGCGTAACTTAATTGGAAGGATAGGAAACAGAGAGTGGGGTTAAATGGGCAGTATTCACAATGGAGAAGGGTAGTTAGTGGGGTTCCTCAGGGGTCCGTGCTAGGACCGCTGCTTTTTAATATATTTATAAATGATTTAGAGATGGGAGTAACTAGCGAGGTAATTAAATTTGCTGATGACACAAAGTTATTCAAAGTCGTTAAATCGCGACAGGATTGTGAAAAATTACAAGAGGACCTTACGAGACTGGGAGACTGGGCGGCTAAATGGCAGATGATGTTTAATGTGAGCAAGTGCAAGGTGATGCATGTGGGAAAAAAGAACCCGAATTATAGCTACGTCATGCAAGGTTCCACGTTAGGAGTTATGGACCAAGAAAGGGATCTGGGTGTCGTCGTCGATAACACACTGAAACCTTCTGCTCAGTGTGCTGCTGCGGCTAAGAAAGCAAATAGAATGTTGGGTATTATCAGGAAAGGTATGGAAAACAGGTGTGAGGATGTTATAATGCCATTGTATCGCTCCATGGTGCGACCGCACCTTGAGTATTGTGTTCAATTCTGGTCTCCGCATCTCAAGAAAGATATAGTAGAATTGGAAAAGGTGCAGCGAAGGGCGACTAAAATGATAGCGGGGATGGGACGACTTCCCTATGAAGAAAGACTAAGGAGGCTAGGGCTATACAGCTTGGAGAAGAGACGGCTGAGGGGAGACATAATAGAGGTATATAAAATAATGAGTGGAGTGGAACAGGTGGATGTGAAGCGTCTGTTCACACTTTCCAAAAATACTAGGACTAGGGGGCATGCGATGAAACTACAGTGTAGTAAATTTAAAACAAATCGGAGAAAATGTTTCTTCACCCAACGTGTAATTAAACTCTGGAATTCGTTGCCGGAGAAAGTGGTGAAGGCGGTTAGCTTAGCAGAGTTTAAAAAGGGGTTGGACGGTTTCCTAAAGGACAAGTCCATAAACCGCTACTAAACGGACTTGGAAAACTCCAAAATTCCAGGAATAACATGTATAGAATGTTTGTACGTTTGGGAAGCTTGCCAGGTGCCCTTGGCCTGGATTGGCCACTGTCGTGGACAGGATGCTGGGCTCGATGGACCCTTGGTCTTTTCCCAGTATGGCATTACTTATGTACTTATGTACTTATGGCTTAACAAGCTAATCAGCATTGATAACAGCACTTAACAAGCAATAATGAGCAATAATTAGAATTTACGTGCACAACTTGCTAAGCGTATTCTGTAATGAACTGTGCCTAAATTCTAATGTACACAGTTTAAAAGGGGTGTGACTATGTGTGGGGAAATAGACATTTCATGGGCATTCCAAAATTTATGCGCATAGTTAAAGAATATGGCCCAGTGTGAGTAAATCTATGTGCATGGATTTATGTCATGTTTTTGCTAGTGTAAATGGAGGTGCGTAATTGAAGGCACTGGGATATCAACTAAGCGTATTCTATATACTGTGCCTAAATCTAGGCGCCACTTGTAGAATATACTTAGGTGGAAATGTTCACTGTGTGGATTTTTTAGGCACCTTATATAGAATCTGGCCCTTAGCGAGTTGTACAAGTACATAAGTACATAAGCACCACCATACTGGGAAAAGACCAAGGGTCCATCAAGCCCAGCATTCTGTCTCTGACAGTGGCCAATCCAGGCTTCAAGAACCCGGCAACCCCCCCCCCCCCAAAAAAAAAAAAAAAACTTAATTTTTAATAATGTTCAATGAACTTTTCTCTCAGGAATCTGTCCAAACCCCCTTTAAATTCCGTAAGGCCAGCTGCTGTCACTACATTTTCTGGAAACGAGTTCCAGAGTCTAACTACACGCTGAGTAAAGAAAAACTTTCTCCTATTTGTTTTAAATCTACCATATTCTAGCTTCATCTTGTGTCCCCTGGTTTTTTTGTTGTTTGAAAGTGTAAACAAACGCTTCACATCTGTCAGCTCTATTCCACTCATTATCTTGTAGACTTCTATCATATCACCCTTCAGCCGTCTTTTCTCCAAGCTGAAGAGCCCTAACCTTCTCAGCCTTTCCTCATAGGGAAGTCGTTCCATTCCCTTTATCATTTTTGGTGCCCTTCTCTGCACCTTCTCTAATTCCTTTATATCTTTTTTGAGATGTGGCGACCAGAATTATAGAATTACATTATATTACATTAACCCCCTAATTCTATAAATGGTGCTTTAAATTGTGTATGCAAATTTTGGTGTGCAATGTAATTGAATAATGAGCTAATTAGTGCTGACAATTGGGTGATAATCAATTATTGGCACTAATAGGCATTAATTAAAAATTAAACACACATATTTATGTGCCCAGATCCTCACAGCTTCAAAAAGGGGGCGCAGCTATGGGAGAGACATGGACGGATCAGGGACATTCCCACAATTTATACGTGCTGTTATAGATTAAGGGGGATCAGTGCCTAATTTAGGTGTGGGGATTTATACCAAAGTTTCATTGGTATAAATGGTCTTGCCTAAATGTAGCCATGGTTCTTAGCGCTAAGCGCTATTTTAAACAATGCCTAAACTTTGAACTCCATTTATAGAATAGCACTAAGCACTATTTCTGGTGCTGATCTTTAAGTGCTATTTACTGAATTTACCCCTAAGTGCTTGTATTCTGCAGATATCTATAAAGTTCACTGCAGATAACATTAGAAGAAATAAGGATATAAAGTAAGGATTATAATGATTTACATAGGTACAATTCGACAATTTGAATTATTCTAAGAGAAACTTCTTAAAAATACAAGTCTTCAAACCTTTCCTAAATGACCTATAATCCTTTGTTGTCCTAATGGAAATAGGCGGAGAATTCCAAATAAATGGGGCTTGATAAATTAGAAAGGATGACCATTGCCTAAATACTTTAACATTCTTCACTTCAGGAAAGTGAAGTAGAAACTGGTTTCGAAGAGAATAAGCATTTCTGCACAATGGAAGATTGATAAAGGGCAACACATAGAGGAGTGCAAGACCATACAATAATTTATAAATGGTTATACAAAGTTTAAACTGAATTTGGGCTATAATAGGTAGCCAGTGTAATTTAATATAAAAAGAAGAAATTTTCTCAAATTTTGGAATTGAATATATCAGCTGAACAGCGGTATTTTGAATTGTTTGAATCCTTTTTAAAATTAATTTTGAACAGCTCATGTAGATAACATTGCAGTAATCAATTTTAGAAAGTATAAGAACCTGAGCTAACAAATGGAAAATAGATGGAGAATTTTCTGATAACTCTCAACTAGCACCTATGTGCGTAAGTATTAATTAGTCCAGTACGACTTCAGGACCATATCATTCCTGTTGAACATCAGACTGTTAGTGTTGGAGTAATATTGGCTGCACAATTGAATCTTTAAGCACAGGTTGCTAGGGTGATTCAGACTTGTATCTATCAACTACTTGTTTTGAGTAAGATTGAGCCGATGATACCTAAAACTGATTCTAAGGTTTTTGTTCAAAGTCTTGTGCTGTCAAGATTAGGCTATAGTTATAGTCTATACCTGGCTTTATCACAAGAATGTTGTAAGGCCTTGCATGTGGTACAACATGCAGTGGTGCGATTGACTGTGAGGTTGCAAAGAACTGATCATGTTTATTGTTCAATGAAGGCTTTAAATTGGCTCCCTGTGTGGTTTAGAGCACAATACAAGTTACTGGTGCAAATTTTTAAGATATTGAATGGTGAAGATGTAGCGGAATTAGAAAAGTTTCAACAAAGAGTGACCAAAATGATAGAGGGGATGGAACTTCTCCCATATGAGGAAAGGCTAAACAGGTTAGGGCTCTTCAGCTTGAAAAAGAGACAGCTGAGGGGAGGGGGCTATGATTGAGGTCTACAAAATCCTGAGTGGTGAGGAGCGGGTGGAGGTGAATCGATTTTTCACTCATTCAAAAAGTATAAAGACCAGGGGACACTCAATGAAATTGCATGGAAATACTTTTAAAACAAATAGGAGGAAATATTTCTTCATTAAAAGAATAATTAAGCTCTGGAACTCATTGCTGGGGAATATGGTAACAGTGATTGACGTATCTGGGTTTAAAAAAGGTTTGGACAAGTTCTTGGAGTAAAAGTCCATAGTCTGTTATTGAGATGGACATGGGGGAAGCCACTGCTTGGCCTGGGATTGGTACCATAGAATGGTGCTACTAATTGTGTTTCTACCAGGTACTTGTGACCTGGATTGGCCACTGCTGAAAGCAGGATACAGGGCTAGATGGGCCATTGGTCTGACCCATTATGGCTATTCTTATGTTCTTATAATGTTTTAAACAAGTTTTAAGACTCTATGGCCCGGCTCACCTTCTGAGATCAGTTGGAACTTGCCAGTTGGTGCAGCCTTCTTTACATAGGGTGTACTACTCTGACACCTGTGAAAACACATTGTCCATAGTTTGACCGCGCCTCTGCACTGTTCCTTCTAAGCTGAGCAGGAGTCCTCCAACTGCATGATCTGGTCTTCTGTGCTATTTACTAGCAAAGTTATCATGGAGAGGAGGGGATCTAGCAAACTATCAGTTAAGGATGGAACAGAACATTATATTCCAATTCAACACTATGCATCCTAATGGATTGAATTTAGATATAGATTACAGAGTATCTTTGCCATGATTATTATGATTTACGGGCTTCTGTTTACAAAATTTTCTGAGGTCAACTGTTTGAAGAATATGGTTGCAATTCTATACATTGACACCAAGATTTAGGCTCTTTAATGCCATGTACTTAGCACCAATGCTATAATGGCATCTTGATGCCAAGAAGCCATTCTAGAATACTAAGTTAGTATGCATTGGTGTGCATAAAGTTAGGTGCCAACAATTACGCCAAGTCAATGGCACCTCACATCAATGGTAGGAAAAATAATGGAATCACTGCTGGAGGAAAGGATAGTTGACTTTCTAGAAGCAAAACGGGTTGCAAGATCCGAGGCAACATGGTTTTACTAAAGGAAAATTGTGCCAAATGATTCTGATTGACTGCTTTGACTGGGTGACCAAAGAACTGGATGAAGGGCGTGTACTAGATGTAATCTACTTGGATTTCAGCAATGCCTTTGATACAGTCCCTCACAGAAGACTCATGAATAAGCTGAAAGGGCTGAGCTTAGGACCAAAGTGATGAACTGGATTGGAAACTGGTTGACTGGCAGGTGGCAGAGGGTGGTGGTAAATGGAATTGGTTCTGAGGAAAGGAAGGTGAGTAGTGGAATGACTCAGGGGTCAGTGCTGGGGATGATTCTGTTTAATATATTTGTGTGAGACATTGCTGAAGGGTTAAAAGGAAAAGTTTGCCTTTTTGTGGATGACACAAAGACAGCCAATAGAGTGGATACCCTAGAGGGAGTAGAAACCATGGAAAGGGATCTCCAGATGCTAGAAGAATGGTCAAGGGTCTAGCAGTTGAAATTTAATGCTAAGAAGTGCAGAGTGATGCACTTGGGGTTCAGAATACAAAAGAGACTCATCGAATAGGAGGGGGTAAGCAAACATATGGACAATGGGGAGCCGGTTGATATTGTATATCTGGATTTTCAGAAGGCGTTTGACAAAGTGCCGCACGAAAGACTCCTGAAGAAATTGCAGAGTCATGGAATCGGAGGTAGGGTATTATTATGGATTAAGAACTGGTTGAAAGATAGGAAGCAGAGAGTAGGATTGCGTGGCCAGTATTCTCAGTGGAGGAGGGTAGTTAGTGGGGTCCCGCAGGGGTCTGTGCTGGGTCCGTTGCTTTTTAATGTATTTATAAATGACCTAGAGATGGGAATAACTAGTGAGGTAATTAAATTCGCCGATGACACAAAATTATTCAGGGTCGTCAAGTCGCAGGAGGAATGTGAACGATTACAGGAGGACCTTGCGAGACTGGGAGAATGGGCGTGCAAGTGGCAGATGAAGTTCAATGTTGACAAGTGCAAAGTGATGCATGTGGGTAAGAGGAACCCGAATTATAGCTACGTCTTGCAAGGTTCCGCGTTAGGAGTTACGGATCAAGAAAGGGATCTGGGTGTCGTCGTCGATGATACGCTGAAACCTTCTGCTCAGTGTGCTGCTGCGGCTAGGAAAGCGAATAGAATGTTGGGTGTTATTAGGAAGGGTATGGAGTCCAGGTGTGCGGATGTTATAATGCCGTTGTATCGCTCCATGGTGCGACCGCACCTGGAGTATTGTGTTCAGTACTGGTCTCCGTATCTCAAAAAAGATATAGTAGAATTGGAAAAGGTACAGCGAAGGGCGACGAAAATGATAGTGGGGATGGGACGACTTTCCTATGAAGAGAGGCTGAGAAGGCTAGGGCTTTTCAGCTTGGAGAAGAGACGGCTGAGGGGAGATATGATAGAAGTGTATAAAATAATGAGTGGAATGGATCGGGTGGATGTGAAGCGACTGTTCACGCTATCCAAAAATACTAGGACTAGAGGGCATGAGTTGAAGCTACAGTGTGGTAAATTTAAAACGAATCGGAGAAAATTTTTCTTCACCCAACGTGTAATTAGACTCTGGAATTCGTTGCCGGAGAACGTGGTACGGGCGGTTAGCTTGACGGAGTTTAAAAAGGGGTTAGATAGATTCCTAAAGGACAAGTCCATAGACCGCTATTAAATGGACTTGGAAAAATTCCGCATTTTTAGGTATAACTTGTCTGGAATGTTTTTACGTTTGGGGAGCGTGCCAGGTGCCCTTGACCTGGATTGGCCACTGTCGGTGACAGGATGCTGGGCTAGATGGACCTTTGGTCTTTCCCAGTATGGCACTACTTATGTACTTATGTACTTATGTAAGCTTGGCACAGGAGAAAATCCTTGGAGTGATGGTGTCTGAAGATCTCAAGGTGACAAAACAGTGTGATAAGGTGGTGGCTGCAGCCAGAAGGATGCTAAGCTGAATAGAGAGGGGTATAACCAGCAGAAGAAAAGAGGTGTTGATGCCTTTGTATAAGTCTTTGGTGAGACCTTACTTGGAGTATTGTGTTCAGTTTTGTAGGCTTTATCTTGCTAAGGATGTTAAAAGACTTGAAGTAATTCAGATAAAAACTACAAAAATGGTAGGGGGTTTATGTAGCAAGAAGCAGGGCTGCTGAGAGACTGAGCCAGGCCTGGGGCAAGGCCACCAATGCTGCCCTTCTCAGGATTGCCGCCGCTGTCACCCCCCTGTCGCAACACCAAATACCTTTGGCTGGCGGGAATCCCGAAGCTCCACCAGCAGAAGAAGTCTTCCTCCAGTGCTGCTATTCACTCCGCTGCATTGCCTGCCCTGCTCCTGTGGCTTCTTTTTCTCTCACGTTGCACATGCTCGGTTTCAAAACCGAGCATGCGCTGCCTGAGGGGAAAAGCAGTCGCTTGGCAAGCAATGCGGTAGAATGAAGAGCAGTGCTGGAGGAAGTCCTCTTTTTTTTTGTTACATTTGTACCCCACGCTTTCCCACTCATGGCAGGCTCAATGCGGCTTACATGGGGCAATGGAGGGTTAAGTGACTTGCCCAGAGTCACAAGGAGCTGCCTGTGCCTGAGGTGGGAATCAAACTCAGTTCCTCAGGGCCAAAGTCCACCACCCTAACCACTAGGCCACTCCTCCACTCCAGTCTTCTGCTGGTGGGGCCTGAGGGGGACCCCCATCAGCCAAACCAGAGGCCCTGGCCTGAAGCCCTGCTGTGTCTGCTCCTCCCCAGCCTCCAAGAGGGGCCTGGTTCTGGAGTTCTGTCTCCTGCTCCTTTTGGGACATGATCACCCGGGTCCTGTCAGGTGCAGGAGAGAGAGAGAGAGACCCCGGCGCTGGGACCCCTGGAGGCCGGGCCCAGGGAATATTGCCCCCCCTGCCTCCCCTCTCGGCGGGCCTAGCAAGAAGTACATGGAAAGACTTG
Organism: Microcaecilia unicolor; assembly: GCF_901765095.1. NCBI lineage: Eukaryota > Metazoa > Chordata > Amphibia > Gymnophiona > Siphonopidae > Microcaecilia > Microcaecilia unicolor. The sequence goes on from NC_044033.1 coordinate 101,373,781, forward strand.
CTGACCCAAATATGTACATCCTGGAGGAAAAGAGATATGATACAGATGTTCAAATATTTGAAAGGTATTAATCCGCAAACAAACCTTTTGGTAGAACTAGAGGGCTTAAATTGAAGTTGAAAGAGGGCAGACTATGGAATAACATCAAGAAGTATTTTTTCAATGAGAGGATGGTAGATATCTGGAATGCCCTCCCACGGGATGTGGTAGAGATGAAAACTGTAATGGAATTCAAAAATGAATGGGATGAAAGCAAAGGAATCCTGTTTTTAAGGATTGGATCCAAAGAAGCTTAGGGGAAATTAGGTAGGAAAGCCAGTGTTGGGCAGACTTCTACGGTCTGTGCCCTGACTCTACGGTCTGTGCCCTGATCGAAGCTGAATGGACTTGGATGGGCTGGAGTGGAGCTTTTCAGGAGCTATGACAACAACTTTGGAAATTTTAGAACAAGGCCAGTGATGGTCAGGTTTCCATGGTCTATGCCCTAAAATAGGCAAGGATAAATCAAGAGCAAGCATACATATGATGCAGTGGCGTAGCTAGGGTAGTTGACACCCGGGGCCGATCATTTTTTAACCCCCCCCCCCCCCCCCCCCCCCCCGAAATCCAGTACTAGGCATACCGAGAATACAAAACACTCAGGACCTATAGAGCAATTCTACCATACCATAAGCAGTAATTTGTACGAGTCACACAAAGAAAAGGAAAGCATCTTAAACACTACAGTGAGCACTAGAACATCAATTCACCTATTGTAAAATGAAAACAGACAGATTAGTACAGATCGTCGATCCTGCACAGTCAATGCCAACCGAAAGCCATGTCTTTTTCACAAATAGATACACCCTAATCCACTATAGAATAAGTAATCATAAACTTTCTATTTAGACAAAAATTAAACTGAACCCCCAAGATGCCAGACTCTGCATACAATGCAACACCACAGAAACAGAAAATGTCCTCTAGTACTGTGCAAAATATAAAGACAGCAGATGTAAATTTGAAAAAACTAACAAATACCAATCACCACTTTACAAATTAACAAATAGAAATAAAACAAATAATATCATTTTATTGGACTAATACATTTAGCTTTCAGAGGCCAAAACCTCCTTCCTCAGGTCAATTCAGTATAGTACTGTTACAGTGTCCTATCCTGACCTGAGGAAGGGGGTTTTGTTCTCCGAAAGTAAAATGTATTAAAATTAGTCCAATAAAAAGATTACCTTATTTACATGTTCTATTATAAACATTTATTAACACAGCTACAATACTACTTTATCCTAAAGCAAAAAAATAAAAATATATATATTTACAGTTCGTTATCTCTGGTTTCTGCTTTCCTCATCTTTTCACTGTCTTCCTTCTATCCAGCAATCTGTCTTCGCTCTCTCTCTGCCATCCAGTGTCTGCCCTCTCTCTCTGCTCCTTCCATCCACTGTCTGCCCTCTCTCCCTTCCATCCACTTCTGCCCCTTCCATGCACCATCTGCCCCAGTCTGCCATCTCTCTCTCCCCCTTCCATCAACATCTGCCCTCTATCTCTGCCCCTTCCATCCACCATTTGCCCCAGTCTGCCCTCTTTCTCTCTCCCCATCCACCCACCATCTGCCCTTTCTCTCTGCCCCTTCAATCCTTCTGCCCTCCCTATCCCATCCGTCCAGGGTCTGCCCTCCCTCACGTGCCCCCCTTCCATTCAGGATCTGTCCCCTCTCTCTCTGCCCCCTCTTTTCAGCCCCCAGTTCCAGTCCCCCTTCATCCACCACATGCCTTGCATCCCCCCTTTCAGCCCCAGACCCATTCTCCCACCTGCCCCAGGCATGGACCCATTTTCCCTCCTGCCCCCATGTCAGACCCCAGTTCCAGCTTCAGGCCCCTTCTCCCATCTGAGCACTCCCCTCCCTCCTCTGAGCACCCCCACCCTCCCCAATCCCCTTCTCCCCTCTCTGAGCACCCATCTGAGCTCCCCCACCCTCCCTAATCCCCTTTAAGCACCCCTCTGAGCTCCCCCACCCCTTCCCAATCCCCTTCTCCCCTCTCTGAGCTCCCCACCCTCCCTAATCCCCTTTAAGCACCCCTCTGAGCTCCCCCACCCTTCCCCAATCCCCTTCTCCCCTCTCTGAGCTCACCACCCTCCCTAATCCCCTTTAAGCACCCCTCTGAGCTCCCCCACACTTCCCTAATCCCCTTCTCCCCTCTCTGAGGTCCCCCACCCTCCCTAATCCCCTTTAAGCACCCCTCTGAGCGCCCCACCCCTCCCCAATCCCCTTCTCCCCTCTGAGTTCCCCCCCCCCCGAGATCCGTTCTCCTGCTGCTCCTACCCTGTCCTGCCTTTAACACTTTTTTTTTCGAAACGCCGGAGAGTGGCAGGCAGCGTGCCTCGCGTCTGCCCTGCTAGTAAAGAAGATCTCGCTGACGTCGTCACCCTTCCCACATTGAATCCCGCCCCCCTCTGAGGCAACTTCCTATTACCGCGAGGGCGGGCGGGACTCAGGGAAGGACGACGACGTCAGCGAGATCTTTACTAGCAGGGCAGACGTGAGGCGCGCTGCCTGCCACTCTCTGGCGCTTCGAAAAAAAAAATGTTAAAGGCGGAGCAGCGGGAGCGGAGCACCCCCCACCCGATGACACCTGGGGCGGACCGCCCCCACCGCCCCACCCTTGCTACGCCACTGATATGATGTATCACTTCATACCATATCTAATGAGTTTATCTTGGGCAGACTGTACTGGTCTTTGTCTGCCGCCTTCTACTATGTTATGTTACTTAATTGTGCTCTGAAGTGCAAGTAACTTATAGGAATCTATAAATTAAATGCACATCTTAGAGACATGTCTATGACCCTCCCATGACCTGTCCATATTCTGCCCATGTTTACACCCCCCTTGCACTTACATGCTAAGCAATGTTGTCTCATTTGTTATAGAATAGCACCTAGCACTTATGTGCAAAACTGCCAATTAGTGGTTCCAATCATGCACTGGTTCCCCACTCTACCTCACTTCTCTTACTATTCCATACTCCTGCTGCCATATTCTTCACTCACTAGATGACCATAGACTTGTCTTTCCTGGCCCTAAGTGTGCTACTCTAGAATCTACCAGGCATCAAGCTTTCTTCTTTGCAGCCCCAGCTCTGTGGAACTCTTTACCTCTTGCTATCTGTTCTGAACTACCTCTGAAAAAAATTCAAGGCTTTGGTTAAAACATAGGGGCGTAGCCACGGGTGGGCCTGGACGGGCCCAGGCCCAGCCACTTTCCGTTACCGTTACCAAAGAAAATTGGCACAAAAAAGTGCTATTCTTTAAGTCGCGCTTAAAGTTAGGAACAGTATATAGAATACTGCTTAAGCCTGGGAATCATGCCTAACTTTAGGCACGGCCATTTGCACCAACTGAAATGTGGTGCAACTGTACGTGCCTAAATTGGGCGTGTATCCCCCTTATTTTACAACAACAAGCGTAAATGCTAGGAATGACCTCATGCCTCCCATGAGCCTCCCATTTCCGTGCCCCCTTTTTTTTTACTTGTGTGTAAAATTTAAGAACAGATCCCATGCCTAAACTTATGTGCGTAAATTACAATTAAATTTAATTAGTGCCAATAGTTGCTTGTTAAAAAGCCAATAATTGGCACTATTTAGCTCATCATTCAATTAAATTATGCACATAAATTAGGTGTGTGTCCAAATTTGCACGTGCAATTTTTGGTGACTTTTATAGACTTAGTGGGTTGGAGTGTGAAGCTGTGTATGCAAGTAATAGAATACTGTCAGTTATGCGCATAATTAGCTGCTAATTGGCATTAACTGATTATTGGCTATAATTGATGCTAATTAGCAGTTTAACTTCCCTTAGTGTCACGTTCTTGAGGGCCTTGGCATGCTGTGAGGTCCTCGAGGCGGAACTGGGAATAGTGAGTCCTTGGACCCCTGCCGAGGAGCGGCAGAGGCAGGCAAGACCACCCTGGAGCGGAACACACGGAAGGGCCGGACTGGACCTCTAGATTGGGAGCAGGCAACTGGAACTAGCAGAACAGGAACCTCTTCACCTGCACTTAGCCATCGTTCCTCCGGAGTTGAGCTCTGAAGTGCAGGTGGCCGGCAGGACTTGCAGGACAAAGTGGAACTGGAATCCAGAGGACCCGCCCCGGGTCTAGGAAACACGAGGGAACAAACTATACTAGACTGCACTAAGTGCTGCACGCAGCCGCTAAGCCAGACACACCGGACAGACTAGACAGACAGAAGCTTATCAGGAGCAGGGACTAGGGCAGACATGCAAGCAAGGAAGAAGGGGAGACAGGGAAAACCCACTAGCTAGGTCGAGGCAGGTAACAGGATAAATCCCCCAGAAGATACACGCTAGCTAGACAGATACAGGAATCAGGATACATAAGCAGGGATCCGGATAAGCACACAGGATATACAAGCAAGGTACAAGGTAGACACACGGGACAGAAGGTAGCTAGGCAGAGCGGGAAGCCGGCTAACACTAGCTAGCCAAAACCAGGACTCAGGATGAACAAGCAAGGACCAGGATGTGCACACAGGATATACAAGGTTCAGGATGTGCACACAGAATATACAAGCAGGGAGTAGGGCAGGCTGCAAACACAGACGGGGAAACCAGGGCTGAACAGCAGGCTCCTAACACAGACTAAAGGCAGAAGGGATAGCAGCCCACGCAGAAGGGCAAGCAGCCCACAGGTACTGGGAACCGAAGGGCACCAGCCCACACAGAAGGACAAGCAGCCCACAGGTACTAAACAGAAGAGCAAGCCCACACAGAAGGACAAGCAGCCCACAGGTACTAAACAGAAGGGCAAGCCCACACAGAAGACAGGCTTAGAAGCAGCGCAGCAACACACTGACTAACCTGTCGGCCTCTGGGCATGACACCAGACAATGACATCATGCGAAGGCCCTGACTGCAAGCACAGGCCTTCCTTATAAAGGAACTCACTGATGAGTCACCACCAGCAGGACAGAAGCAGGAAGTTCCTTGCCTCCAAACAGAGGCTTGACACACAGAGGAAGTGAGTCCACAGGAAGGACAAGCAGGAGCCATCTTGGATACTGGCATAGAGAGGCGGCAGCCATCTTGGAAGAGGCATAGCCCACACAGGTGAGGTCCAGTAAGGCAATCAGCACACAGAGCCAGAGAGAAACTAAGACAGAGACAGACACAGAGACAAACAGAAGCCAGCACAGCCACTGACTCCCAGAAACAGGGTAAGTATGAGGGTGGTCACGGCCACAGACGTGACACTAAGTCAGGATTCTGAAAACTGCACACGTAAAATCTATAGCATGCAAGTACAAGAAGGCGTGGACCTAGGAGGGGAATGGAAAGGCCAGGCGCATACCTAGCACTTACGTGCACTGGTTATAGAATACTATCAGTGGATGTGCCTAACTGCGTACAGGAGGAGAGGAGAGACATTCTCTGGGTCCAAGTGCCAGGTTGTTTGGAGATTTGGATTGGGATCCCTAAGAGGCACTGTAACTTAGAAGGACATGGACATTTTAGCGGACTGCTACCCTGAGGAAGAAACTGAAATGAGGCCGTGTTGGCAGTGGTAGTGGGGGTGTCCGGTGGGGGGGGGGGGGGGGGGAGGGGAGGAGGGGGAAGAAGGTTTGGGTGTTGGGTGGGCTGAAAAAAAGACTGTAACACTGGATGGGAGGATGTGATTGAGGGTAGGGTGGAAGAGTGGAGATATGGGGATTAGGTGGGGTTATAGTGGGGACATATAAATTGAGCAGGAATAAAGAGAACCCCAGGTACAGGGTGACTGGGTGATGGGGAAGGACAGACGATGGATGAAGAATGGAGTGAGGAAGGGGAACAGATGCCAGATGGAAGGGAGAAGAGAAGGGACAGATGCTGGATGGAGGGGGGGAAGGGAGGACAGATGCTGGATGAGAAGGAGAGAGGGGACAGATGTCAGATGGAACGAGGGAGAGGAGGGACAGATACTGGATGAAGGGGAGAGAGGGGATAGAAGCTGGATGGAAGGGGGAGAGAGGATGCAGATGTTGGATGGAACTGGGGAGAGAGAGGGGCCTGAGTAGATGGAAGTGAAGAGAGAGAGAGGGGCCAGATGCTGTATGGAGGAGGGAGAGAAAGAGGAGAGACTCTGGATGGAAGTGAGGAGAGAGAAGGGTCAGATGCTAGATGGAAAGTGGGTGAGAGGGGGCAGACGCTGGATGGAAAGGGGGAAGAGAGGGGGCAGACGCTGGATGGAAAGAGGGGGGGAGAGGGATAGACACTGGTGAGAGTTAAGAAGAGATCGAGGAAAAAAGAAACAAGAGACTGGGACCAACATAATTAGAAAAAAGTAAATGGCCAGACAACAAAGATAGGAAAAATGAATTTTATTTTTAGTTTAGTACAAAGTAGTGTGGTAGCTGTGTTAATAAAGAAAATAGAAATAAGATGATATCTTTATTGGACTAATTTTAATACATTTTTGATAATGTTTGGAGACTCAACCCTCCTTTCTCATGTCAGAACAGAATTCCTTAATAGCAGTATACTTTCCTGACCTGAGGAAAGAGGTTTTGGCCTCTGAAAGCTAACTGGAAAATATATTTGATCCAATAAATTGGTATCATCATATTTTTCATTTTTTTGTTTTATGTGTATTTGTTAACCTATAGTATAGTAATTGAAATATGTTGGTTTTTGAAATTTGCATCTGCGGGCGGGGGAGTATCAGCAGCGCAGCGGGTAGGAAAGAACTGGGATGGTGGGGGCGTTGGCTGTGGCGGTAGGGTGGCATTGGGCAGTGGACAGGCAGGGGGCCCAGACCACTCTCAGTCCACCCCTGCACCCACTACGGTAAAAAGGGCCCTGGTGCACAGTAAAAATGGTCCCAGCTGCTACTTCAGGGCCCTTTTTACCACAACTTGGTATACCCCTTATTGAAAAAATTAGAGCTGAATGATCAAGCAACATATTTAATATGTTCTGATAATTTATGGTTTGCTGGGTTACATTTGCAGTTTGATTAAGGCACCCTGCTGTTTGAGTTATTGTCCTCTAGCTTGTGGATTTTCAGTTAGATGCAAGCATTTACACCAGCCATTGAACTAGTATAGGTGCATGCATCTAAAGTTAGGTATATAACTGTGTATTTATGTTACTTTTTGTCTATTTAGATTGTAGGCTCTTTGAGCAGGGACTGTCTTTCTTCTGTGTTTGTACAGCGCTGCGTACACTTTGTAGCGCTCTAGAAATGTTAAATAGTAGTAGTAGTAGTATATAACGACAGTTATGCATGTAACTGCCATTACAGCATTCGCACTTAGCATAGCAATCATCTTGGCGCCTAACTTTCAAACATTTGAGCATTACCACAATAAGGTACATTTAGCACAAACCCCCTGATTCTATAAACTGCGACTGAAATTGTATGTGCACACAAGTACGTGTAGTTGATTTGAATGCACAACTTAATTGCTTAACAAGCCAATCAGAACCATTAATTGACTGCCAACAACCAATTATTGGCATTAATTGGCCTGAATTAGGATTTACATGCAGATCATATTCTATAATGACCTGCAAGTAAATCCTAATGTGCATCAATTTTGGGGGGCATGGCTTGGGGTGTTTTGGAGGAACTCCTGGGATATTCCAAAATTTTAAGTGCATAAATACAGAATTTGCCCAAACTGTGCCTAATATAGGCACCAACATTTACACTAGCTTTTAGTAGGCATAATTGCTGATGGTTAAAGTTAGGCATGGTTTATGCCCTAATCACTATTTTATAAAGGATATAGACCGTTTATAGAATAATGCTCAGCGTGTAAAATTTTCAGCACCGATTTTTATGCACCACTTATAGAATCTACCCCTAATTCTATAACCGCTTGCTAAAAAGGAAGTACTACTGGGCTACTTCAGCAGCCTGGTAGTAGTTCCCACCCCCAGCACGCCGTCATATCCGACGCTACAAAAATATATTTAGGTGTAACTTTAGGCGTAGTTTATAGAATTGTGCTAAGCATGTGTGCTTTTTGGCACCAATTTTAAGGTGCCATTTTTAGAATTTGGCCCTTTTGTAAATGTATATGGATCAGAAATTCATTTTTGTATGATTTATTAAATACTAGTAAAAAAGGCCCGTTTCTGACACAAATGAAACGGGCGCTAGCAAGGTTTTCCTCGGAGTGTGTGTGTTTGGGAGAGTGTATGTGAGAGTGAGTGTTTGAGAGTCAGAGTGAAAGTGTGAGTCCAATCCATGCTCCTCTGTCACCTGGCTCCTCCATTCATCCCTATCCAGCAATTCCGCTGTCTCCCTGAGGCCTGCCCTGCAATCCATATGCATCCATGGCCATCTGTCCCCTCCATTCATCCCTATCCAGCAATTCCCCTCTCCCTGAGTCCTGCCCTTCCAATCCACGCCAATCCATGCTCCTTTGTCACCTGGCCCCTCCATTTTTCCCTATATAGCATTTCCCCTCTCTGCCTGAGGCCTGTCCTGCAATCCATATCCATCCATGGCCATCTGTCCCCTCCATTCATCCCTATCCAGCAATTCCCCTCTCCCTGAGTCCTGCCCTTCCAATCCATGCTCCTCTTTCACCTGGCCCCTCCATTCATCCCTATCCAGCAATTCCCCTCTCTGCCTGAGGCCTGCCCTGCAATCCATATGCATCCATGCCCATCTGTGCCCTCCATTCATCCCTATCCAGCAATTCCCCTCTCCCTGAGTCCTGCCCTTCCAATCCATGCCCATCCATGCTCATCTGTCACCTGGCCCCTCCATTTTTCCCTATCCAGCATTTCCCCTCTCTGCCTGAGGCCTGTCCTGCAATCCATATCCATCCATGGCCATCTGTCCCCTCCATTCATCCCTATTCAGCAATTCCCGTCTCCCTGAGTCCTGCCCTTCCAATCCATGCCCATCCATGCTCATCTGTCACCTGGCCCCTCCATTTTTCCCTATCCAGCAATTGCCCTGTCTCCCTGAGGCCTGCCCTGCAATCCATATCCATCCATGCCCATCTGTCCCCTCTATTCATCCCTATCCAGCAATTTCCCTCTCTCCCTGAGTCCTGCCCTCCCAATCCATGCCCATCCATGCTCCTCTGTCCCCTGCCCCCTCCATTCATCCCTTTCCAGCAATTGCCCTCTCTCCCTGAGCCCTGCCCTCCCAATCCATGCCCATCCATGCTCCTCTGTCCCCTGCCGCCTCCATTCATCCTTTTCCAGCAAGTCCCCTGTCTCCCTTCCATGACCCCCCCTTGCATCCATGCTCCTCTCTCTCCCATGTCCCAGCCTGGGCCGCCCTCTTCTTCCCCCCCCTTCGCATCCATGGTGTCGTTTCTCCCCTGCCCTCCCGCTCCCATTGTTTTTCTTTTGTGGCCACCCTCTTCGCTCCCCCCAACATGGTTTTTATTTTTTTTTCTTGTTTTTAAATGTACCTCTGTGGTTCCGGCAGCGAAGCGTCAGGGAAGGAGGCGGTGCTCCCGATGTCTAGGTTTCCCTTCGCTGTGTTCCGCCTTCTTTTGACGTCATCCTTGACGTCAGAAGAAGGCGGAACACAGCGAAGGGAAGGCTAGACGTTGAGAGCGCTGCCTCCTTCCCTGACGCTTCGCTGCCGAGCGTTGCGATTGGATGAGTGTCATTGCTCCGCCCTCGACGTCATCACGTTTGACGCGTGGGCGGGGCAGACACAATGCGATCTCACCCCCTTCACTTTTGGCTAACAGAGGCTTCATTCGAACGTTGGAGGTGCGTTTTATATAGAGAGATCTGCATAGTGAACCTCTTTACTAAAGTGTGTTTGTTCCTAACACACGCTTAATGCTTGAGAAAACAGTGTAAAATGTGTTAAAGCATTTTGTTATATTTTCTCCTTTTCAGCATGCTAACAACATGTTATTTATTTTGGATATGGGAATGGGCGTGGAAGAGTTATTCAGCTAGTGTATTCTGATTAGCATACACTAACTGGATAATGCACACAACATGAGAGCACTTAGGGTCAGATTCTATATATGGTGCCTAGAAAGTCCACGCAGAAAACATTTCGGACTAAGTGTATTCTATAAGTGGCACCTATATTAAGGAGCAAAAAGTTGAATATGCTTAGTTGATATGCTAGCATCTAAAACTACATGACTCCATTTACACCAATGAAAATGTTGTGTAAATCCTGGCACATAGATTTAGCTTCAGAGGGCCACATTCTATAACAGCACGCGTAAATTTTGGAACACCCATGAAATGCCCATTTCCCCGCCCTTAACACACCCCTTTTTGTCTGCATGCATTAAAATTTAGGCACAGTGCGCTGCAGAATATGCTTAGGGAATTGTGTGCGTAAATTCTAATTATCACCAATTAGTGCTCATGATTGCTTGTTAAGTGCTGTTAACAATACTGATTGGCTTGTTAAACCAATTAAGTTACATACATTGTTACAGAATACGCTTGAATTTCAGCGTAGAATGCTAGCTGCACTATATAGAATCCGGGGGTTAGCACCTCCTAAATAGGAGGTGGTATGTGCTCCCGCATTAACTTTTTGAGGGTACTGGAGGAGTGGCCTAGTGGTTAGAACACTGGTCTTGCAATCCAGAGGTGGCCAGTTCAAATCCCATTGCTGCTCCTTGTGATCTTGGGCAAGTCATTTAACCCTCCATTGCCTCAGGTACAAACTTAGATTGTGAGCCCTCCTGGGACTAAGAAATATCCAAAGTACCTGAATGTAACTCACCTTGAGCTATTACTGAAAAAGGTGTGAGCAAAATCTAAATAAATAAATAATGCCAACAATAATGCACAGCCTGCAAAAAAGATAAAAAGGAAAATGTATTTAAGAGTGCTGCATTGAATCTGGGCTTAGTGTGCAGGAAAGTCCCACATTAAGATATGGTATCACTACACATATTTATGGTAATGTGACTATTTACTACATTTGCTAGATGTTTTAATTCTTATTTTATTATGTACTATGTAAATATGTATGTTTTAGAAATTTTGTATTCTTTTTTCATTATATTATTTATTAAGAATATGTATTTGAATAGATGTCTTTAATTATTTATATGTAGAAGAGAAACAGAGAGAGAGAGAAAGATTAGTACCCATTTACGTTTTTATTATCACAATTGACATATTAATTCAATATAATTATGGTTAATTGATGATTTATGATTGTATATACTATTGGATTATAATATTTTTAATGTTGAATAAAAGACAAGAAGCAGACCTTGCTGAAGTGCATGACAGGGAAATATGGATGAATTTCATTTGGTTTAGGAGACTACTTTTATTGTTGATGAAATAAGCCTTACAATTAAACAGTAACCTACGTCGGTGGAGTTTTTTTTTAGGTTTGCACCAGCTGTTTTTTTTTAAATTATTTTCTTTATTAATTTTAGTTTATAACGTTCACAAAAGAACGCAATAAAAGAAATTATTAGAAATTAAGTCATTTCAAAAATTAACATACAAGAAAATATTCTCATTCTCATAGACCACTACCAGTGGGATCCAAGAATCAGAAATTAACTTAAACACAATATCGTCTTAAATTTTAGAACAGAGGTTAAACCAACTATACAATCAGACAGCAGCATTATTCTGGCTAATTGCCCCAGAGGGATTTCTCAAACTTTCTTCAGCAATTACAAACTCTTGAAGTTTCATGGGGTCGGTAAAAAGAAAATTATCAGTTTCATAAGAAATTCAACATTTACATGGGAACTTAATAAAGAAAGATGCCCCTAGGGCTAAAACACTTGCCTTAAAAGCCAAGAGTTTTTTCTTCCTCAGCTGAGTTTCCCATGATAAATCAGGAAAGATTTTTATCTGTCCCCCCATGAAATCTTCTTTCATATGTTGAAAATATATACGTTGAACATTGATTTTATCCAGTTCAAAAGCAAAGGATACCAATAAAGTAGCTCTCTCTGTTACCACAGAAGATTCTAAAAGTTGTTACATTTAAGGTTTCTTCATCAGCATTTCGTAATTGTTCAATCTCCCTTTTTTCTTTTATATAATAAGCTTTTGTCACTGGTGGGTAATTGTCATTTGTGAAACCCAGGATTTGTGAGAAATATTTCTTTAACAGCTCCATTGGGGAAATAAATGTTGAAACAGGAAAATTCAGAAGTCTTAAGTTATTCTTCCTGAGTTGATTCTCAAGAAACTCAAATTTTCTAGCAGCTACATTCCTTTCCTTAATTAGTGCTGTTGTAGTTTCTTTTGAGGATACCATTTCAGTTTCCAGTTTTTTTTATACCATCTTTATTTCCCTCTACTTTACTGGATAATTGTTGAAAATTATTTCTAAGTTCCTGAGTCTCTCCTTGGAGAGATTCCAAAATTTTAATTAAAGATGAGTCAAGCCTCTGTATGACATTCCAGAGCATGTCAATTGTGATTGACGCAGGTCTTACCAGGCCACAAATTCCCCCGGAATTACCTTCTCCTGGCTGTAACGGCGTCGAGGTAGATCTCAATCCCTCGATTAATGTTTCTCCAGAGAGAGATTCAACGAGTAAGCCTCCTCCGAGCGCTTTAGGAAACAAGCCCACTTCGGACGTCCTCGAGCGTTCGCTGCTTAGAGCAACACTGCTTCCTGGTTGTGGCAGGGTTAGGCCTTGCGAAGGAGGACTGAGCGTCACTCCCTCGCTACTTCTGTGTACGGATGTCTGCGCTACTGAGGTAGGCGTTGGAGCCTCTGGCGCCCGGATCCCGAATGCCTCCAGAGTAGATTGGCGTGAGGTGGGGTTTCCAACCGGTCCCGAGGAGGCAGGGGTACCGGTTTTCCCCTTTCTATTCCCCATTTCTCTGGGGACGCGCTGCACTGCCAAACACACAATGGAGGTACGGGAGCTCTCACGATGCATGTCTGTTCCCAAGCGCCATCTTGGATCCCTGCACCAGGGGCGTATCTGCTATGGGGCCATAGGGGCCTGGCCCCCGTAGATTTGCACCTGGACCCCCCTACCGACGACCCTATCAACTCCCCTCCACCTCCTCCCGCCGTCTCGCCTCACCTCCCTTTGCTGGTGGGGGACCCCAACCCCCGCCAGCCGAATTCTCCTTCCTTCCTTCCTTCGTTTGGCTTTGGTTTCTGACGTTCTGCACGCATGTACAACATGCAGGATGTCAGAAACCAAACCCAAACGAAGGAAGGAAGGAAGGAGAATTCGGCTGGTGGGGGTTGGGGTCCCCCGCCAGCAAAGGGAGGTGAGGCACGACGGAGGAGTGATGGCGGGAGGAGGGGTTCAAAGTAGTTGGAGCCAGGTGGTGGTGGTGTCATCGTCAGTCGGTCGGGTGGTGGTGTCGTCGTTGTCGTCGTCTTCGGCGAGGGGGGGGGTTAAAGTAGTTGGAGGTGGTGGTGGTGTCATCGTCTTCAGCGGGGGGGGGGGGCTAAAATGTGCCCCCTCACCTTGGCTCTGGCCCCCCCTACCGTTGAAGTTCAGATACGCCCCTGCGGCCTGCACCAGCTGGGTTTTTATGCCCCTGATGCAGCCTGCATTCTTGGTGAAACATGGCCATGTCAGGCATCTGATTGTGAACCCAGGGAGCATTGATATGACTTATTAAAGACCACACTTTCTTCAGCAAGGTCTTCTTCTTCTCTTGTATTCTATGGTGGATATTGTGGACCGGTTGCCTTCATGTTTATAATGTTTTCTGTTTTATTTTTTATTTTAGTGTGTATTGTATTACCCCTGATGGAGCCTGAGTGCAAAACATAGTCACTACAAGTATTTTAATAATTTTTTTGTATGAATTCATAATTCTTTGTGGGGATACTTGTGGTTTTTGCTCGCTGTACGGTGAGACCACACCTAGAGTGTTGTATATAATTCTGGTCACCACATCTCAAACAGGATAGCTAGAAAATGTACAGAGAAGGGTGAACAAAATGTTTAACGGGATGGAATGACTGTCATAAGAAGAAAGGCTAAAGAGGGTGGGATTCTTCAGCTTGGAGAAGAGATGGCTGTAGGAAGATATGACAGATGTTCCACATGGAACTGTCTTTATAGAATTCGTGCTTAGCACACATCATCCCCAAAATGTCGCCTAATTTTAAAAAATGCAGTTATATGTTTGTCACAAGACTGAGGGCCCCTTTTACTAAGCCGCGTAAGCATCTACGTGCACCCAACATGTGCCAAAATGGACTTACCGCCCGACTACCATGTGGCTCTTGCGGTAATTTCATTTTTGGCGCATGTCTGAAAAATATTTTTTATCTTCTGGCGCGTGTAGCAGACACGCGCCAAGTGGCATCTGACGCATGTAGGTCATTACCGCACAAATTCTTTACTGCTAGGTCTATGGCTGGTGGTAAGGTCTAAGATCCAAAATGGATGCGCAACAATTTTGATTTTGCCGCATGTCTACTTTCAGGAGGGGAGCGGAAGAGGCCTTTTTTACAGGGCTCGCTGAAAAATAATTCTCACACGCCCATAACCCTCACCTATACTACCGTAGGCCACGTTTTACTGCGGCTTAGTAAAAGGATCCCTGAATGTATAACTGGTTTTTGAATGAGTTTTATAATCTGCTTTGATATATAAATAATTAAATCTTGTCAAGCTTATTTTCTCATCACATATGAAGGTGTATCTGTTGCCCTATTTACATTATAGTATGATCTACATAGAGATGCAAACATGCATGGGGGAAGGAAAATAGTCATGCCAACTTTTTTTCAAAAGCACAGAATAGGAAAAAGCACAGATGGTCAGTGTTTCTATTCCTCTATTTGGTAATATTTGATTCCCCATTTGGTATCTCTGAAGATATCTCACAGAAAATGTTAATGACAAATATTCCAAAGTAATTTTATTAAACTTCAAGAGAGGAATGTTAAATGCCTATAGTATTTCAGTACAGAGAAATGTAATAGCATGGACTTGGGGTGTTTGTGAGACAGAGAAGGAACTGAGATTCTTGCTAAATTAACAAACTAAAAATGACTTTAAAGTATTTTGTCAGTAACCAGCGAGGTCCTTGCATATACAAAGGAAAATCAGTAGTAATACCGTCCTGTCAAAGGCCTAAAAAGACACCATTTTGCATATAAGGAGCAGTTTGCTTACTACATGACCTACCTGTGAGATATAAGGAAATTAAGGTGGTTCAAAGAATAGCAACAAAGCAGTTAAAAGGATTAGAGCATTTATCATATCCAGCTCAGCTAGAGAGATTGGGACTGTTTACATTTGAAGCTAAATGGCTAAGTAAAGGTATGATAACATTGTGTAAGTATTTATGAGGGCTCTACAAGAAGTTGCATAAACTAAATGCTGAACTGAGGGAAGGACCTATCTTGCAAACAAACAACCTCCTGGAGTCTGTCTCAAGACATTTGGTTGGGGGGTGGGGGTGAAATGAAAGAGGAGGCCATTCCAGGGTAACAGCAAGGGAAAGAAGAGATGCAGTCCTATGGCCTAATGGAGCCATTCAATTCTTTCCGTTTACTTCCACCATTTCTTTTACACCCAGAATAGGAGGGGTGGGACTGCCAAGATACATGAAATGAATAGTGCTAAGAGGTCCTGTAGCCAAGATGGAGCCTAGGGGAAAACAAAAGAACTTGGAGATGGGGGAGGTTCTGTGGGATTGGAGAAGAGCAAATGTGGTCCCTCTTTACAAAAGTGGAGACAGAGAAGAAGCAGCGGTTGGAAAGGTAATGGAGGCACAGGGGATGCCTAAACAGAAAGAGGATGGAAACACAACATGCCTAGTGAGGTTATCTTGGGCAAGAGTAGTGGGAACTGAGGCTGATGCCGGACAGACATCTATGGTCTGTGTTCCATAAATGTCAAAAGACTGAATGAAGATTTGGCAACTCTAGCAATGGGGGAATTGAGGCTGGAAAACAAAGGTGGTGCTTTATAGAAATATCTACTGTACCTACCTTGAGCTACAATTCAAAAAGGCATTAGCCAAATTCTAATAAATAAATATATAAATACAATGAAGAAACAAATATAAAATAAAATAAAAGGAAAATAAAGATGGCAATTGTGTATACCTGGACAAAAGCAATCAAGCCCTTCAGAGCAAAAGTTGACTATCAGGCTCATTTTCAAAAGAGAAGGATGCCCATCTTTCGACACAAATCGGAAGATGGGCATCCTTCTCACGGGGTCGTCCAAATCGGCATAATCGAAAGCCGATTTTGGGTGTCCCCAACTGTTTTCCGTCACGGGGATGACTAAAGTTCACAGGGGCGTGTCGGAAGCGTAGCAAAGGCTTGGGCATGCCTAACACATGTGCGTCCTCGACCCATAATGGAAAAAAAAGGGCGTCACCGACGAGCACTTGGACGACTTTACCTGGTCCTGTTTTTCTTACGACCAAGCCACAAAAAGGTGCCCGAACTGACCAGATAACCACTGGAGAGAATCGGGGATCACTTCCCCTTACTCCCCCCAGTGGTCACTAACCCCCTCCCACCCTCAAAAAACATCTTTAAAAATATTGATTGCCAGCCTCTATGCCAGCCTCAAATGTCATACTCAGGTCCATCACAGCAGTATGCAGGTCCCTGGAGCAGTTTTAGTGGGTGCAGTGCACTTCAGGCAGGCGGACTCAGGCCCATCTCCCCCCACCTGTTACACTTGTGGTGATAAATGTGAGCCCTCCAAAACCCACCACAAACCCACTGTACCCAAATCTAGGTGCCCCCCTTCACCCGTAAAGGCTATGGTAGTGGTGTACAGTTGTGGGTAGTGGGTTTTGGGGGGGGGGGGTTGAGGGGCTCAGCACATAAGGTAAGGGAGCTATGTACCTGGGAGCAATTTATGAAGTCCATTGCAGTGCCCCCTAGGGTGTCCGGTTGGTATCCTGGCAGGTCAGGGGGACCAGTGCACTACAAATGCTGGTTCCTTCCACGACCAAAGGGCTTGCATTTGGTCATTTCTGAGATGGGTGTCCTTGGTTTCCATTATCGCCGAAAATCAGAAACGACCATGTCTAGGGACGACCAACTCTAAGGACGACCTAAATGTCAAGATTTGGGCGTCCCCAACCATATTATTGAAATGAAAGATGGATCTCCATCTTGTATCGATAATACGGATTTCCCCGCCCCTCCACCGGGACGTTTTGTGAGGACGTCCTCATCAAAACTTGGGCGTCCCTTCCGATTATGCCCCTCAATATCTACTTTGTTATTCCGTAAGACTTACAACTCGTAGACATGGCAATTCTTGTTTCAAAGACTATAAATAAAGTAGCATCATTCACTAGATGTCAGAACTGGTTAGGCATGGACATGGCCCATTTCTGTAGGTCATATAGAGGGGCATAATTAAACGCGAACGCCTATCTCCATGGGTGTCTATCTACGAAAACGGATATGTGAAGAGGCGGGACAGACCGTATTTTTGAAAAAAATGGACGTTTTTAGCGATAATGGAAACTAAAAACGCCCAGCTCAAACACGTCCTAATCCGAGCCATTTGGTCATGGGAGGGGCCAGGATTCGTAGTACACTGGCCCCCCTGATATGCCAGGACACCAACTGGGCACCATAGAGGTCAGTGCGGTGGACTTCAGAAAAAGCTCCCACATGCATAGCTGCCTTACCACGGGTGCTGAGCACCCAACCCCCCCTCCGCCAAAACCCACTACCCACAAATGTACAACACTACCATAGCTCTTAGGGGTGAAGGGGGCACCTATATGTTGGTACAGTGGGTTTTGGAGACCTCCCATTTACCAGCACAAGTGTTATAGGTTGGGGGGGGGATGGGCCTGGGGCCACCTGGCTGAAGTGCACTGCGGTACCCACTAAAAGTGCTCCAGGGACTTGCATACACGCAGGCCTCTAGGACTTGTTGCTGCTATATAACATTGGCACACCATTTGACACCTGAAGACTAATCTCTCAGAAAACGTCCTTTATTGGAATATGCACGCTTACTCACAGTTAACTTCAGATCAGAGGTTGTGCCCCACCACTGGCAACGAGTCTCTCTGGTAGTGAGACGAGCAGTAGGTCAGAGCTGGCAGAATGCTGTACAATGCCCTCTTTCAGCCACATTCAAGGTAAGATCTAAATTCTCTAACGTGGCTAACACGAGAAAGGGATCTAAAACTGGCTTACAAAAATGGCCACTACCTCATGGACTACCGGAAACAAAACAGGGCACACTCTGACCCAGTAAGCAGGGGGAAAAGCACCATGGGAGTAGAGCCTATCAATTACCAACATCGTGAGCATTTGCCACAAGCTAGTGGAATCACGGAGCCCAATACCCTACACCCACATAACAGAAAAGGTGTCACACGCACCCGAAAGCCACATCAGAACCAGAGAAAGGCTGTCACAGGATAGAACACATTCTGCTGTCATGGAGGTTGGTAAGGCATTTGAGGCTGCATAGAGGCTGGAAAAAAAGTTTTTAAAGTGTTTTTTTTTTTGTGGGAGGGGGTTAGTGACCACTGGGGGAGTCCGGGGAAGTCATCCCCGATTCCCTCCAGTGGTCATCTGGGCAGTTGGGGCACTTTTTTGGGACTTGTTCGTGAAAAAAAAGGGTCCAAAAAAAGTGACCCAAAAATTGCGGTAAAAACGCCTTTTTTCAATTATCAGCTAAAGACGCCCATCTCTCCTCGGCCGATAACCACACCCCAGTTCCGCCTTCACCACGCCTCTGACACGCCTCCGTCAACTTTACCCATTTCCGCGAAAGATTGCAGTTGAAAACGCCCAAAATCGACTTTCAATTATACCGATTTGGGCGCCCAGGGGAGAAAGATGCCCATTTCCCGATTTGGGTCGCAATATAGGCGTTTTTCTCTTTCAATTATAAGCAGGATAGGCTATGAATCAGTGCATAGCTGAAATAATGCAAAAAGTGGACATCACCCACTTTTGTTGTGAAGGATTCAATTATGGACTTCCAGCTTGTACAACACAAACCTGGGATATATTTATTTTTGGCTTTAAGTTGTGGGATTGACTGATTCTCAAGTTTTTAACATCCAAAAAGGAATGTAGTTGTTCTGAAACAACCCCCCCCCCCCCCCATATATCTTACTCCTAAAAAGGTAGCCCCTAAATCTAAACTCTCTTTTCACATCACCAGGAAAAGCCTTATCCAGAGTAGCCCCCCTAGCCATGTCAGGAAACAAGCACATAACCATTCAGATCTTGTATAAATATACAACTTTGAACTTCCATAGTAGTCAACTCCAAAATATCAGAATTACCCAAATTACCAGATGAATTCTCTAAAATGTCCTTTTTCCTCTGAGATAGATAATAAACTTTATTGATTCTGATTGAATGTGTAAAACCTCTGTCATATATTTCTTAATATTTTTAAGAAATAGTATACCTAGCATGCTGATGGTGTTAGAGGGAACTGCCTGATCATCAACAACAGTGAGGGGCTTGGTAACTTTAGAATCAATCTGGAGTGGGGGAAAGTAAATAGATGATGATTTATATGTCCAACCTGATTTTCCAGTGGCTTTGTTTTATCTTTAACAAGAACCTTCACCACCTCAGAGGTGTCATTAACTCTTTTTTCTACTACTTGCAATCTCTTGTTGTGGTCAGTCTCCAATCTCTCATGTTTCTTAACCAGCACTCTCATAGGCTGATGCTCAGAACTGATGCAGGAAGCCAACAGCACAGAAACCATACCGCTGGAACAGTGCAGAAACCGAGCTCACCAATGCTAATTATATGCACTGTAAATTATATGCATGCTGTAAATTATATTCAAATTATATGCATGCTGTAAAACAGAAAACGATGGTGGTGGTGGTGGTAACATGCTTGGTGATGTGCAGAAGAGTTTCATGGTAAGCTGAGCTCCTGTGTGCTTGCGCCTGCCAAACCCGAATGTGAAGCACACTTTTGGTGTCTGTTTTCTGCGCCTTTAAATATAAGCATTTCAGTTTTTTTTTGAAAGGCTTATATTTAAATGCAGGTGCCAATATGTGCTTCCACTTTTGGGTTTGCTCTGACTCGCACTACCAACACTTAGGGGCTTGCACAAGCTTCCTTCTGCTTCCAAATTATATAAAAATAGGCAGATTTTAAAGAAAGAATCATGAGGAATCCTCTCTTCAAACACCCTAACACCTGTTCTGAACAAAGGAAGCTTTGTTTTGCGCGCTGTTCTCTGAGCATTAGGAAGGAATAGGAAATGATCTCATTAACATCCCTTCAATTGCATTTGCATGCTATTTGCGTTAATCTTTGGTACGCTCATTGTCTCCCACGCTAGAGTCTCTGAGCATTCTGTGCTCACTAATGCGGGTGCTAGTACAGCGCTAATTGCCTCGAGTGCCTGTGTTTGATTCTGAGCATCCGCATGTCAGTGACTGTGCTAAAGAAGCAACATCTAGAGAGCACTTTGAATCAGAAGCATCAAGGCTCACCAACCAATGCCAGTCACCAAAGTTACCTCAAAAGTCCCATGTTCACAGATGGTCTGGTAACTTGTTAAGAGCTTGCTGCAGCCAATGTATCTTCAGGTCCCTGGGCTACTGCCATGGGAAGAGAACAACCAAGTCTTTAAAAATTTAGGGGGCAATTCTTTAACTAGGTGCCCCAATTTAGGTGCCCTCTTTATATGGGCTGTGAGCCTATTCTATAAAGGTAGTTATGTGTGCAATTGCCATTATAGCATGCCAGTACCAATGCACCTACATTTAAGCACTAACATTTATGCCAGGTCTGTGCCATAGCACATAGCAGCTAAATGTGCCACATACATGTGTAATTTATGGTATTCTATAAATTAATCCCCATAGCCCAGCATCCTGTTTCCAATGGTGGCCAATCCAGGTCACAAGTACCTGGAAAGATCCCAAAACAGTACAATACATTTTATGCTGCTTATCCTAGAAATAAGCAGTGGATGTTCCCCAAGTCCGTTTTAATAATGGTATATGGACTTTTCCTTTAGGGAGCAATCCAAACCTTTTTTGAACCCCGCTAGGCTAATCGCTTTTACTGCATTCTCTGGCAACGAATTCCAGAGCTATTTTCTCTAGCATGGCAAATGGTGCATGCTGGGGCTGAAACTACCACCAGTGCCCGCGTTGAGCCGGTGGTAGTTCCAGATTAGCGTGTGGTAAGCCCGCATTGGGCTTACCGCCCCTCTGTAAAAGGGCCCCCTAATTTCTGGGAACACCCCATCCCCACAGCCCCTTTTGAGTTGCAAGCTATAAAATGTAGGCACGTGTGTTACAGAATAGGGTGTAGTGAAGATGCACGCAAAACTCCTAATTAGTGCCAAGTACAAGAGCCTCGGCATTCTCAATGGCTGACCCTTTGTTGTGGATTGTGTTACCAGGGCAATTGCAGCTCTGTGCAAATAAAACCCACTTAAAAGACAGTTAACTCACTTTTTTGTGCAAGCCTTTTGGTAAGATTCAGAGGATCTGAGTGAGGAATAAAGCACAATAGTCAGTTATAGGGTAGAGGCAGACTATGAAGGATATCCTGTCAGTACAATTAAAGAATATATTACTTTCAAAATCTGCACACTGGTCCACAAAATTATCTACGGTGATGCCCTGGGATATATGACTGACCTCATAGACCTGCCAACCAGAAACTCAACCAGATCATCACGAACATACCTAAACCTTCACCACCCTAGCAGTAAAGGACTCAAGTACAAATCAATTTATGGTCCAACTTCTCCTATATAAGCACACAACTCTGGAATGCACTACCAAAAACCGTAAAAACAACGTACGACCATCTCAACTTCCGGAAATCTCTAAAGAGCAACCTGTTCGCAAAGGCATACCCTACTGACCCAACTTAAATGCCTGAACCCAGCAACACAATGAAGCCAAAACTGGTATTGAACACGATGAACACTATATAACTCCTCTACGATTCCCTAATGTGTAACACATTTATCTTATTGACAATAATATCACTCTGTATTTGTTTCATCACCGGAGGTGGCTAACGCCTCACGGTACTATGTAAGCCACATTGAGCCTGCAAATAGGTGGGAAAATGTGGGGTCAAATAAATAAATAAATAAATATTCTATATATGGTGCCAAACTTCCAGCATGAATCCAAGAGGTACGTGCATTTAAATTGGTTAACGAGCCATTAACTATCAATTAATTGACCTTAACAATTAATTATTAAAGTTAATTGGCACTAATTTGGTTTTGCACCTGTATCTGCCTGCACACAATTCTATAAGAATGGGCAACTAAATCCCATAGTGCGCAACTCAAAGGAGGTTGTGGTATAATTGCTCTTGTACAATGCAGCTGCCTGTAATTCATAACAGCAGCTTCCTCCACTGTGCAATCCCCAGATTGCAATCAGTGTCATGCCCAAAATCCTGTGCTGTCCTCAAAGTTTCACGAGAACAGCAAGGACTTCGGTACCATGTTGACAACAATCTGTGCTGAGTTGGCTGGTATGGTCTGAGTCCCACATATAGCAATCTGATTGTAGGATGGGCTGGAGAGATGTTCAACAGAAACTCCAGTAATTTGGAATGTGAGGACAGTGCTGGGCAGACTTTTATAGAGTGTGTCCCGCAAATGACAAGACAGCTTTGGATAGGCCGGAGTGGGCTTTGACGGCAACTCCAGTAGCTGGAACATAAGGACAGAGCAAGGCGGACTTCTACGGTCTATGTCCCAGAAATGCCAAAGAAAGACCATGATCAAGTATAATATCATGTTCATTGTTGATAATGAATAAGGCAGTTGGGCAGACTGGATGGACCATTCAGGTCTTTATCTGCCGTCACTTACTATACTTACTATACTACTATGTTACTATGTGAGAGCTGCATAGTGCCAGATAGCTGTGGCAGCAGATGAATCTGAACCACAGCTCCACTTCCCACCAGATTCACCCAGGAGCATCCCTCTAGTGCCCACTCCCTGCCCACTGTTTGCAGCCTGGAGATAATGGATGGGGAGCAATTTTTTATGCCCCTAGCTTGCTTGCACACTGTGCGACCACACCACTCCCGCAGCCCTCAGGATGGTCCTCATTCCACCTCCTACTGACTCAAGATGAATTCTGACAGCAGCTATTAAATTCTTCACCCCGGGGGAATACTGCACAAATTCTGTAATGTGAAGGTATGCAGAATTCCCCCAGGAACAACAAATGTGGACATGATAAAGTGTTAAATGCCTGTTAAACATGGGCAGCAGAGTTTTATAACTGGGCACCTGCAGTTATGCATATGCCTTAATTTGCATTTATGGAGCGATATTGGAACCAGGAAGGGGAAGAAGGGGAAAGAAAGGTGCTGGACCCAGGGAGAGTGATGCAGGCAGGAGAAAGGTGGGGGAAGAGCGGACAAGGAAAAAAGATGCCGTTATGCCATTCTGGTGTGTATTGGCACAAAAAAAAGCCCTGTTTAAAGGACTAATTCTCCTGAGAGTTATGCTCCTAAATTTGCCTCTGAAAATGTATTAGGGCTGAGTGCTCAAATTGATACTCAAAATTTCACTAAGCTCCTAAATATAGGAGCATAAAAAGTGAGTGAAAACAGATGGACTTAAGGCAGGGAAAAGAAATTAGGAGGTTCACACTGATTTTCAGCACTAGACTCGTTAATTAGGCTTATAAATCTAAGCAAATGAATGGCAGGCCTAAATTTATAAGCATAACTTTTATACTCCTAAATTAGAATGTTTAGGAGAAAAATTAGGCTTCTGAGTTCAGCTGAAAATAGGGCACATATTCAGGAACCTAACTTAGAAGCATAAGTTTAGAAGCTCAGCTTTTTTTGAATATTGGGATTCTGTTTCTACAAGTGTATATTTTGGACTTGGAAACATGACTTGATAAATAAGTTAAACCTTTGCTTAGGCATTGAAATAAACACACTATAGCACACAGTTCATAAGTGCCTATAAAGTGGATACAGAAGGAATCCTGACATAAATCATACAAAAACTAGAGGAGCAGCTAGGCGTACATAAAATTATCATTTCCATCAGCATCAAATGTACCATGCATAATGGGCATGTTTCAAGGAACAGCTGTAATTCATTTTGGTTGATCATTTCATTTGTTTGTGCCTTTATCTAGCAAACCTTTTGGGAGAGATATTAAGCACTCCTTTCAAATTCAAATGGAAATTCATTAAGCAAATAAACGCTAGAATATGGTGATGCACAGGGTACATGTTTCTCAGATCCTCTTATCCCTCCATTTATGGAGATTAACAGGAGATCAAATTAGTGAATTGATTACAACATGCAAGAATATTCCATAGCACTAACAGGAGTATTATAGAGAGGGTTGCCCTGGAAACCTGTTAGTTCACTCGTGTGTGGATTTCTGGGGTGCAGTATTAAAGTATTTGAAGTATGTTGCAACAATGTTCTAAAATGTAAAATCCATATATAGAAATTAGTTTAGGAAGGCAAAGTGCATGTGCATATAACATTTTAGGGACCTTTTTACAAAAGTGTGTCAATCAACACATGAATTAGCATGTGGCAACTATTAATACATGGCTGTGGTAACCATTAGTAGGCTGGCATGGCTGTGCACACTAATTCTTACATTAAAAAGGGCAATTCTATAATTTTAGGCACATAAATGTTTAGAATACTAGCATTTATATACATATATGCGCAGTTAAACACATAAATGCTTGTATGGCACCTAGGAGCTATTCTGTAAATACTCACTTACCCCTGGATTCTATAAACTTGCATGCTGAACTTTTACGCTTAGTCCAGAAAATTGTGCGTGCAAATTACAGCTTAAGATCTGGTGCACACGTAAATTAATATAATAAAGAGCTGATCATTGGTATTAATGAAGCATAATAGGCTACAATTGGCCTTCATTTCAGAGATGAGAAAGCAGTAGAATTAGAGGTCACGAGTTGAGGTTGCTAGGTGGGAGACTTAGGAACAATGTGAGGAAATATTTTTTTCACAGAAAGAGTGGCGGATATCTGGAATGCCTTTCTGTGGAAGATTGTGAAGATAAAAACAGTGACGGAATTCAAGAATTTGTGGAATAAATACAGGGGATCGTAATATAGAAAAAGAATGAAACTGAATTAAAACCAAAGTTAAATGACCTCATAAATGACCAATGCTGGGTAGACTTCTATGGTCTGGGTCCTGTATGTGGCAAAGATAGATCGGGATCAAGGCTGGAGTGGACTTGATGCCATTATGTCTATAATTCTACCAGCCATGATTTCTTCCTTGCTGCTCACTTATCTTTTTATGATGACTGGTTCTTCTATCCTTGTCCTCTGGAGTCGTAGACTCCCTACCCAGATAGGATATTTGGATTGTTCTGTATAAGTAAGACCATACTTTACTTTTTGTCCAAGTACTTTTGATATTGACGCTGTTGCGTGCCATTAACCCCTCCACTACCATCCTACAGATTGGATTGTTAAATGTCAGGGCTGTCCATACTAAACATCCACTTATTAAGGATTTAATTTATCTCAGAACCTAGATATACTTTGCCTCACAGAGACTTGGTTGTTAGAACCAGGGAACTCATACTTAGCCCAATCATAACCCCCAGGTTATGCATATCACTATACTTACAGACCCACTGGTAGGGGAGGAGATCTTGCCATTATCTAATCTACCACACTATCAGCTCATTCTTTAACATCCTATCCTCATACATATACCAAGAATCTCTGCTTCTACTTAGGTAATCAATTTCCTATAGGTTTTCTTCTTCTACATCACCCACCACAAGTGACTATTGCTAATCTATCAGAACTTGAGCAAACTGTAACCCAACATTGCTTACTCTCATCTCATATGAGTATTTTAGGTGATTTCAACGTACATATGGCTAACTCATCCAACAACATTACTACTGAGTTTCTTCAAGATCTTCAATTGACTCAACATATCCATATGCCAGCACATATTGCCAGGCATACCATTGACCTTGTACTCTCTAATGTTTAATCCACTATATTACTAGATTATTTCATAACTCTACCATTACCTTGGACAGACCTTTCCTTCTACCTGCTTCATAAGCCTGAAGGTCTCTGGAAATTTGGCTCTCATATAAGTTGATCAAGAGCAATACATCTCATTACGCATGACGCCACATCCAACCATCTTGAACTAGATCTCTAAGCGTTCTCTTCTTAGTCCCTAAATGAAAAAGTTTCTTGTTGAATTAGTTCCACATTTAAAGTACTAGATAAGCTAGAGCCCATTCAAACATCAGTTTATAGAACCCCAAGGAATGAACCATGGTTCTCTTTAGAACTTTTGAAACACTCTCTTGAGGAAACAATTATTTCAGAAAGAATGTAGATGGTGGGAAAAATTCTCACCTGAAGTTCTCACTAGTTGCAAACAGTTAGCTACACTTTATTAAAAAAAAAAAACACTACTGCACATAAATCTCATGGCTCCTAATGTAGCCAAACTCTACAAAATTTTCCATACTCTTAGACATTGACTACTTTGTGAGATTCCCATAAGAAAAGCTCTTTTAGGACAAATGTTCACTCTATGTAAGTATTTATACTGTTGTTTCCTGTGAATCACAGATGTTAGACTCTGTAGCAATTCAGCAGAAATCTCAACTCCCAGGTCATAGGACCATGCTGCAGCATTGTTCTAAAGTTCAAGGGTGGCAAATCTGCTTTTAGAACCTTATAATAAAAGGACACCCTAGGTGTTATGTCAACCTCAAGCAAAAATGTCATTTCCACTTGTTCTATTATATCTTCTATTAGATCAGAAACAGGTAAAGAAGAAATATAATGTCTCATTTGGAGGTATCACAGGTAACCAGCTTGGGAGTGATCATATGAGTCCCTGTGGTAATTAAATTTATGTGGTTTACCTTTGTCATTAACGCAATGTGATACCCTTGAGCACCCATCTTTGGAAAGATCTTCTTACCATACCCGCTGGGAAATCTAGATTACCTTGCAGGGGCAGCCAAGCTTTCACCCTTTTATTAATTTTCTTATTTTTATATAGCCAGGACCATACTTGTTGAAGAAGGGCTGTAAGACAACTAGATTTGACATACTTTGGTAAGGCCTTCGGCAAAACATGTAAAACACAACCAGATGTTAAGGGAGCAATAAAATCTTTCTCATAAAGTATAGGAGTTTAAAAATCCATTGATTTCAGCCAATCAGTTTTCTGTCTAAGATGGCAAGCTCTACAATAAAGATCAAGATCAGGCTTTCCTGCCAGGGAGCATAAGCTAAGTGCTTGCATTTAAAGCATACTTTGTTTCCTTTCCAAAAAAATCCCTGAACAAGATGTTGGAGCATTAGTTTATCATTTCTTTGAAGAAAAAGGGTAGTTTGAAAGATGTGTGATTTACCATTCAAAAAAGTGCCAATCGACCCAGTGCAGAGAGTGGCAAATTAGATCAGTTGTTTAATAAGGTTTCAGTAAAGTACAACAAGGATTGTATATTTATGGAATATAAATTATCGAGTGTCTTAGGCAATTGCATATCAAGTTATCTAGTGGTTTCAACCCCAATTGAAAGGGAAACTGCTTGTCATCAAACTCCCTAGATCTAACATTAATTGGAATAGCTACCATTTTTTGATAATTTAATTTAAGCCTTGATATCCTCTCAAAAGATTCAAAAAGATGAAGAACAGCAGGAACAGAAATCCAAGGATTAGTAAGAATTAAAAATATATCATCAGCAAAGGCTGCTGTTTTAACAACTGGACCCTCCAAATTCACCCCACTAATCTCAGTCTGTTGCCTTATACTTTGCAATAAGGGCTCCAAGAAAGGTACAAATAATATTGGTAAAAGGGGACAACCCTGTTGAGTCCCCCTATTTATAGAAAATGTATAGGAGATTGCTCTATTAGCCATTGTAGCAGCTTTTGGGTCATTTTTGGGTCATTGCACAAAACTCATATGGCTTGCAAATGATAACCAGTGAAACCAAAGTGTTCTAAAACCTAAAAAAGAAAAGGCCATGAAACAAGGTCAAAGACCTTCTCAGCATCACAGCTAAGAGCTAAGGCTTCTAAATTATGCAATACACAATATTCCCAAGCCATTAGAATTTTCTTCGCATTAAAAATATGATATCTATCCTGCTTATTTTTGAACGAGAAGGGCGGCCATCTTCCGACACAAATCGGGAGATGGCTGGCCTTCTCCTAAAGCCGGCCAAATCGGTATAATCAAAAGCCAATTTTGGCCGGCTTCAACTGCTTTCCGTCGCAGGGCCGGCCAAAGTTCAAGGGAGCGTGTTGACAGTGTACTGAAGGCGGGACGGGGACATTGTTAACTGATAATGGAAAAAAGAAGGCCATCCCTGATGAGCATTTGGCCGACTTTACTTGGTCCCTTTTTGTTCATGACCAAGCCTCGAAAAGGTGCCCAAACTGACCAGACGACCACCGGAGGGAATCAGGGATCACCTCCCCTTACTCCCCCAGTGGTCATCAACCCCCTCCCACCCCCAAAAAATGTAAACACATTTTTTTGCCAGCCTCAAATGTCATACCCAGCTCCATCACAGCAGTATGCAGGTCCCTGGAGCAGTTTTTAGTGGGTGCAGTGCACTTCAGGCAGGCGGACCCAGGCCCATCCCCCCCTACCTGTTATACTTGTGGTGGTAAATGTTGAGCCCTCCAACCCCCCAAAACCCACTGTACCCACATGTAGGTGTCCCCTTCACCCCTTAGGGCTATGGTAGTGGTGTACAGTTGTAGGGAGTGGGTTTTTTTGGGGGGTTTGGGGGCTCAGCACCCAAGGTAAGGGAGCTATGCACCTGGGAGCAATTTGTGAAGTCCACTGCAGTGCCCCCTAGGGTGCCTGGTTGGTGTCCTGGCATGTGAGGGGGACCAGTGCACTACAAATGCTGGCTCCTCCAACGACCAAATGGCTTGGATTTGACCTGGTTTGAGATGGCCGCCATTAGTTTCCATTATCGACGAAAACCAATGGCGGCCATCT